>NW_019739947.1:322755-386646 GCF_002891405.2 Cryptotermes secundus
ATTATTATTATTATTATTTAAGGATACTGTCAGCAGCTCAGAACAAATTTATTCGAAGTTTATTGCATAATTAATATGCTGAAGGAAAACGACAGGAGATAGCACGAAGTATTCTCCCGAAAAATGCCTGTAGGGACTGGGAAAATCACGATAAACATAAGTTTGTTTAGCCATTCTGTGTAATTCGAACCCGGTAACTCCCCAGTCCTAACCAGACGGCGACAACGTTCAGTTCTGTTAACTGAATCTGCTGACTTTGCCTTCAATAAAATCCAGGGTCTCACGTCTGATACTGACGAAGGGTAGAGAGACAACTACTGAATGAACTTTGTTACAATACACCCAAAGCCCTTGACGTTTAACTTGTTGGAAAAGCGGAAACCGAGGTCTTTCCAACATCCTAGTAGCCCACCCACATTTCTCGGACAAACAGGTTTGTAATGGTGACGTAGATACCAGAAGGCAGCGTCAAAATCCTGCTATCATTTCCCTTACTCCCACTTTGCAGCTTACATCATTTCGTTGTGACACGAACAAGAGTGTTGTAGAGTTAGTAAGAGGAATAATACACGGATGCTGTTTGTTGTGGGCGTAGGCTACACGTAATCTCTTGTCCGTATACCCCATCACAAGCTAGGGCTATTCCATTGCGCTTTGTGAAATTCCTGCCGTATCCTACCATGGACTCTTCCGCGCATGTTGGATATGTATTGAATTGTGTAAATCCCGCTTTATAAATGTATACCCGCCCTTCTCCCCGAACCGTCCAGACTGCCGATTGTCCCAGAATTGCTGAACTGTACAAGACTGGTTCCAAACTGCGATACAATGTTCTCTGCTGAATGAGCTATTGTAGCTCGTACAGCACACTTACTGACTCATCTTCAGATGAGGATACTCCTTTCATACGAGTATATTCAGGCGTAACAGGCAGGAAAGCCGGTCACGGTAGCCGAGCGGTCTAAGGCGTGCACTGTCTTCGCTCGCTCGGAAGCCGGGATCGTGGGTTCGAATCCCACTCAGGGTATGGATGTTTAGTTTGTGTGTGTGCGTTTTTCTGTGTTTGTGTACAGGTAGAAGTCTTGCGACGAGCTGATCACCCGCCCAAGGAGTCCTACCGAATGTGTAAGGTCTAGAAAAACCGAAGCGAACGGAGAGTTTCGTGGAGGTAGGCCTAGGCCCACTGGGGCTGTAGTGCCAAGGAAAAGAAAACAGTCAGGAAGCGACAAAAAGATGGAGAAATGCGTGCAATGAGGAAGTCCCTAATGAGTATGGGTTCTTCGCTGAACATGTTATGAAGATCAAATCAAGGAAGTCTACATGGGATAGGCATGCAGAAACTATGAGACAGATCACATAATATTCGATCCGAATACATGTACGGAAAAAAAAATCTTGGTAGATCTAGACGCAGATGGAGGAAAATGTTTTCGCGCGTTAATAAATAAACTGTCGGTCACAGTGAGTTACATGAGTGACTATAAGAGAGAGATATTTAGTATGTGGAAGTACAGTCATTCCTTTAATAAATTCATTTCCGTGGTCCCTTGTAATGACCAGCGCAGTGAAGTAATTTGTATAGGCGAGGGACACGATATGGTAGACTGGGCTAGGCTGGTTTTGAAGCAGATTAGTTCCAGTTGCCAGATCACGTGACAACGTTCTCATGTAACGGGGATAACATGCAGATTATTACAATTAATAACGGGTACAGTCGATATGTGAACAACAATCATATCGTCTCACGTATTCTCATTTCTGAGCTCCTGTCTGCTCGCTTCGTGTTTACATTGTTGATTTTCGCTTAACAGATTATTACTGCTAAGCAATCATAATTTCCTTATGTACAGACGATGAAATTATTTACATTTATGAAAGGAAGGGGAAAGAAGATAAGAGGAAGTACTAACAAAAGATGGCTCCTGCAAACTGAGGAAGCGTAGTGGGATATAAAACCTATGTGAGATGTTGACTATAATGATGTTAATGATGATAACTAGGAGGATGGCGAAAGGAGAAATATAATATATTTAAACTGCGTGTTTTCCAAATTCATTCGGTTCAAATTTCCCTTTTTTCTGAGCCCTTGCAGTCTTAGAACTGAAAAACAGATATCTGATACTAGCAGAAGCCTCATCAGATACACTACAACATATAATATAAGGGAAGAATAAAATAAATTTGCCTCTCTGTTTTACGTTTATATATTTCAGCTGGTTGTATATTTACGTTGGTCTCAGGTTCTATCGTTGACTTAGAGATGATTTTACCAGGAATATTGAAACTCTCCCTGTAACAGGCCGTGGAGGCAAATAGGGTTGTGAGACGTTGGGACACCCACATTTTCTAGATAATCGGCTCACAGATGGGGCTGAGGTTGTCAGCTTTACGCTCAGGCCGATCTTAACCTCCAGAAAGATTCCTGGTAATCGTTTCGCTTAGAGGCTGAGTCGACCCCAGAACCATAGTGCGGATGGAAGGATTGGGTAAATTGAAAAAATCCAGTTACCTCTTCGGGACTCGAACCTGCAATCTTCCGGCTTGTAGCATATTGCCTTAACCAACTACGATACCTTTTGGCCGCGTCATAGTTCAAGCGGTTAGTCGCTGGCTTCCCACCGCGGCGGCCTGGGTTCGATCCCAGGTCTAGTCAAGTAGGATTTGTGGTGGACAAAGTGGTGTTGGGGCTGGATTCCTCCAAGTACTTTGGTTTCCCGTGCCAATCTTCATTCCACTAAATTCTCCATCATCATACTCACCCGGGACAGGTACAATAGGCCAATCAGTGGCTGCCGTGCAGAGTGGACCCAGTTGGACTCCACCGCCCACTAAGCGAACTACGATACCGCGTGCCCCCCACCAGGAATATGAAATAAACGAAATAAATGAAACACGAACACATAAAATATAAAATATTCTAAACGTAAATAAAATTACAGTTTTACATTTGGGGATACCGGTTTATTCTACTGTTAACAGAGGTGTTCAATAGTAGAGATATTACGCTCGATGTAGGTATATATCGTTTCGTATTTCGCTGAAGTTGTGATCAAAGGTCGAAACCGAGCGTTATTAATATTCGCTGGCTACAATCGACAATGACCACAAGCCTCGGGCAATGAAACGAATGGCCAGCGCTGTGAACAGCTCTCAACTTTCTGTTCCAGTGTCGGCGAAAATAACAGTTCGGTGATATTGGACGGGCATTGTCAACAGCGTCCAAGTGCAGATGATCAATGACAAACTGTGGAAATAACAATTACAAAGTAAACCCTCCGGCTCCATGATCCACTATTCAGGGCTTAATCATGTACGCACTACACAGTGTCCATCTATCGCGATCTGTATCTCAGAAGCTACAGTGAATGTGCAGAAATAAGAAACACGTTCGTTTTGGGAACAAAAACTCAGAAAGAATGCCGTCTTTTGAGATGTGGCACCGTGTAGCTATTGTGTTATCTGACGTTTCGGAGGAAAGTGTCGCCTGCATCTTCAGGGTATAAGAAATTTGCGAGCGAGCAGCCACCTGCTCACGCTGGTTCATCGCTCGCGGATCTTATACCCTGAAGATGGAGGCAATACTTTCCTCCGAGACTTCAGGTAATACAATATCTACACGGTGCCACATCCCAGAAAACGGCGTTTTTCATAGTCACCGCCGTGTGAACCTCAAATCTTACGAAACTCCGAAAATTGTTACTTTCGCTATTTCATGCAATTATCCGAATCAAAGGCAGTTTCTTGCCCCATTCTTTCTACTGTAAACAAAATATGTCAGCCACAAAAAATAAAAGTGCCAGCCTTGACGAACTTAGAGGTAATAGATGGAAGTCGGCCTAACCATCAAGAATAAAGGTCTTCATTCAAATTGCATTGCAAAATTTTCTGGTTTAGGAAAATCCATATTACTATTGTTAGTGTTATTATCATCGGATGGAATGTTGTAAATTTTGTTGAGAAAGAAAGATAGGTCAGTATTTGCTTACAATCGGCCATACTGTAGATTAGAATGTCAACTCTGGCTCCAAAAATCCGCAATGAAAATTCGTTTTCTCTAAGGGAATTAATCTCCTTTTGAATGACAGGTGAAATTATTACGGAGATTTTTAAGATGTTTCCTGTCTGACTGAGGGTGCTGCAGGGTCCGTGTGTGTAACCGGCACTGCCTGATCCTTACTAACCAAATTCCCTCTCCCCAAGGTGCGCGAAGACGTTCCCAGTCGGAACTAGTGGCTCAGTCTGACTTATTCACGTAGCTTCCGTTCCTTTCTCCTCCAGACGAGCTGGTTCCCTTCCAACGGCCATCGGAAGGAGGGACAGACTGTAGCCGCACCGCTGTCGTGCACTAGATTTAGGGATAATTATTGGTACAGAGTTTGTTTACCAGTACCACGTAATAGGCAAAGACAGTGGGACATAGTCACATCCTTGCCCATAGGAAACGACTTATTCCCAATCTTGCTGTTTGACAGGAAGAACTCCCCTTCCGTTACATTCTCCTGTAAATTTCGCTTGTAAGAAAAATTTCGGCTAACACGATATGTGACATTTTCTGCACACCTTAAACTTAAAAAGTGCGCGTTAGAGACCCATATAAAGCGCAGTTATCCATCACCAAGATGTCAAAAGCAACGTTAGAAATTCAAGGACCAAAATCCCATACTGCATTTAGCTAACTGGAGATTAAGAAATTATAGTAAACTCCCAAATTTCAAATATGCCATTCGGTAAGATTTAGCGGAGTGCCAGAGCAGAGGAACTGACGGACAGAGGACTTGAGGTTTGGGGAGAGATGAGTCTCGGAGTTCAGTGGTCTGTCAGCTCTTCAAGGTTTCGGACGCAAAACTTACACCTTTGCGGTTCATATTTGAAAAGTTTAAATTAACACAAGTTCGGGTGGCCAAGGTAGCAGCTCACGTAACCTTGCTAAGGGAAGTGACATGTTTATAGCAAAGTGTATTACATGTGTGTTCGAAGAAACCCTATAACTCATATAAACAAATATTAATAGTATTCAAGTGCTGAGTGTGTAAAACCGAGTTCATCGTTTCGACCCACCTAAGATAAGGCCTTGGCAAGAGCTCTGAGGAAGAGCCTTAGCCATAGAACCATTACAGCTAGTCTCACATACACTTTAGCCCTCTTTCCAAACTTAAAATATAATTACTGTAAGCAACC
This sequence comes from Cryptotermes secundus, assembly GCF_002891405.2. Taxonomy (NCBI): domain Eukaryota; kingdom Metazoa; phylum Arthropoda; class Insecta; order Blattodea; family Kalotermitidae; genus Cryptotermes; species Cryptotermes secundus. Next base: position 327,934 of record NW_019739947.1, read on the forward strand.
ACAATTTGTGCTGATAGGAATCCAACCGAAGAGAGAAGAGGGAGGTGAGGAAGTGGTCCCCAACGCTTGACAAAAGTACACCCGTGGGGAAGAATTCTCGTTCACAGGTGGCTCTAAATTTGCTGCTGAGGTTGCCGGCTATGTTGAGGGTGACGCGTCTTCTGCTTTCGAATGGAAGCAGTTCGGCATGTGTGTTTGAGCGCCTTTGTAGGACTCGAAGAGTCTTCCGAATAGCTCCTTGCGTCGAGGCCTTCACAGCAACTGACCTCAACTCCAACCGTCCCCAGCACCATGAAGCTGTGAAGAGGCTCGACAATTAACGAGGCTGCCGCCCACAAAATCTACCATCTGACTCGCTCCCGGTGTCTCGGAAAGGAAACCATTGTACTGCTTCTTGTGGGGTTTGAACACCTGTCGCCACCTGCACTTCACCCAAGGTCAGAAATCGGGAATCAAGTGAGATGGTGCACCGAGACCAATAAGATCAGTGGCCGCACCAAACAACAAACTATCGCTACCTTCAACACCTACAGATACATTCCATGATAATGCCTGGAAACAGGACTCGGCCGCATCCTTCAAAATCCTCACTTATCTTATTCCTAATCAACTGTAGGTTGAATAATCACTACAGTTAATATATAATTTCGTTAAATAAATCAAATTCAATCAATATTCAATTGCATCATTTAATAATGAACCCTCTAATTAACATTATCTATCTGTCTGCCTGCCTATCTACCTACCTACCTTACCTACCTACCTATGGCACTACAGTCCTTTTGCTGGACCTTGGACGCTTTTTCAATTTCTTTATCTACGCACAGTTGGTAGGACGCCTTGGACCGGAGATCAGCCCGTCGCAAGGCCGTTACCTACACATAGAACAACATAAATACATAATAAAGGCACAGTGAAATCCATGACTTGAGTGGGATTCGAACCCACGATCCCAATGACCGAAAACGGTTCATGCTTTAGATCGCGCAGCCATTGTGATCGGCCTGTAATTAGCATTACTTCCGTTAATTGGCACAAAACTGTACAATTGTAATGACATATCTTCAAGTGCAATATCTGAGTGCATGTATTTTCTTATTATTTTAAGTACACTTTCAGTACATAATACTATAAAGCGTCGGAGGTTGGCCGATTGGTGGGTAGGCAGTTGTAAATGATGTGAAGGGCCTAATTTGAGATACTGTCCGGGCAACTGCCTGGAGGGACTGAGTAAAGTAACTTCAAAAATCCAGCGTCGGTGTAACAGAGTTGAACCAGGTTTTCCCGTCACTGGCATACCACAGCTGCATAACTGTATAGTAGTACTGGACGGTAGAGACACACGTATATTTGCTTACTTAATCCGTTCTTCTTATAACTTACGGTGTCGAGGTTTTTTTTTATTTTGATCATTTTACAGACGGTAGGACTCCTTGGTCGAGTGATCAGCTCATCGCAAGGACTTTACCTAAACACAGGAAAACACATACACATATTGGACATCCATGACTTTTTGTGGGATTCGAACCCATGATCTCGGCTTCTGAGCGAAAGTAGGTTTGTGTATTAATTATTTCTAGTGCTGTGTAATTTGAGTTATACTGTTGCACACGGAATTGCATATGGTCAGTAACACAGTATCAGTAAATACATCCAAAAGAGGATTTTTCATCTATGGTTTAGTTCGTTACAGATGGCTGTAGCTTCTAGAAGAGCAGCTGCGGTCTGAAAGAGGATATGGCAGAATGCACTTCCTGTTTTGACGTAATCAGATCAGTTACAAACAATTACAACGGTTGCTATAAACTAACGCAGAATGGAGAGAGAGAGAGAGAGAGACTATTATAAACAGTACATCTTTCTAAAACTCCAGATATTTTATGCTAATTATGCGTTTAATAAAATATATCCATTACATGAAAGTGTAATACGGGGTTAACTTTTCACGTTGCTGTCTTCTTACAAAAGTTGTTGATTATGTGTCCTGACTGTTCACGCTAATTGCATCCTCTCTGCGCAGGGGTTGGGCGATAATTGGGGACATCTTGTAGAACGACATTCAAAATATTCTGACATCGCAGTTCGCAGTGCAGATTCGTAATCGAGATGTTCAGAGTTTTACCGCTTACCAGTCATCTTGACGAGGTTCTTACATAGTTCTCACATTTATTAATGAAGGAAATTCTAGGACAGTCCTTCAAAGTGGACCACCGCTACCGAGCTACAACAAGGGGATACACAGAGACACCCAGAGATCCTCCCTTGATAGGACATGAACTGCAGACAAGATGACGCATCCAAGAATTCTTCTCTTATTGCGTTTGTTCATTGCTGCGGGAAAGTATTTACGGGGGCCGTTGCTCAGCACCGAATAAAGGGATACATTAAAACGAGCCGTTGCCTTGCAACGAGAGGAGGGCTACACATACAGACACACAGACTAATGGGAGGAATTTATGAAGTACGCCACTGAGATGGGCTCAGGTGCCAAGATATACATACCAAGTTTCGTAATTATTGGTTCAGGTATTCGAAAGTCGATACGGAGGATATACACAAAGACAGGCTGGAGATCCCATAAGCCTACTTTAGAAAAGTAGTCAAGAATCATTCAGCTGAGGGGTTTATTTGTTGCACGGTATTTTCCTGCAGCGCAGTAAAGAGATAAATATGAAGAGAATAAATGTAACAATGATTCTTCCCAAAATTTCTTCCGATGAAGAACAGAATTGACATTACTTGTTCTCGAGAATAACAGCATCGTGGTCTCTAATAACTGAATTCTTTTTATAACTATTTTGCACGGACCACGCAGAGAGAACAACTTCTCTATTATTTGGAATGCGTATCTACAGGGTCGTTGCATAGCAACGGAAGTTATTTGATTATTGTTTGCTTCTTCGTTACGGCGTGAATGTGTTCATCGAGTCTTCGCCTAGCAATGAACGTCTATTCTGACTTTACTATTTCGGCTTTCGGGCGTCATGTCACAGGATTAAATCAGTTCGCTTTATATTTGAATATCACATTCTCCGTTTTACGCTGTTAGCAGAAGAGAGAATGCAATTCCCAGTACCTATGTCTTCCTGTTACTGTATATGCGTATATATGTACAACAACGTATTTTTTACTACATATTTTCTATTTGCTGCTCCTACTCTGCCAGCCACACTCGCTAGAAAACAGCATTTTTAAAGAAGCAATAAACATCTCATTCTGGACTATTTATTAGTTCCACGAAATATAGCATAAAGAGAGTGGAGAAGGAGATTAGTAGAGGAAGGAATTCAAAGGAAACAGCTAGACGTAGGTAGAGAATTATTAGACGAAAAAGAGTAGGCCAGTTCCGCTCAACTTCTCCCCCTTTGACTTCCACCCTTCAAGAGGTAACTTTGCAAGAGTTTCACCAGATGGTGCTGAAACTTCCTGTATACACACATGACACACACACGCACACGTCTGCACATCTCAATTCTAAGCATTGTGTCTAAAGAAGAAGAAAGAGTGAACAAAAAGAAATAAATTTAAGGTGAAAATCTACAAGATTGTATTTTTCTTTCCACTTTACATTATCGGAGGACTTCGTGTCTTCGAGTGTTGTGCTTCAGATAAAGGAGATTATTCTCCTATTTTCTCACTAAAATCTGCTTCATAGTGACTACAAGCCAAGACGTTAAGTGTTTCCTTTTATAAGATCAGCGGTACAGGTTAGTTTAAGACTGTGTTTGACGTTGAGAGTGGCGCAGAATGATGTCTCGGTTGCGAACACTAGGGTCGTGGCTGCATGTGCGCATGAAATTTCATTTTCCAACATGTATAAAACATTGTGGGGCTTAAGAGTGTCACTGTATCCGCGTGCTACATGTCTGTTCCATATTAATAATTTATAAAACGATATTTCATCACCGTGCGCTTTCTTTGCCAGTACTGCTCAGAAGAAAATTTGAGTGAGAAGCAACATTTCTCCGATCACGGTAGCCGCGCGATTTAAGGGATGAACTGTCTTCGCCCGCTTGAATGCTGGGATCGTGAGTTCGTATCCCACTCAAGCCATGGATGTCTGTGTGTGGCTATATTTTGTGTTTGTGTTGTCCTGTATGTAGGTAGTGGCCTTGTGACGGACTGATCACTTGTCCAAGTTCTACCGACTGTGTTAAAAGAAACTGAAGAAGAAGGCAATGCCCAACAAAGGGCCTTAGAACCATTGATGAATGAAAGAATGAAGCGACATGCCGATATAAAAGTAGAGCCCTGAAATGTCATAATAGGCCTCTCAGCCGAAAGGGAAGGTCTCAAAATATTCTATTTGGACGTGTGGATGACAATCCCTTATTATTGAAACAAATCTGTAACGAATTTCTCATTACACTTTGGATTTGAAAGTTTTTCAGAAAGGTCCAGCTGTAACTTACGGCATGACTCCATGCATAACATGTTCATTCAAGTGTGTGGAGACAGAGAGATAGGAAATTATATAGTGGGGGTAGATGAGATAGGAGGACACGGAGAAAGACGCCACCACCAGATAATTACTTATCTTTTATGGCAAAGGGGATGTTAAACTTACTTTACGCACAAGCTTTTACGTATGTGAGATTATCAGGTTATCAGACCAATGGATAGTTTGTGAGCGACATAAGCTCTAGTATAAAACAATGTTAAGAAGAATTTCGCGTAAAACTTTTTTTTTAATTCACTCTCAGAGTCACACTACACGTGAGAATAGGGAACTGGTCTTATTCGATATTTCCTGCTTTCCATATGAGAGTTCTGTAGGAAATTTTGCTTAAAAAAGTAGGAGTGGGGAATAATTTTAACCACTAACAGAGTTTATAGGAAATTAGTTGTAATAATGAGACGGAACGAAATGCCACAGCCAATGGCCCATCTTCGTACTGTAGCTTACACAAGTGTACTTGGATTTGTACTTATGAAAATTCACACAACGACAAGTCAACAGATGGCAAATAGTGATCAAATAGAAGTGGTAGCAGTTTTATATTGTAAGATTTGAGGCTTTCACGGCGGTGACTATGAAGAAAGCAGTCTTGTGGGATTTGGCACCGTGTATATGTGGTGTTAACCGACGTTTCGGAAGAACATTTCGCCTCCATCTTCAGGGTAGAAGAAAAAATATAAGAATCTGCAAGCGAAGAGACCGTGTTTAATGTTTTCAAAAGTATGCGATATATCATAATAGTATTAAATATTAATGCAACATCATACACAATCATAAGGACACCCTGTGCACGAGGGTTGTTCCGAACACGTCACGCAGAACATCTTCTTCATACTGGAGAACGGAAGTTGTTATAAAGTTGGTTTTCATAGTGCCCTCTGTGGACTGTCATGAAAACCATTAACAGCTTCGTAGCGTATAACTGAAATACGTGACGCTGTTTCGGGATACCTTCTTTCAAGAAAAACAGCTATAGTCTTTAAGTGCCGACTTGGAGTTTCTTACTGAATTAATTGAATACAAATTTTATCATGTACGTCTGCTTACATAAAATAAGAAGGACCCACCGAATTCTGTACGAATATGCTTTGGGAGATATAAGATATTTCTTTTATTAGAATGTGGTTGGGATGCATTATTCCGAGCTATTCTAATCCGTCTTTACACGAAGCATTGACATTTATCAGTCTTCAGAAATATGAAAACAGTGTGTTACCAACTTCTTTGTCACTTAAAAAATGGCCAAGTTTACAGAAATAAAGCAAGAAAGAGCGATCACATCTCCCATTTTCTTCCTCTCTCTGTCATATATATTAGCTCCATTAAGGGATCACAGCACTTGTAACAGTTAGTTGTGAATGGGAGCATAATATTAAAAAGTCTTGAAAATTTTATGAGAAAATAGACTGGATCAATCTGGCTCAGGACGGGAATCAGTGGCATTTTTTAAACTGAAAATGAAACTTCGGTCTCAATACAAGCCGCGATTTCTTACACAGGAAGTCGACTATTACCTCTTAAAGCTCATTCAGATTCCATGAAATTATATTATAACATTTGCTTGCGTAGAGAGTTGGGTAAACAGGATAAGTATAGAAAAGTTTGTGGTAAAACTTCCTGGGCAGGAGACATTGAACACTGAAATGCAAAAACCATACCTGGGTCTCCCGAATAAAATTCTAAGACTTTTGAGCTATATCAAATTTCACACGCATCGAACAGTGTAACTCTGGGACTGACAGCCCTGCTTGAGATACTAACAACCTCAGACTCTCATGAAACTTTTGCCTTATGTAACCCGAAATTTCGCTTTCATGATTACAAGAGCTTGCAACTGGACTCTATCCGGATCCAAACAAGAGCACAACATATTTATTTAAGATATACTTTAAATTATTCTCCCACCTACGCCTATCTCTCCCAAGCATTTTCCATCCTTCAGTTATTTCAACCAAAATTTTAAATGCATTCCTCATCTCGGCGTGGGTAGTAGATGGATGGGCGAGTGAAGAGTTGGACGTACGGACGGACAGAAAGAGAGCGAGAAAAGCAGACATGCAGATACTTAGACAGAGATTAAGTACATCAGAATTTCGTTGCGTAAGCGCTGTGGATGGAACGAGAGTTATTTTAGTCATGTAGACATGTTAGTAGTCGATTCTAATGGCTGCACGGTATAATGTATGAATCATCTTGTGCCGCTCGAACACTGGGGTCGTGGGTTCGAATGTCATTCGAAGCATTATGTCTGTTTACGTTTTTCTTATGTTTATGTTGTCCTATGTCTAGATAGTGGCCTTGCAACGGGCTGATCCCCGTCCAAGGAGTCCTACCGACTGTGTATAAGATTAAGTAACTAAAAAAAGAGGAAAAAGTTCCGAAGGACTGCAGAGCCATAGAGAGAGAGAGAGAGAGGGGTTAGTAATTAGATGGATGGTATTTAAGTAATTTAGGCAGTCAGTTGAGTGACTGAACCCATATTAGAAGATGGTGAAATTCGTCCTACGAGAAGAGATGTTTATTATCAAGAAACACTGTGGTCATACCCGGAAGTGACATACCTCCTCGGATGTTCTGATAAACAGTTATGACTAGGCAAGCACTGAAAACTGAGATGTGTAGCAGTGCCAGAAGAAGAGACACGAGAATGATCAGGGTTTACAAATTTAATGTAGAAAGTTGTACTCAGTATCCGTAATAGATCACGTTGCTTCAAGTGCAGAAGTGATTTATATTTCATATTATCTTATGTTTAAATTTAGGCTTCTGATATTGTGTAGTTTGGCACGTAGTATCAAACTAAACGTCGTTGCATTCCAAAATGAAGCAATCTATATACACAAACTCAGATCCTGTATATACCTAATATTATGTTGGAACAAATACATACAATATATAATATGTAGGAACTATGCTACAGTCAATATAACACATATTTCAGTATTACATTTGGATCCTTATTTACTGCGAGGTTCTATACTGATATTTCAATGACTATACGCATTCTTGTCTGATGATGGTCATGTATGACCGAAACATGTCGCAGTAAATACAGATCTACATGTAATAACTGAAATATTTGTTGTCTGAGACACACAACAGGATGCAACCAATGAAAACAAATACATACATAAAACTGTTGTCTGACGCAATGTGAAAATAAAATTATACTTTCTTAAAAGTAAATTAATTAATTAAATAAATAAAAAGTTACTGCGAAAGTTCTTGTTTATGTGTAAGGAAGTTCTAACCGTCATATATATACACCTGCACGAAAACGGAAAGACACAAACACTTATTTTACGCAAAAGGGAAGATGTTCTGTGAAGTTCGCTTTTAATTCTAAAACTTTCTTCTCACTTTCCTCAAGTACTTTCCTCCATCATTAAGGAAAATAATGTGTTATTCTACTACATTCCACACAGAAATTTTAAAGCAAAATTTTCTTGTAACCCCCAAGCTTATCACACCCTCTCGCAATCTTTCCTTTCCTCTGTTATATTTCTAACTGATTTATCTCTGTGTTGCATTAACTCAGTTCGGGCTTCTTTAACAGTCATTATTCACTGTCTGAGTTAAAGCTTAATCCATTAACGCTTGAACATAAATTTTCCTCCCGTTAAAAGATAGAACCTATCTGTTACTCAAGTTAGCGTAAAGATAAGGGGTAGCGCATTCTTGAGGGCAATATGATGCTCCTTCTAGTAAGACACAATCAAAGAGGAGTGTGTAAAAGGTGCAGTATAACTATAACTGACTAACTCAATGGGGTAAAATATCCCTTAAAATTAATTACCGCTCAGACAGTTAAGAATTCCCTCGCTCCTAACAAACGCTTTTTTTTTCAGTGGTTCTTTCAGTCCATTCAGGTCCCAGACCTCTTATTCAATTCCGTAGTAATTTTTTTTTTCACAGATGGTAGAACTACTTGGATGAGTGATCAGCCCGTCACAAGGCCGCTATCTAAACACAGGACAACAGAAATACAAAATAAACACACACACACCAAACATCCATGCCTTTAGTGGGATTCGAACCCACGACCCCGGCCTCCGAGTGAGCGAAGACAGTTCATGTCTTAGACCTGGAGGCTACTGTGAAGGGCTTACAAACACAGAAGCCGAAGCTTCAGTACCATAAGAGTCCGCAAGTGAGGAACATTTGAACAAGATGAATACACTCCGTACACTCTAATATTCTTTTAAGGTTCGTTTTAATATCACCCTCCCATGCAGCCTATGCTTTTCAAATGATCACTTCCTTTCGGGTTTTCCGACCAAAATTTGATATTAACGTCCTAAGTTTCCCAACTATGTCACATGTCTCACCAATATTATTTTTCCTGATTTGCCGACCTTAGTAACGTTTGGTGAGGAGGAACAAGACAAGATATTTCGTCCATAATTCTTTTTGCGCATTTCTCATCCCAGCGTTCATTTTCTAATTGCTGTATTCTCTCGATTACCTGTTCATTCGAAGAAATAAGAAATCCGATGCATAGTAATAATCTTATATGCAATTGGGTCTGGTTTTCTCCGAGTACTACGGTTCCCCCTGCCAATCGTCATCCCACCAAATTCTCATCATCATAATCACCCGGAGCAGGCTACAGTAGGCCAATCAGTGGCCGCCGTGCCGAGTGGACCCAGTTGGACTCCATCCCTTACCATCCCTCTACCCCTGACACATATATGGGCTTGCAGACACCTGCTTAAGCTGGCTCCTTGCTGGCGGATTTTTCTTCGCTTAAGATGGAGGCGATACGTTCCTCCGAAACGTCGGTGAACACAAGATCTACTCCGTGCCACATACCAGAAGACGGAATTCTTCATAGTCACCGCCGTGAAAACCCCAAATTTTACAACGTGCTTCGAATTAGATTCTAAAGGGTTCTGACGATGGTGAGTGACACACAGCGTTACTAGGTTTTGGACTTTTATCATCATCTGGAATTCTACGTAATAGAGTACACGACGTTTCGGAAACTTGATCTGTTTCCGTCTTCCTTTGAGAAAGGAAGACACCTACCCAGCCGGGCCCCTTAGAAAGAGCTAATCTCAATCATTGGAACTAGTGACTGAGTTTAGCTCTTTCTAAGAGGCCCAACTGAGAAGGCGCCTTCCTTTCTCACCTGAAGACGGAAACAGATCCAGTTTCCGAAACGTCGTGTCCTCTATTACCTAGAATTCTGGACGATGAAGTAAAGTCCAGAAAACCCAATAATTCTGTGTGCTTAGAATTGTTCCACCATTTTTCTGAAGATGCAATACCCCATTAAGCATATTACTCTACTTCGGAATACACAGCGTTCAGTTTGCATTGTTGTGAAATTTGCCGTTCCTCACTGGTCTCGACATGCATTTACTGTGAACGTAGAATTGTAGCGTGCATCACAGAGAACGATTTACCCGCTGCTGTCGCTTGATTTGTCATTCAGATCAGTTCTGCTACGAGCTAGAGAAGCCTAGCAGCCAAATTCTGCGGCTTTTATTCACAATTGAGCGCTGTCTTACAGTTTGCATAGTTGCTGCGGTTGCCGTGGTTGTAACATTCCAGTCTCCTTCTTCACTTCGGAAAGCACGTGACTTGCATACAAACCTCTCCCTCCGTTCATAAATGCAATATATAGGTATTAAAGTCAATTTCGCAGTTGCTAAATGAATTCTAATATGGACAACTGTGTGAGCTGCCTGCACAGAATCTTTCATATCTCAAAACGGAATTAAATAGCCTGTCATTCGTGTCCCGTCTGCTGTACAAGCATTCTGATTGTGGTCTTCCTTAATTACAGTACTATAAGCGTACTTAATTCGAAGTTCGGCAAGTCAAGTTTGGTGTATTCCTACTTAATTTCTAAGACTAAGAGTGCGGTTGTGACATTTGTATTCGAACTTTAATTTGACGAACGTCAAATATTTCAGAACGATTGATCTTTATCAGATAAATTAAATAAGGACAACTGATTAACTTGTATAGTATTTGCTTATTTTAACTATTTTTCACTTAGCAACACGAAAATATACGTTACCCCCTTTCTAATAAAATCTCTCGCGACCAGCCGTGTCAATTCGGAATAGAAGTCCAACGTTTAGGAGACCTTCTCTAACTCTTACATCAGGAAATGGGGCTTCTATATAATTTTATCACTTTCGATGTGATTACTGAAAAGCAAATAGTCGAAACACGTAGTTCTATGTATTTAAATGTGTACACTGTTCAATGTTATATATTTAGCGAAAACAGGTTAAATCGCTCAATAATTGAAAGGATGAAAACACGACAGACGGACAGCATGCTGATCTCAAAAGCCGAGTTCCCTTCTCTTTAACTGAAAGTAACTGAAAAACAGCGCCACAGCTCAAGCGGTTAGTCGCTGGATTCCCATCGCGGCGGCTGGGTTCGATCCCGGGCCTGGTCAAGTGGGATTTGTGGTGGACAAAGTGGCGCTGGGGCAGGTTTTCTCCGAGTACTTCGGTTTCCCCTGCCAATCTTTATTTCACCAATTGCTCCACAATCACCCTCACCTATCATCTGGGTCTGATACAATAGGCCAGAAGTGGCTGCAGTACTAGGGACTTAGTCCCACCCCACTAGCAATAAAAAAACTGCAAAACAGCCAATTAGAGATTATACGTCTCATGTATCGCTATAACTTTCGTAGAGGTGCCTGCATGAATTTCAGAGATGGCATCAGGATGCACATCTGATCACACGTGTCACGTTACCTCCCCGTTCTCGTCCCCGCCCCGTTCGCGCGCCAGACGCCACGACAACTGCATGGCGTGACACAATGACGGCTGTCTATATGCGTGTATACGTGCATGAACTGGAGACCTACATCATGCAATAGAATGTTCCAAATTAGATTTTTCAAAACAGTTCTACCTACGTTCTTGAAAATTCGTCATGACAGTGAATAATTGTGTAGTCCAACACCAGATGTCAGGAAGAGCCTACATCTAAATTTCCCAAGTGACTCATGGGAAATATGGTGGGGGCGTTAAAGTATCTATGTACGTTTCCTTTTATTTAAAATTAATCTAAGAGTTTTCTCTTCAGCTTATAAATGTTTCATCTTTGAAAACCTGTAGTGAAAACTTACAATTGTGGCTGGGAAGAAATGCTTCATCTAAATTCGCCATGAAAAATGGGCAAAATGTGTGTACACCTGGATGTATTGTGTAAAGTTCCGGTAGTGGAATTGTCCAAGCAAGCCTCCATAAACATTCTTCTTCCCTCATTATATAGCTCTTATTTTAATGAGAACTGTTAATGTAAAACCTGAGGCTGTATTTCTGCCAAGCATCATGCCCTACTTTGTGGACTGTTTCGTAACTTGCCACACAAAATTCCTTTCGTGATAAATACATCGTTTATTTTATTGGCACTAATAGGGAATTAATAGGACTTTTATAAATAAATTATCCATATACACCTGCACTCGGGTGGCACCCGATAGCGTAGTTGGTTGAGGCACTATGTTACAAGTCGGAAGGTCGCGGGTTCAAGTCCCGATGAGGTCATTAGATTTTTTTCAATTGACCTAATCCTCCCAGCCGCACTATGGCCCCGGGGTTGACTCAGCCTCTAACAGAAATGAGTACCAGGAATATTCCTGGGGGTAAAGGGGTCGGCCGGCGCGTAAGGCTGACAACCTCACCCCCATCTTTGAGCCGATTGTCTGGATAATGTGGGACCCTCAACGTCTCACGACCCTATGGGCCTTCACCGCCTCTTACAGGGACAGCTTTACTTTTTTACTTTTTACTTTATACACCTGCACCCTGCGAATTTGTTGCTTCGCTTCACATGTAGCGCACTTGCCTTCTCTCTAAGAAAATGTGGACTTACGACTGCACTGGTGAGGGATGGCATCGAAATAAAATGATTTTATACCATTTTTTTAAGAAAACTTCAAGTTACTTTGTAGATGCTGAAGGTGGGAATCTGTTCCTCACTGTAGTCTCCAAAACTGACCAGAAGGATTCAATTATTTTAAAATCTGGTGAGTGCGTTGGCCAGGGAAGATGTTGAAGTCCATCTTCATGCTCCTCAAACCATGACTGAAAAGTTACAGCTGTGTAAATGGGTGCATTGTTGTCTTGGAAAATTGCATTGTTGTTCGGAAATAACGTCTGGATCATGGGATGCATATGATTACGCAACTTGTCCACATACTCCATTTGCAGTAATTAGGACATGAAGGGTATTAATGGGACTAACAGAACACTGTTCCATGATATTGCTGTCCAAACCATCACAGAACATCCCCCGTGTTTTACTGTGGGAACCAGGCATTCCGGACTGTAGGCTTCCTAGGGTGTTCTCCAAAGGTAAACTCTTTCTGATATAGGGAACAGCATGAAGGATGACATATCTGACCACGAAGCGTGTTTCCAGTTGTCTTGTCGTCTGATTTCCAGGTTTCATTATCATGACGGAACATAATTTTTTTACTCGTCTGAGCATTACTTTCAGTGAACAGAGGTTTAACAATTGCAGCCGTACAATGGCTAATGGATTTATGAAGCTCAAGTCGGACAGTTTTTGTGGAAACAGGATCTTCAAGATGGATACTCAGTTCTGCTGTCATGTGTGCTGCAGTAGTTCTCTGATTCTTCGAAAAAAATTTTGTCAGTAGACGACGATCTATTTCTGCCAATGTTAAATTTTGCCCACTGTTCCCCTTCGCTGATGTTGTTTTCCCATGATTCGTGTATACCGACTTAACCTTAGAAACTGTCGCTCTCGATGCACCTGATGATGTGGCAGGTTTGTCACAGATGCTTCAACTGAATGCGCACCAGCTATTTGTCCTCTCTCAAAATCGGACAAGTTTCCCATTTTCTGATTCTTTCACGGGGACTGTCACTCAACACAATCACTAAAGTACTAACATTTTCACTGCTAATTGTAAACAAACGGAAGAAGAACATTCAGTGTCGCCAACTGAAATTCTTTCAAAATAGCCAACACAAACAAATCCTATTCCTCAGTTACTTATTGTTTCCTTCATTTTGTCCACACTCTGTATATATATTGTTACGTATTGCTCTATGCAGGACACCCCCTCCCCCGCTAGCTGTGACGTAACAGCATCGGAGCGCTGTCGCTGCTACGGCAACAGGTCAGTTGACACTCCGCCTCCTCCCCCGCGGTGACGCACTTCCCACTATGACATAACAAGGGACAACGCTGGTAATGCAAGGCAACGAGGAACGGTATAAAAAGCCGGCTGAGCAGTATGTGAGCCAGAGTGTATGATCAGGAGTGACACAGTGTGGATCGTGAAGTCAGTTACGAGTCAGTTGCAGTCTAGCATTCGGCGGAGTAAATGGAAGCAGGAAAAGTACTTGTGATACTGCAGATGGCAGTAATTGTGAAACTGTGAATTGTGTAAGTGTAAGAGCGAGTGTTCAATAAATTCGCTACATCCAAGACGGCGTGAAGTTATTTGTCGCTCTACAAACATCCAACACGTGACAATATATATTTGTGAGTGTGTGTTTGTCTGTAACCTAACCCAACAAAAAGAAACCTAATCTGACATGTCGCATTACAAACGTACGCCGGCTCGGTCCGAAACGACTAGAAACGCCAATATCGTGTCTTCTTTTTTGGGTACTATTGTTGCTAAATTGAATTCGATCGCAATGGGGTTCAGAATCTGTTTCATTGTGAACGCCTATGAAGGTAGATCTAAAATTATCCATAAACTAGGACATGTAGATTAGTCGTATTAGCCCCATGTGCTGCTCTGTTAATAGAATTATTCATGTGGTTGAAATGAGAGGCTAAAGGGATTTACTACTTTACCTACCTGAGTATCGAACGTGGTAGAGCTGTGTGCAGCTCTAAATAGGAATATAATTAGAACTGCATTTAAGTGTTATACACGTACACACTTTACATCAAATCATTAATGGTTTTGAACCTTACAGCATAATTTACTAAACAACTTAAGAGGGTATATTCATTTTCAAGAGCTATTACTAATTCAGCTACTCAAGAAATTCAAACCCCTTTATGAAAACCAAAACTTCATTAACTTTTCGCCAACAGCTGCCGTCTGAAACTACAGTGAGTAAAACGGGTCATGCCCGATCTTACGTCTTTATAATTCAATGATTGTTCTCGCCTCTACTACGAGGTCTCCCATGTGGTTACCTGTGAGATATACACAAGAATTCTGAAATAATTACAAATCTGTTTTATGTGTGCCCTACCCCTCTCTTCTTCCTTGATTTTCTCACCCCAATAATAATAATAATAATAATAATAATAATAATATGTGAACAGCAGAATTACGAAAATTATTACAAGAAATAAGGCGGAGGCGGTGAAACGTAAGAATAACAACTTTGAGATGTTTAGTCGCATATCTTAAAATTATATTTATTTTTAAGTGGCGCCACCGCCCCTTGACGGCTTGAGAATGCCCAGACCAGTATCAGTTTCAGGTGTTCTCTCGTGAGTCAGGCTGAACACCGGCCAGTCTGCTTTTGGCAAGCCGACGTGAATTATCGGAGTTTGAACGGGGCATGATAGTGGGTGCTAGGCGGATGGGACATTCCATTTCCGAAGTTGTGCGGTCACTGAATATTCCTTAATAAACGGTGTTACGTGTGTACCGGGAATACCTTGTGGAAGGCATTTCCACCCACCGTGGACAGCGCAGTGGCCGACCACGGGTGCTTAATGATAGTGACCAGCGACTTCTAGCTAGAATTGTCCGTGGTAACAGACAAGCGACAATGGCTGAAATCACATCCACATTCAATGCAGGAGGTACCAGACGCATATCCAGCAGGTCAGTGCAGCGTTCTTTAGCTGCCATGGGATATGGGAGCAGAAGACCGACCGGAGTGCCTCTGTTAACACGACGACACCGGACACAGCGCCTGGCCTGGGCTTATGACGTCGCTAGTTGGACCCTGGAGGATTGGCAACATGTGGTGTGGTCCGATGAGTCACGGTACCAGTTGTTTCGGGCGGATGGTAGGGTTCGGGTGTGGCGCAGACCCCTTAAGGCCATGGACCCCAGTTGTTAACACGGCACCGTGCAAGCTGGTGGTGGTTCCATACTGATGTGGGGTGTGTTCCCGTGGCATGAGTTAGGTCCGCTCGTCCATCTAAACACGTCATTGACCGGTGACCGCTACGTTACACTGCTTGGTGACCATTTGCAGCCCTTCATGGACTTCATGTACCCCCACGATGGGATATTCCAGCAGGACAATGAACCGTGTCATCGGGCAGGAGTTGTCCAGAATTGGTTCGAGGAGCATTCTGGAGAGTTCCGACGAATGGTGTGGCCACCACGTTCGCCCGACATGAACCCAATCGAGCATTTATGGGACGTGGTGGAGAGGTCCATTCGCACCCAAAATCCTGCACCTACAAATACCAAGGAGCTGTGGGCGGCTATCCAGACGGCATGGCTCAACATCTCTCCAGAGGTCTTCCGTCCATTTGTGGAATCGATGCCACGTCGAGTTGCTGCACTTCCCCGGGCTAGAGGGGGTCCTACACGATACTAGGTACCTATCCCATGACTTTTGGCACTTCAGTGTATATAACTAGTTTCTTATGTTACAGATATTCGAGTCGAATTATTTGTCAGACATACGCGCAGCAGAAATATTTCTAGTCGAATTCCATGCACGATTCTTCAGTGCAAACGGAACTCATATGAACACTAATCATGTTCTTCGTGTAGAGCAGTTCAAATTTTGCACATATTTGTGTAATCAGTTTCATTTTATAATTTCTTCCTGGAGAATACTTTTGTGCCCTGTGAATGGGGAGCTTTCGATAATAACCAGACTCATTCTAAAAAAAGTAAAGTCCTTTGAAATCGCGTTTTTCTCTTTTCTGTACACATACACAACACACAGACACAACTCTCTCTTTCCAGCGCTCCCTGCTATTATTCCTACTCGAGAGGTATTCCAACCGCCCACTTTAGAACAGTCGGTAGTTCATCAGGGTCAAATGCAGCCGGAGCCGAGAGAAATAAATTTTAAAGAAGACTCCATTTTAACATCTCCATCAAGCGTATAATGGAGCGCATAATATGATGTAATATAGAGCACTGTAATAAAATTACTATAATATTTAATTGAATGTGTTTCTAATGAGCCGATCACAATGACCGCGTGGTTTAAAGCATGAAACATTTTCGCCCGCTAGAATACTGGCATAGTGGGTTCGAATCCTACTCGAGGCATGACTGTACTGTATGTCTGCGTTTATTCTGTGTTTGTGCTGTTCTGTGTGTAGGTAGCGGCCTTGTGAAGGGCTGATCCACCGTCCAAAGAGTCCTACCGACTGTGTATAGGATTTAGAAACTGAATAAGCAGCCGAGGTCCAACAAAGGGCTGCAAAGCCGCAGTTAGGTATATGGGTAGACAGACAGTTAAGACAGGCAGGCAGGCAGGCAGACATATAGATAGATGTTGCCATTGAAAGAGTAGGTACTGTTATGTTACACATACTTCATTCTCTTACTTGTGTAAAGAGTTCAGCGAAACAAACTCTAGACAAGTAACTCTAAATATAGATATTTGAAGTTCATATGGCTGTGGCTCTGGGATAGTGTAGTCGGTACAGCGACTGGCTGCGGAATGGATGACAAAGGGTTCGGAGTTCGAGTTCCGATAGCTTCAAGAATTTTCTCTTCGCCAAGTCATCCAGACCGGCTCTGGGGTTCACCCATTCTCCTATCCAACTGGTAGTGGGGGCATTTTCCACGGGGGTAAGGCGACCGGTGCGTGAAGTTGACCGCTTACCTCCAACTAGTGCTGAGGTCAAGAAAACGTGGGTCTATACATCCACAACCATATGCCCTAATGGCGTATTGCTTAATTCATTAAACACAGGGACAAATTTACCTTTTACCTCTTCATGCATTTGGCTACGATGATCTCTGTCTGCTTGGATGTGACGCTGTTTTCACCGATGTTTCGGAGTTACGTCGGCAAATATCTACCATCGTTACATCCCATCAGACAGCAATTTTCAACGATTCAGCTCACTGAGATGGTTAATTTTTGTGCCTGCCCTCGTTTTATGGATAATTTAAATCTGACCTTCCCAGTAATTTACAATGCAACAAAGTGTGAGCCCCACTGCAGTCACCTTTAATGCAGTAATAAACTACTCGAGCAAGAAAACGCGAGATTTCTCTTTTCTTGTCGATTCTGACTGATCGATTTAGCACAGCTTTCGTCTGAAAGTTGCAACGGCACAGATTAATCAACGGCCGTAAAACTGACTAGTATTCCAGAAAAGAGTGATAAAGAAAAAGCGAACACTTCTGCAGGACACTTATGAAAGATATTCAAACCAAACCAAATGCCATAAAACGAAGCCTTAAAAACAGAAATCATCAAAATACTTGAGGAGCCGCTACAAATAATAAAATTAATCAAATGTTTTACTTCTCAGAAAATCTAAAGTATAATACAGGAAGATCTCATCCCAATGAAAGCCCCAGAATATAGCCTGACTTAAGTAAGAATACTGAAAACAATGCCAAGAAAATACAGTGTCCAACTGACATCCTTATGTAACTCTATTATCATAACGGGACACTTCCCAGCTCAGTGGAAGGTCGCGCAGATCATGATGATTCCGAAACCGGGTAAGCCGCCAGAGGAAGTCACCTCATATAGACCGGTCGGCCTACTCCCAGTAACGACCAAGGTCTTCGAAACCGCTATGCTCAAGCGATGACGTCCGATACTAGAAGAGAACCGAATTTTCCTGGATTTCAGGAATAACACTTTACCGTCGAAACAAGTACACCAAATTGCAGAGATAATAACAGGAATCCAAGGAAAAAAACAGCACTGCTCTGCTGCACACAAGAGTCTGATAAAGTGTGACATTAAGGACTGATGTTCAAAATTAGAAAAATCCTTCCCCATGCAAACTACATAACCTTAAAATCATATTTAAAATAGAGACTCTTTCTAGTGAAACTCAAAGCTGGAACCACAAATTTTAAAAAATTGAAGCAGGAGTACCGCAGAAAAGTGTCTTATGGCCCGTCCTATATATTATCTACAAAAGTGACCTACCGACGTCAGACAGCACAACAACTGCTACCTTCGTAGATGTTACATCAATCTCAGTCACGCATGAATATCCAGCGATAACCTCAATGAAACTCCAAACCACCATCAATAAGATCGAAGCTTGGGTGAAAAAACTGAGAATTAAAATAAATCAAAGCAGATCCACGCATATTACATTCACCCTATACAACGAACCCCTGTCTGACAGTGCAAATTGCCAATGTTGCTCTGCCCACCCTCCAAAAATTAAAACCAACAATACAAGAATGACAATGACAACTACGTGAACACTGAACGAGTATACGAGTTACGCCACTGAACATAACTCATTCAAGATCCTTTACTTAATGAACATATACAATTGTTGTACAAGGTGATTCATATAGAACCGGCCCGAAGAAATGAGCTGTAATTTAAAATGTACCATACATATATTAAAGTAATTTACACATATATTATCTTGGATTGTGTGCCGTGATCAGAGCAGGTGTTGAAAGTGTCCGCCGTTTTTAAATAGACACTAGAAACACTCATCGGGCCGGTTCTATACGATTCACCCTGTAGATTCTGCTGATTATGTAGGGTAAACGTGAATAAAATAATCTCTTTCTAGGGAAGGGGTTAGCTTCTTCCCTGTGGAAAGTCCTCGTGCTCGTGAGCATGAGCTGTTGTCTGGTTTCATCAGAGATGCTGCCAGTAGTCAGGCTATATACCGTCGAGAGAGATTAACTAACTGAGAAATCTGTGTAATTAAGCGATGGCGCCTCAATTACAGATAGTATTGCGGCATCTTCCTGGAGGAAAGTCAAGAAGCCCAGGGGTCATGATACTCGGTGACTCTGCCAGGACTGCAACGTGGCATCCTCATCTACATGCCAGGATTGTCACCGACTGAGCCACCTTGCTCGGTTGCGTCATACAAAATCGTTTCTATTATCAACGGAAACAGTAAATCAAAATACATTTACAGAGGTAGAGTGAAATCCTCTATAAGAATGTGTAGGTGTGCTTGCAGGGCTGATGACGATGGTCTCCATGAGGTTACATGCTCGGAAATATTTTAATAAGTAATAAGGGTTCAAATGTGTATAATTGTGTAAATAATCTGAAGACAAAGACCAAGCAACGAGATATTAATATATAATAATTCGTTCACACACTCATGGAGCTGAGCCCTTCTTGGGAAGCCGCCAATTGTGTAGCTAAACTCAAGAACTTCCCAGCACTTTATGGAACCCGAAGGTTCATTACAGTGTTCACAAGAGCCCTATTAAGACACAAATATGAATTTGCGTGCGTAATTTTTACAACGTGATTGCCTATATGAACACCCTGTGCCGCTAAGAAACTAACCCTTCATTTTACACTTGAAAATGAAAGCAGTGGATGTGTTTTCGGATGTATGATTATAAGAATAGGAATACCTCTGCTATGTTAACATGAAATGTTGCAGGCAAAGTGAAACAGAAAATGTAGCAATCCCGGTCACATGCAAAATAGGCAGCAAATGAATTAAGTTTTAGTCCATCTGACAGATAGGACGTTGAGATATTTAAATGCTAATTACTCACTTACCGATAGCTGTTGGGTAAAGGGTGGTGAGCCCAATGATGCAACTCAGTAACAGTCGGCACCCACAGGACATCATCATCATCATCATCATCATCATCACTGCTGGAGTCAAGCCACAGGTTTGGACTTACCTAGAAGAAACAACTGTGTCACTTCATAGCAGGAACTTCCGACTGGTTCACTTAAGCTAAAACACATGTTTGAGGTTTGCTAATGTGTAATCATTAAAACTCCGTGATTTCGGTCCGCAAGCGAACCATACCGAACGAGCGACCGCCGCTTATCGGCGAAGCTTAGTGCCAACTTTTGCGGATAGAGGGTGTCGCGTGGTCAGCGAATCCCCACGGCCGTTAATTTCGTTTTTATAGACCGGAGTCGCTATTTCCTTGAAATAGCTCCTCAATTATCATCACGAGGCTGAGTGGACCCCGTTCCAGACTACTTCTCCGAAAAGATCTGGTAGCGCCAGGAATCGAACCCGTACCTCTGGATCTATAGCCGAAAACGCTCACCACTTGACCACAGAGGCGGTTAATGTGTAATCATAAGATAGATATTTGTATCAGCTTCTATCTTTCAATTGTAGAATCACAGATCATCTCCAGCTAACTCATTTATATATATGCATTAGACATTTAGTACGATGGCAGAGCGATTGCGGAACTCGCTGGGATTTGTCATGCCAGGTGATCAAGAGTGGAACTAATACGATTTGATGATGCTAAATATACACCTCCTTTAATGACACAAAAAGATATCCATACTATATAGTATTAAATACAAGATTTGTAAAGATAGATATGTTACTAAATGTCTGAGAAAAGAACAGCTTCTTCAAACTATTTTATTAGCTAGAAATAATGTTTTAATTCATGGGACCATCATTTTGGTCGGCCATTAGGAAACTGTTAGTCTTGATGTAGGTTAACTAATATTTTGGTTGTAAGTTTTGTTCTTTTCTAATCCAGCGACTAAAACCTATTCTACATAAAGAATGCCGTCTTCTGGCATGTGGTGTCGTTTAGATCTTGTGGAACCGACGTTCAGGAGGAACGTATCGCCTCCATCTTCAGAGTATAAAAATCCGAGATCAAGGAACCAGGGTCAGCAGGTGGCTGCAGCCATGTTCCTCCGAAACGTCGGTTCACACAAGATCTACATGGCGCCACATCCCAGCAGACGGCATTCTTCATAGTGAAAACCTCATATCTTAAGTATTTCACATAATTTATAGGCTTATGTGACTAATCTTGGGCCGCTGCCCATATTTGGGACTCTCGGCTTGATGGATTTTAGTGATTAGTCTTGATGCCTATGGACTGGATCCTCTGGAAAGCAGTCCCAAGGAGCATTCTGCCTGAACGACAGTTACCTATATTTATTAATATCAATACAGCCTGGGTAGATGCAGCTCCGAAAGCAACTATGTGGCTAAGGATTTGAGATCTAGTCTCTTGATTCTCGTTTCTGCTTGGTTCGTACCTGGGACCTAACGAAATATACACAAAAATATTCTGAATGTACGCCATCCTTCTGTATAACGCATGGTAGTCAAGTCTACTGAAGCAATGTGAAAGTATTCCGGTAACTTTCTAGAGCAAGACTGAAAACTAATCTATTTATGTACACGTATATTCACAACCCTACGGAATGTCTATAAAGCCCGCCCAGTCTGTCTCTCTCTGTCTGTCTGTCCGTAGGCAAGAAAATACGAAACTATGTACAGTAGACCGCTGGACATATTTTCATGAAATATGGTTTTCGAGAATTCACAAAAAAAATATGGAAGCAGTTATATAATTCAGGTCGAGTATGTTTAATGATGACTTCACAAGAGAGTCCGGATTCGTTTCTTTAAGTATCTCGCTAAAACCATGTATATTGGAGAGAAAAATATGTTGAATAAATTTTGTAAAGGAAACGGCACATTACGCCCAAAGCACATGGCGGTAAGGTTGCCAGCCTTACGCGCCGGCCGCGCTTTACTCCCCAGGAGAATTATTTAATTAATTCCTGATACTCATCTCTGTTAAAGGCTGAGTCAACAGCTGGAAGGATTAGGTGAATTGAAAAAAATCCAATGACCTCATCGGGACTTGAACCCGCGACCTTCCGGCTTGTAGCATAGTGCCTCGACCAACTACACTACTGCGTGGCCTCTCTTTTCTTGAGTACATGAGTCAATTTGTTTTCCTCCTTAATAAGTCTGTTACTCTCTCTTCGAAGGTTCAATCACTGCACTTTCTCACATTACCAAAAAAAACAAACATATTCCGAGAAAAAATGGACATTCCTGCTAGTGTGCAACGGTTCCCCAGCTTCAGAGATTTTCTAATACTAATCCGTTAATTCGACATTTCATTCACTAAAACCGATGCTATTTTACATTTAACTCCTCGTTCCGTGCAGAACCGCCAACTTGCGCACAGTAGCCTCCCAGATCTTCCCATGACCAATTATGTTAGGGGACACAAATTGGTTCCTTTCGTAAATGCTTAGGGGTGAATAATACCGAATGCATTTATTTGAAGCCTTTGCAAGCCTAAAGGTTAGTTTCCTTTCATACGGCCCACCAATTTATTGATTAAAACTGCATTAATGAAAGAACAATTTAAACAATTTTATTCATAACCTGAAATGATGCTCCTATATGGTTAATTTGAGAACCATTATTCTCATCTGTGACATGAAATATAACAATTACAGCGGCACGTTTGATATTATAAATATCCTTCCGAATCAGCAATAGAAATTATACTCCATAATGTGTGAAATTCTGCATGTATTTCTAATTCCGATGCTTGAAAGTGGATATATATTAAATTACAAGAGCTTTGTTGGTCTGATTGCAGTTACTGAATGCTGAACCAATTCGGTATATCCTCGTGGGGCTACTGCACTCTGAAACCAGAAATAAACGTGTAAGCCCATGTCATACCAGAATGCGCAATTCATTTTACCTGGGAATTTTAGGACCTGCTCTAATATAACACAGTCATATAAACTGGAATTGAGCTGATAAACTGATTTGTATTCTAATGTTTCAGTGCTGTAAAAGAAATAAATAGACCAATTCGATCGTTCTCCGTTATTATTTCAATTTCGTGACGTAAGTTCTTTTGTGTCGCGTCGCTCTGAATTCTTCACGGATTTATGTGTGTGTTTCATAGTTAACATTAACAGTTCTCAAAAAATGGCTGCGTAGTGTTTTCTTCCTCTTCTTATTCGTGGACATAAACAAGTACTGGGTCCTAAGACCTATTCCTTTAAATATCAAGATGTTCTTAAAACCCACAGATTTGTGCAACGAAATAAGAAATATCAGAAAATTACGTAGAACTGCCTTCATTCGTAGGAAGTCTATTACTGTTCTTTCCTTTACTTTCTTTTTCGGCCGATTATTGTCTACATTCTTTGTTTAGTGGATGGTAGACAGACCCTAAGCCTCTATGTAATTATTAGCGAAGATTAGGTAGATTCTACTTGTCTATATAATTTTTAATCTTTCGGTAGTACTCCCGCCAAATGCTCAAGCTGATTCTTCGTTAATCGATTTTTTTCTTTTTATATTCTACCTCGAAGATGGAGGCGATACGTTCCTCCGAAACGTCTGTTTACATTATATATACGCGGCTTCACATCCAAGAAGACGGCATTCTTCATAGTCACAGCCGTGAAAACCTCAAATCTTACATACTGATACCTTTAATCTGTCTATTATGATACCCTGGAAAGAGCAACGGCTTTCAGATTATAGGCCACTGAACAATATATTCTGTGCTTCCAGGAGCCCATGAGAAGCAGATACGTATGTAGCAAGTAAGTTACTACCGAGAGACAACTTCCTTATGTGGACACTAAAAGAATTTATTTTGAAGTTCTCTAATTTGAAGATTTATTGACTTTCAAACGGAACAGGAAATTAATTTGAACATTCATGCGTAAGTCAGGTTACTCTCGCTTATCTCCTCAACGCTACCACAGTTCGGAATGTAATTAAAACCAATATATAATAAAGGGGTTTATTTCAATTTTGAGGAAGTCACTTCAAAGGCACAAGACATCATTAACTGCTTTTCACAACCTTAGAAATAATTTGTTGAACTGAAGGAGCTTCTATTAAACAACTCCGTAACATTACATAGTGCGAAATTAAAATTGTAGACATTAAAGTAACCACTCAAATAAAAGTGAAATATATGTAAAATATACGTACGAGGGAAAATTATTAAATAGGTCACAAATGGAAGGAAAACAGCTATAATGGCTGTAATACGTCTTCTATGTGTATTTCCATGTAGCACCATAGTCCAGCTTCATGAGAATTTAGGTATCAGATGCACATACACAGGTTCATAGGCTCATTTCAGTAGTCAAAATGGCGACCGTGTTTGAGGAACCTACTATAAAAGAGCAGCGTTTTATGCGTTTTTTTAGCGAAATGACTCAATGTAATGAATATTATTAAATAAATGTTTTTTGTTTACGGTGGGAAGTGTTTGTCGCTTAAAGCGATCCACAGCTAGGTCGAGAAATTGCCACCTTGGTGGAAAAAGTTTCGCTGATGACGAAGAGGTTGAAACGGAGGTGCGGAAGGGGCTGAGACAACAGTCAAAGAGACTTCTATGCTGCAGGTATCAACACACTGGTAAAGTGATGAGACAAGTGTATCAGAGTTCGTGGAGGATATGTCGAGAAACGAGTGTTTTTTTCCAGGTTAGAATATCATATGGTTTGCGTTTTATATCCATTTGTGACCTATTTCTTGTCTCTTCCTCCTATATTGCATTAGCCTTATTAGAAAGTTTACGTAGACGTATAGCTTTATTTATGGACGACAAACAATTTATTATTGAAAAAAATAACCACACTACATATATAGGTAAGTAATACTTTTGTAAGTTTTCAAATAAGAAATTTTGCTAGCTTGAAAATAACTTGCACTGATTTGACAAAAAAAACATATATTTGAAGGGTGATTCTCAATAGGCACGATACTAGCTACTGTTGTGCTTAGCCACCATCTTGTCGTGCTGTCTTTCATTCAATGTTTAACCCATGAAAATGAGAAAATGCAGCATCATGTGGCTGTTTCCTGTCCAGCAGATAATTTTGTCAGGTTTGTAACCTCAGCAACTTTTAATTCCTGTTATTGTTAAAAAAATAAAACGTTTTAAATACAATTCGGTCCTGAATTTAAAATTCCTAAATTTGGAATTAAGTGAAAATGATTTCCTATCTGGACCTATGGCGTCGAGCTGTGGGGCTGCGCTCGACCATTCAATACCAAAATCCTCCAAACATTCCAATCAAAAACACTAAGAAGAATCACAGGCGCACCATGGTACGTAACAAACGGAACTATCCACAACGATCTCAACATACCCCTCATCAGGGAAGAGATCAGAAAACATGCCACCAGACACCGTACTCGGATAACAGGACGCGAGAACCAGCTAATCGTTGAACTAACGAAACCGCACCCAGCAGCAAGACGACTGAGGACAACCTGGCCAGAAGACTTTTGTAACTAAAAGGTAGAGTACTGCCACTGGGCAGCTGCCGCCTTCACGACATAAACACCCATCGCATTTACTTATTACTTACAGTGGTCAAGTAGATTGTAAATTGACGTAAAAAAAAAAGTGAAAATGAAACATAACTGGAATTTCCTCCCAATAACCGCACAAAGTCAGACATGTGTATTCGAATTCAAAGTAAAAGCAGGGCAGGAATTTGAAGTGAATAACAAACGTTATAAACTGATTGTTTCATTAAACTTCTTTGCATTTCATTAAGAATTCATAATATCAATAATGTTAATTTGAATTTGTGAGATCTTCAAAAAATATACAATTTATATGTAATACTATGTTCAATGAGCCGGTCACCGTAGCCGAGCGGTCTAAGGCATGAACTGTCTTCGCTTGCTCACCCGGAAGCCGGGATCGTTGTTTTGAATCCCACACAAGGCAGGAATATCTGGTTTGTGTATGTGTTTATTCTATGATTGTGTTGTCCTGTGTTTAGGTAGAGTCCTTGAGACGGGCTGATCACTCGTACAAGGAGTACTATCGTCTGTATAATGATCATGAAACTGAGAAATCAGCCCTTTGCTCCAAAGTGGGAGCAAGAGAGAGAGAGAGAGAGAGAGAGAGGGGTACAACGAGCGGATGAACCAAAGTTTAATCTTACCGGCAAATTTTAGCATACATTTTACACAAAATCTATGGCCCTGGGGTCGACCCTGCCTTTAACAGAAATGGGTACCAGGAATATTCTTGGATTATTATTGGGCGTAAAGGGCGGCCAGCGCGTAGGGCTGACAACCTTGCCGCCATCTATGAGCCGATTGTCTAGAAAATGTGGGAACCTCAACATCTCACAACCCTATGGGCCTCCACGGCCTGTTACAGGGATACCTTTACTTTGTACTTTTAGTTTTACACCAACTTCAAAATTTCAACAGAAATAATCTCAGTGTTTTAGACGTGAAGCGGGCGGACAGAGACACGAAGATGAACGAAGACAAGTTATAAATATTCTCTTGATAAAGAACTGTATAAAGCGAAAAACACCTTTCACATTGTCCTTATGTTTCCCACTGAGAAAGTAGACAAACAGAAAGAGAAGATAAGTTCCACCTGCAGAATTTGCAGTAGGTCAAAGATAATGTTTAGACTGTTATTAAATTTCTCACTGACAAAATAGAGGAACAGAAGAGAGAAGATGAGGTCTATATGTCCTCTTATAAAAGTATTTGCAAAAGGTTAGAAACACTTCAGATTATCATTAGATTTCCCACTGAGAATGGTGAACGTGAACCCCAGAGCAGATATGCTGAGTTGAAACAACTGCCCACGTCCCAGGCCCCCTGCTTGAAGTGGGCAAGGTAATTCATATACGGTGACGTCTGTATCCAAGTTTCATAAAAGTCTTCTCAGACTAAAAATATACGCATTAACGCTCACTCAGTCCTTAGTGTCCAAAACGAAGTAAATGTGAAAAAAGGATCTTTTAAATGTAATGTAAGTCTCTAATGCCAGTTCACGAAAGCTTGCCACACGAGTTAGTTAAAATCGGTCTCACAGTCTGGAAGCTACAGCTTATGGACGGACATAGCATAACTCATTACTGTTTTTCCAATATTTTTTAATTGTTTCTAAAATTTCGAAAACAACAAAGTCACACGGATTAAGTCAAAACTTTCACGTATCAAGTGCAACAGGTGAAAAAATATAAATCGGATACGGTTCTCGTGTGAAATGCCAAAAAAATGTTTCAGTAAACCACGGCGTATTTTATTTTTAATTCGCTTAGTGGGGGGTGGAGTCCAACTGGGTCCACTCGGCACGGTGGCCACTGATTGGCCTATTGTAGCCTGCACCGGGTGATTATGATGGAGAATTTGGTGGAATGAAGATTGGCAGGGGAAACCGAAGTACTCGGAGAAAACCCGCCCCAGCACCACTTTATCCACCGCAAATCCCACTTGACCAGACCCGGGATCGAACCCGAGCCGCCGTGGTGGGAAGCCAGCGACTAACCGCTTGAGCTATGGCGCGGCCATAAACCACGGCGTAAGACAGTAAATCAGAAAACATCCCTTGTATGGAAGCCTACTGGGTATTGCTCTTTTACAGATTAAACCTTTAATGTCATTTCTGCTCACACAATTTCCTCTTTCGTGAACACAGCGATGCCGTGCACATGCGGCAATTCTATCTTCATCAGCATTGATGTGGCAGTCGGGCCTTCCTCTTTATTGCTACAAACAGGAATTTTTTACAGTATCCTCATACAACCCGACTGAATGCAAATGGAAACGAACATTTCCATGTCAGTATATCGACCGTTACTGGCTGAAAGGTCAACGTCCGTCAGCGAAATCCGTAAACACAGTGAACGGAGACGGCGGCGATTAGAATGATTAGGTGTGGGTTTTTTGCTTGGTTTCATTTACAGAACATTAGTTACATATTTCGTCTAATACATAACGAATTGGCAAGGCCACATGAGGTATCATGAACACCCTACATGTATTTATATATGTACGGTTCATTGAAAGATGTTGCTAGTATCTCGGAATGTGTTAACGGATAATAATAATAATAAGAGTAATAAGTCGGAGAAAATATGAAGGGTAGCGATCGTGGCCTAATTTCAGGTGCTACCCCGGAATTTTCCTGCAGCGACGGAGGAAAAGAACGGGAAACCAGGCTTGGTGCCCCGGCCGACATTCAAACCGGAAGGAATCCCGAATACAAGCCGAAATCATCACCTTTCGAGCTGCCTTGTCTCAGATTATGTTAAGGTATTAGTCCAGCATATTCCCAGAGTGACTGAGGAAAATTACTAACACCTCACCTAATATTTCAGGTATACAGATATGTTTGAAGCCCAATACAAAGCAGGATTACCACAACCACTACACCAAGAAGTGTGACCCAGCGATGTTGGAGTGTGACATAAAGAATATATACGCACCTTATTTCACTCTTCTTCGTGGATACAAACACAATATGGCTGCAAGCCCTATGCAAGACTACAGAAGACGACTTTAAACCGTACTGGTTATTGTGTGTAACACTTGCTTTAAAATTTTAAAAAGCTATTTTTTCAAGAATGCATTTATGTATATCGTAAAACTCAGACTCTATAGCGACCAGATATGAGCTGGACAACTGAGGTTCAGTTCCCGAAAAATGGAAGCAACTTTTCTCATCCAGACCGGCTGTGAGGCCAACCAAGCTTTCTAGCCAAAGAGTACAGTGGGTTCTTCCCTTGAGGGTAACGCGGCCGGAAAGTGAAACTGACCATTTAACACGATCCAATGCCGTAATCAAGAATGATGGAGATATACCTTCATTTCTTCATAGCATGGCGCTTAATTAATTAAGTATAGGGGCAACTTTCCCTAAAATAATTAGCCATTTGGTCTTCGTAAGTGAGAAGCAGCGAGCTCCGGTGAGGGTGGAAAGTCGTTTATATGAACTTCAAGTTTCTATGGCGTTTCATTTCAAAAGAGAAGTAGGGGAGAGTCCTGCAGTATCGGCCACTTGAAGTTTTTTAACTGTAATTCTTAAAGAGTTGGGTTATATCAGGTTATGATACAGTAATTTGTTACTTTAAAACATGTTTTATGAATGTTTGTAAATGATTTTTCGTAACATTTTTTGTTAATGCTTATTGCATAAATCATTATGGAAGTTGATTTCAAAGGTGTCAAAAAATCGTCTTCCAGTACCGGCCAGTAACTATTTTGAAATATTTTGAAGTCTTAATGATTATTGACAGTTAGATTTATTTAAAAACAATAAAATACAAACATAATGAAACTTTGTACTGAAATTAAAGCCTATCAAGCCAAAAGTTCAATTCTATTTTGCACAATAGTCACAAGTAAAATACAAAATACTCTCTTGATCCACGCACTCAACATGCGCCCAACCTTTATATTTCAAACACTGCACCCAGTCCTCATCAAATGATTCCAAACAGATAATGCACTTTGCATTCTCCTGTTCTTCCAAAGCGAATGCCAATTGCAAAAATTCCTTTTTACTGAGGGGCATGAATTTGCTGTTCAGTTCTTTCATGTATGAAACTAATTGATTTTCCATTTCATCATCAAACGTCTTTTTAAATCTACCCATCTGAGGAGTTAGATCCACTAGATTACCTAATCTTATTTCCCTTAAACGGTCCCCTAAAATACTTCTTGGTACTGAAAATGACTCTGCTGCCTGCCTAGCGGTCATTTTCTGGGTTATAACTACATCTACCGCCATTTTCATAGATTCCTCAGTCCATTTTCCCCTTCTCTTCTTATCAGTGTCCGCCATTTCACCCTGAAAAGCAGTAAAAATAAGTTTATACTCTTTTCGTTAAAAAGTATAATGGCCGACACGGGAAGACAGACGGGTGGCCGATACTGCACGATAACCACGTGGTAGCTTCACTCCTCATAACTCATAACTTATTCATAATATCGTTAAACTAATGACTATTTTCGTAGCCATAGAGAATGTAGATAATACTGATTTATAATTGTAATTATCCTGTTACATTGAAAAGGAGTAATTGAGGCTTGAATATATCTCTTTCACAGGAAGATTTCGTGAAACAACTTAACTCTCTCACGGAAGACAAAATACTGAACAGACAAATAAGTCCCCGGGCCGTAGTGCATATTGATACAAAAGCTTACTTTAGGCAACCATACTCTCCTCCCATCTATTACCAAAATCGAAAATTAGCCCCGGCCGGTACTGTACGACGGCCGATACTGTAGGACTCTCCCCTAAAGCCCATGCAATGGAATTCTCCACCAGACTTCCTCGCTATTTATTAAACGAAATTATTGCTCTGTCCACAATAACCCGCTTCTGCCACTCTATCCGAGCCTGGTGTACATGAATCCAATCTGTATCCTCATAACCTACATCTTTAAATTTAATTTAATATTATTCTTTCACCTAGGCCTACACCTAGGCCTTGCATGCGGTTAAGTGTTCCTACTAATGTGTTACACTAATTTCTCACTACTCCCACTTACGTTAGATGCTCCGTCTATCTCGCTCTCCTTGAGCTGACTATCTTAGTGACAAGTTGAATTGAATTTTCCCCCATTTCTACATCTTCCCTCTTAGGTTCAAATATTCTCCTCAGCAAACATTCTCCATTTCTTCCTTTAAGGAGGGATTCACACCTATTCAAAGTAACAGGTAAAACTGTGTTCCTGTTAAGGATGCCCCTTAGTTAGTGAGTTAGTTAGTTAGTTACTGGAGAGGGTGGGTTTCCCCATGCACTTAGACCAGTATTGGTCCATTGTGCTTCCCTCTATGATATTCTACCAGTCTCTATACCCTACCGATAATGGCGCGTACCATAAGTCCCGACCGAGCCAGCGAGTTCGGCCTCTACTGGCTTGGCGGTATCTATAATGCTTCCCCCATCTATCAGAGGCGTTAGAGACTACTGTTGGGCGGGAAACGTCCTTGAATTTGGCAAGGATTCCCCTTACACATTGTCTCTTGTCTGTAGTTAAGACTGTGCACAAAATTTTGGAGACCATCTCCGTGTCATTATTCATGTTAGTAAGCAAGGCCAGGGAGGATATATTTACTCAGTCCGGCCTATTAAACGAAGCTAGTGTAACTGGCCTCTAGCAAGGTACATATTTTTACCCAAGGATGTACAGAGCCAACTTCCAAAATGTTGAGGATAAGCCTTTTTCAACAGGAAGCGAACAATAAATACATCACGATGTCAGGTCATTGCCACAAATATTCCGAATAAAATATGCTTTATATTAGAAATTCAGGATAAAATAAATTCGGGACGATATGTAATGTGGATGTTGAATTAGGTATTGTGGGATGAAAGAAGTACGAGTAAAAATAAACTACATATTTACAGGACAACACAGAAATAACTGTGTCTTTGGTGCATGGTATGGCAGATTAAAAGTAAAACAAAATACCCTAACAGTGGAAGTGGAATATTGCAGACAATTTGCAAGATTAAAAATCACGCAAAAAGATAAAAATAAACATAAGATATTATATTTTTGGTGATAAGAAAACAAATGAATTAACAAAGCAGAAAAACGTGAAAGTAAGGCTGGCGGCAGATGGCCCATGAGGTGCTGGAATGGTTAGGTTACGATCAGCAAGGAGGAAGAGGACAAATGTAAGTTAAAAGAAGAGAATGTGTAACGAAGGAAAATAAGAGATAGAGAGAAAACGCGCTATGGAATCACAGGATCAATAGCGTTAACTAACTCATGTATATCCGGACATGTACGTGTTCCAGGCTGCAGAAGGAAATACGGAATATTCTGCACTGAATTGTACCAAACATTCTCCGAATAATTATTGCATCAGTTATTTCACCCCACTTGCTCAATAATACAACGCACTTGTACTTTCCATAGAACTCCTCATTAACGAATTAGCGGAAAGAGTATACTCGTATTTGCTTGGACAAATAAACCGATTGAACTTATGAACTTACATTCAGTTTGTTAAGTCTAAACACACAGCGTTTAACAATTCAAAGGGTAAAACAGATTATCGCGTTTAAATTATTACATATGGCACAGAAAACCACACTTAAAAATCAACCAAGGAAAACACTCGACTGAAAAAACAAATCAGATCAAATCAATAACATCTCCTGTCATAATCCAATGAATACAGCGAACAGAAAGCTGTTATATGTGTTGACTTTGTGCTTTGTTAGGTTTAATGGGCACTGCACGGCGGTGGGATAAAACAAACTACACCCACGACATGTTTGTCTGCCACAGAATTCAAATATCTATGTCAACATTAACGTAACTTGCTAGAATGATTAAACATCAAGCCCATTTTATTAAAGTCCGAATAGTCGACATTATAGAGCTAACACTTGAAAGCCTGAAATTAATGTAAATAACATTAAAAACCTTTTATGACCTCTAATGACAATCGTCAATTCATTATATGAATATCGTGTTGGGCATTGACCACTGTCCATTAGAATTCTTTAAATAGGGCTCATGCAATAGACAATGTCAAACATGACATTCATGTTATAAATTTGATTCCTACCTTATAGAAAACGCAGTACATCCTCATAACACATATCAGCTTGTTAATGCTGTTTAGAAAAATGCTCCCTGTTTAATGTGAAAATCATACGAAAGGTTTAAATACACGTACCCTCTGTGAAGAAACTACAGAAATTCATAATATTAACGCTGATGCTACCTTTGTAACAGGTCGTGAAGGCCCGTAGGATTGAGATGCTGAGGCTCCCACATTTTGTCTAGACAATCGGCCCATAGATGGCGCTAAATTTGTCAGCCTTACGCATCGGTCGCCCTTTGTCCCGAGGAAAAAGCTGATGTTGCATGCGCTAATTCTCAGATCAATTTGAGGTAACTGCAAAGAACTGTATCTTCTCTGATATGGCGCCGTGTAGTCGGGCGAATTCAACTGACGTTTCTGAGAAGCACATCGCCTCCATCTTCAAGGTTAAAGGGTATGCCGAACAAGGAACCCTCTTGAAGCAGGCAGCAACCAGAAAAAGATGCGAATCCTTCTCCTTTCTCTCTACTTACAGCGTACCTTATTTTGGTTTGTGGCTCAGCTAACTTTTCGACAATGAAGATGGAAGCGAAATATTCCTTCTAGACATCGGCTGACTGTCACGCGACTACATGGCTTTATGTTCTAGAAGATATAACTCTTCCTAATTCCACTTTATTTCTGATCATCAAACAGATGGTACTTCCAGCACTCCCGCATTCCTTTCTCCTACACTACAATGGTACGTCTTTCTAAACAAACCTTTGACCATTCTCCTCTCAAATTATTGAAGTTTGAAACAAATTGCTTCATGAAAAAGCCGAATCTTCTACATCAGTTACTCGTATTTCCTCGTTGACTCATTTTTCAAATAATGTTAAATTAAGTTACTTTCCTCGTCTCTGTTGCAGCCATCTGACTCCAGGGAAGAGAGACCCCTATGAGAAATGAGAGTCGCTTAGCTAATGAAGAAACTCTCTGTTATATGAAAGGGCCGCGACGACACGAGCCCGATACACGTTCTTATTCCACTGTCTATTGTAATTGCGATATCCTGACTTCTTCGAGAAACCGTCTTCTCTCTTCCTGGATGGTATCACAAGAGTAAACATGTTTCTTGAGTGGAATATACACTTTTTCGCCTATCAATCAAAATCAGCAAGAAAGTAAGAAGACCTGAGAATATTTGTAGATCAAAATGAAGACGAATTAGTCTCCATAAGAAATGCCTCCTCTACGTAATGAGCCTACACTATTACCTTAGCAACAGGCAGCTCTGGTTGAATCTGCGCAAGATAAAACGAATGTAACAAGCAAAAATCCGTCACAATCAACCGGCCTGTCAAGATATAGAATTTAATTATATCTATCTATCTATCTATCTATCTATCTATCTATCTATCTATCTATCTATCTATCTATCTACCTTTCTATCCTTCCATCTCTCTATGACTCTGCAGCCTTTGTTGGACCTTGGCCGCTATTTCAATTTCTTAATCCTATACACCGTAGATAGGACTCATTGGATGGGGGATCAGTCCCTCGGAAGGACGCTTCCTACACACAGGATAATTCAAAGAGAATAAACGCACACAGACAGCCATGCCTCGAGTGGAATTCAAACCCACGATCCCAGCGTTCGAGAGAGCGAAGACAGTTCATGCCTTAGACTGTGTTGACATTGTGATCGGCTTCAATTACAACTACTTGGTCATATTCCTTTCAATGATTAGTTGACACCACTAATTAAGTTGTTTCTGGCCATTTTTTTTTCTACTTATCAAATTACATGGTACATAATTTCGTTGAGAAGTTTGATATTTTCTCGGCTGGTTAAGAAACTTCCTGTCTCCATGGATCCCTGATATTTGCTACAATGTTGAGAACACGCCATTTCAACTTAAGTCTAAGCCAATTAAATTCATTTCATAGTTTAAACACTCTCGTTCTGTACGATACATTTACACGTTATCTTCCTATTTACAAATATACATCTCAATTGCGCTCTCCTCTTTAGGATTTCTTACTACATTTTGCATGTAATATTGCAGTTGGCAAGTACATGATATTGCACCAAGTTGTCTGTCGGAACAAATTCCATTTCATAGCTGATCGCTGTGTCAGAGCATAGCGAGGAGTCTCTACCGCATGCCCATTTACAGTAATTATTGCGTCCCAAAAGGCATTCGATTGACGTATGCATAATGTGTTTCACTAGTTTGGAAGTGGTCTCATCCCGAAACATGGTTAGCATTGCGGACATATGGAGCGGCTATCTCACGTTTATGCATTTAGCCAGTATCGGATGAGTCACAGCTCCAAACGAAATATGCGACATGTGTGACGCGCAAAGTGTCAACGCCTTGAAGCACAGTGCATCCCGCCTTAACGTTAAAAATCGGTAAATAATGAAGGTTTCTTATGATAGTGTATAACACACAGAATTACTTGGTGTTTGGACTTTTTCCAACGCCCGGAAAGGGAATCTGTTTCCGTCCTCACGTGAAGGAGGAGATATCTACTCAGTTGAGCCCCTTAGAAAGAGCTAACCTATAACCGCACACGGCCGTCACTTCTCACAACCGTTGTTCGTCAGTTCTTATGACCGTTGCCTATCTATCTTTATGTTTATTTATTTGTTTGCCCGCTTCGGTAGAACACTTTTGACTCTTCTCAGGGTTGTGCCACGGTAATAACTGGGGCAACGCGGAGACTGCACATTTAAAACTAGTCCACTAATACAAATAAATACTCTCTTTCTGCTTAATCACAATATTGTTTAATTCAGAATCAAACTATAACTTTATCGGCGAGTAGGGAGTAATGTGCCAAAGATTAATCGAGCCAAATAAATACTGTTAAATTTAGATAAACTTAGAGAGAGCAGGTAAATGACGTCTGCCTCTGGTGAATTCTAAGTACCAAGTCCGATACGTCTGTCTCTGATGAATTCTGAACACCAAGTCGGATAGGTCTGTCTCTGATGAATTCTGAAGACCAAGTGCTTCTGCCCACTCTATCTCCGGGAGCGTCACTTCTTACCGTATAGGATTTGAACCGACGGCCTTTCTCCCAGACAAGAATAGTCTTCTAATGGCTGATTTTAACTGCCAATTTATCATACCATCAGTACAAGACAATCACATTACTAACTTTTAGAATGAAGAGATCCAAAGATATTGAACCCGGGACCCTACATGTGAAAGCACTTATGTCTTAGTTTAGGGCAGACAACAAACATATCCTTTTCATAATTGCCTCGACCCTCTAACGGTCACCCAAGGTCCAGGTATCAAAATAAGTTGTTCCTGTCTAAATGCGAAATGCATGTCAACTTCTTGATGGATGGGTCACCCTTATAAATCAGTCACTCTATTGAAATGGCCGAAAAGGAACATGCGTCCATTAAAGAGTATTAAAAGGTTTGGACGGTTACAAACCTAACCACTGGACAACTCCTGTCAGATTTACACAGTTATTTAATCACTTGAGACAAGGCTAATTCGGCGGCAGATAACAAGAAAATATACAATAAAAAATGTGATAAGGCACACACATGCGGGTTATCTCCTGCCGAATTAGCCTGGTCTCAAGTGCATGATAATAGCCACTTGAAGTTGTGCTCAATACATGCATCTGCTTCTACATCGTATAACAGAAAACTCCGCAAATTTCCCAAAGCGCATTTATATATTTCTTACGACTTTTTAGTCAGCGAATATTTCCCTCGACCGAACTAACATAATGGTCTTTGTAATGCAGACGTCACGAGTTTTCTGTAAACTAGGATAAAAGCAGATAAATATTTAGGAATATTTCTGGCTTCAAAAGGTGTAATTTATTGTTACTGCTCTTATTTTATGTTCTACAAACAATATTGTATTCTTCAGAACACCCTAGCCCTGTAAGACATTTAGCCGTCTATGGTGACGCCAATAGAAAAGGTAAAGAGCTTGCGGTAAACCTGCATTGTCTTATAAACCGACAACATATCTTTCAGTTAGTTTAGCACGTCAAATGGGCCATTACAGTGTTTCCAAGCATTACTCACAACATATGGTCTCAGCAAACGGCCATGTTCTCAGATAATTCAGCAGCGAATGTTGCAGGTCAGACAGTAGCTACAGGGAAAAGCACACACACTTTATGACAAAATTAATACGGCGTATCCAAGATGATTACTAGCTTCTGTTGGAACTTACCGGTCCAGTACATGCTCAGTAAACTAAATCGTCTATGACAATAAAATGTGAAATGAATAGAGCTACACTCTTAGGAAATACAGTAGAATGGCATTATATGAACGACTTTTGTCTCATATGAAAGAAAGTTTAACTAAGTTTCTGATAAGGAACACCTATCCGAGTTCTTGACATACCTTACGTTGCTCTATGATATTATGTAAGTGCATAAAATTACCTCCGCTTTCAGGAACTTAGTTTCAAACTTTCTTCATGTATGGTTTCATATCGTGTATATTCAGTACAGTATGTCAACATCAGCCGGTCACGGTAGCCGAGCGGTCTAAGGCATGCACTGTCTTCGCTCGCTCGGAAGCCGAGATCGTGGGTTCCAATCCCACTCAGGGCATGGATGTTTGTGTGCGTTTTTCTGTGTTTGTCTACAGGTTGAGGCCTTGCGACGAGCTGATCACCCGCCCAAGGAGTCCTACCGTATGTGTAAGATCTAGAAAAACCGAAGTGAACGGAGAAGTTCATGGAGGTAGGCCTAGGCCCACTGGGGCTGTAGTGCCAAGGAAAAAAAATGTAAACATCAACACAGTACATGGAATTATAATAAGTATGTTTAAAGATTTAAAATGTAGCTGATATTATGTACAAACTTTTATCATAATGCTACAGCATTCAGACACTCATTCACGTTTCCACTGTCATTTGCTTTCTTCCCCTCCGTGCTTTTACACGCTTTCCTACTTCAAGTTCTGCAGTTTCCAGACTCAGGAAGAACTATAGATGCTATGGGTTGTTCTTTCAGTGAAACCACACGAATAGGGACAAATTTCTGAACGACAGAATAAAAAATGAAATGTTCTTAATCATACACGTACAATGTGGTCACAGATTTGCAGCAGCGGCTGCCCGAACAACTCAAAAGCAGAACTAAATCTCTTCGAAATTAGTTCTCAAGATCAGCACTTAAAGTTTTCTTGTAAAACTGTCATATATTAAGTGGAATATTACAGAAGTTAATAATTTACTGGTAATCATAATCCACATAAGAGTTATTTTGAAACACATGGATACATCTTTCAATTTGTATCCTTCTCATACTTGAAAAGTAAGGGTATCTCACAACAAAGTGTAGCTTACTTCTTTTCTTAAAATAAACCTAACCGGTTCAGGATAATGACATTACACAGGAATTTATATACCAGGAAATAATTTCAGAATTACTGGGCNTACTGTCGAATTGCAAACCGGCAGTACACAGACGTGGGGAAAGACGGAAGATGAGATGGTGAATAGACTTAATTAATAACAAAGGGGCTGGATGGCCTAAGAAGAGCACTTGTCTCCTCCTCACCTGAAGACGGAAACAGATCCAGATTCCGAAAGTTATGTTCTCTGGTTTTTAGAATAACGAACGATGGACAAAGTCCAAAAACATAGAAATTCTAAATGTTATACACCATAGTCAGAAACTGTTAAAATATGGGAAATAATTTGTTTTGCAAATTTCTGGTAGATTTTCTAAAAAAAAAAAAATTGTTCTCCTTTTAAAAAAATATTCAATAAAATTAATGAAGATATATTTTAATATAAAAATTAATCGAGCGAGCTGGCTGAAATGGCAAAGATTTTGATGTATTCCAAAGCTCCTAAATCAAATCTCGTCTCGAGCACCGAAAAAACTGAAGGCGGTTGTTAGTTTCCTCAATCTATCCAAGAAAGTTCCGGGACAATATATCAAAGCTTGTTTCCACGCCCTTCTCAATTCATTTTATAATAATCAAGCCACCACTCGACACTCACAGTCTACATAAACAGATGCAGCATAGTGTAAACGGGATTCAAACACAGCACCTCCACGGTCTAATGATCTTGACTAACGAGGTTGCTTGTTTACGAATTGATATGGCGTTTGCTAACAGGGCGAAAGCAACTAGCAGCGTGTTCATTCACCCTTGATTATTAACAGCTACCACTTCGATGTTGCACATACCTCGGAGACTAGGAAATATGTGATATTACTCAGCAAATGACTGCTTCACAGCCAGACGAACCTGGGCCTGAGCTGCAGGTTCTGATGCCTTTCATTCATTGAAAACTGAAATTAATCTAAATGACATTTAAAAATTCAGTTCCTACTTTGCAGAAGACACACTTCTTCTCCGCCCTTAGATCTATTGATTAATGCCAATTACGGAAATGTTTGATGTACACGTAAGAATGCTATAAAACTAATGAGTACATTGTTTGGGAAAAATTTAAGAGTTGTTGAATGTTAAAACAGGTGGTACGTATGATCACAAAAATTGCTTTCAATTGCTAAATGTCAGTAAAGATGGAAAACGGACTGACACGTATTATAAACTTTGTGTCCTTCTCGACAGTTAAGAAAGAGCAATTAAAAATGAAACCTTGAATTATCTCTGATAATATAGCAAACTGTAGACTATCCGTGGAAATGTAGTATAATCTATTTGGTCAGTCAGCTAATTAGCTCTGAACTACTACATCAAGAACGGTTTATAGCTACATACATATTTTTCACTGACTCTACAGACGCACTGGGCCCTGGCCTCTGATTCCTTTTAGTTTCGTGATCACTTTACATACGGCAAGACTCCTTGGACAAGTGATAAGGCCTCTACATAAACACAGGAAGACACAAACACAGAATAAACACCTACACATACCAAACATCCTTGTCTTGTGTGGCATTCGAACCCACGATCCCGGCTTTCGAGCGAGCGAAGATAGTCAATGCCTTGGACAGCTCGACTACCATGACCGGCTGTAGCCATTTACATGTATATAGCGCAGAAAATTTCTTCTTTTATATAGCCCAGAAATTCAACGTCTTATTGCCGCAATTACCTCATTAGTGTCTATCCTACTTTAACGCAATTTGCACTTTCATATGTAACTACTCTTATGTTTCCCCTGGAAATTTTTCTTTCCTTTGACGAATAAGGCCCACTTATCTGCTTCTATTAAAATTTATCTAAAATCACGCACCTTATACAAACTTGGTGCTCTGAAATTTTCCAGCCAAAATTCCACAAGAAATTCTTCCTTCCCCCAAGGAACTGCATCAAATAGACACTATTTAGTGTATGAGGTTCTCACAGAGGTGGTTATGAAGAGTTCTATCTTCTGGGATATAGCGCTGTGTAGGATCTGAGGTTCTCGCAGCGGTGGTTATGAAGAGTTCTATCTTCTGGACTGTGCTAATATTACTCAGTATCGCTGGATGCTTTTCAGCGGGCTACGCGGTGTTATAATCCAGAAGGCAGAAGCCCTCAAGATCACTAATAAGAAAAACTTAAATTCTACGCCGTCCTTACATTAGTTGCGAAAGAGAACCACCTTTGTCAAGGTACCATTGTATTAACAGAATTCTTCAGGTCCATTCTGTAGTATCACAATATCATGTAGATGTGACAACTACACTTGGTCACCACTTCTACAGTTGCTAGATTGAAGGGACTGAAAAGGAAATAAGACTGTTTCTACGACAAGTTTCTCATCATTGACGTAAATTACCGAAACCCGTAATCTTCGAAGCGTTAAGTAGCGCAGACAAGAGGGGTTATATTGCTCTCCAATTAATGTGTTACTAACAGATGAGCCATCCTCTGAAAGTATAACAAAAAATGCAGAACTTTTGCATAAATCTATTGAATAATGAAGAGTGGCACCATCTGGAACGTGAAATTATGTAGCCTCGTAGTCGTTTTCCGATGTTTCAAACATATCGTCACGGTATTAAGACCCAGCCAGTAAGCAGCGGTTCGGTTCTGAAGATGGAAGGCAACAAGTTCCACTGAGACATGCGCACACTTGACGGGACACCTCAGAAGTTGATTCGCTTCATAGTTACCGTCTCGAGAGCTTGAAATCGCATCAAGCCGAGAAATGTTTAAAGAAATTTGATGGTATGCTGCGGTGTTGAGACACTCTGTGTCGGGCAGAATAAACCTCCCCCACTCCTGCCAGGGCGAGTTGGAGTTGAAAGGAGAAATACAGAGAAAAACAAGCACCCGGACAACATGCTGATCTCGTAAGTATACTTTCTTTCCTTCAGAAAGTAAAGGAGGAT
Organism: Cryptotermes secundus; assembly: GCF_002891405.2. Classification (NCBI taxonomy): domain Eukaryota; kingdom Metazoa; phylum Arthropoda; class Insecta; order Blattodea; family Kalotermitidae; genus Cryptotermes; species Cryptotermes secundus. The sequence goes on from NW_019739947.1 coordinate 368,907, forward strand.
AAAAGTGAAAGTTCTTTGCAGTAGAAAAGAAAACGGTAAATTGAAAGAAACAGCAATTCCACCCACCCTTACCACTAGGAGCTGTTACGTCTTATTCTTACCGCATTCCCCGAAAATGGGATTCTCTCGAAATATAGGAAAACTATTCTGCGTGACACAAGAATAAACAAGAAGTGGATGTTGTTCTCTGAGGTGTCGACAAGGAAAGTAAGTAGAGATTCCTCCTATTTCAGAAAGTGTAAGAATATTGAGGAGATTGTGTTCACTGCACCACAAAATGGACACTCAAAATACTTATATGGGTTGCACAGTTCGAGAACAAGTAGTTGTAACACTGGTTCTTGTTACTTCTTCAGCGTGTCCTCTGAGTTCCTTCGAACCTAAGCAAGAGCATCGCAATTAATAGCAAGGTTCGATGTCACAAACAGGAGAATTTCGTATAAGATCCCTCTAAGTTAGTGCATACTAGTACCGCTGCCATATATAACGAAGAAAATGTTAAGCATTAGCTCATACATAATCTACAAAATAATCACAAAGCCGAAGAACAAAAGAACAACAAATAACCATAGAGGAATCAGTTAATAAACCCACTAACAATTCGTCCATTCATCCAGCTCTATATCTCGCCAATAAAACATCTGTCCAGTTAACTAATCAACCAATAAATTAATCAAACAACAGATCAATCAGCAACATAAGTACATCGTCAACTAACAAACCTCATTTCCAATGAACTAAATAATCAAAGAGTCAACCATTCAACCAAATCTTGACGTCAAAAGCAAAAAAAGTAAAGGTATCCCTGTAACAGGCCTTGCAGGCCCATAGGGTTGTGAGATGTTGAGGGTCTCACATTTTCTAGACAATCGGCTCATAGATGGCGGTAAGCTTGTCAGCCTTACGTGCCTGCCGCCCTTTACCCCCAAGAGCATTCCAAGAATATTCCTGGTACTCATTTCTGTTAGAGGCTGAGTCGACCCCAGGGCCATAGTGCGGCTGGAAGGATTAGGTAAATTGAAATATCCATCTCATTGGGAATCGATTCCGAAATCTTCCGGCTTGTAGCACAGTGCCTCAACCAACTACGCTGGACGTCTGGACAACATGGGGAAGAGAAAACTGTTGACCTTACCGGGATTCGAACTCCGACACCTCGGTCATCCAGCCCGTAGCCAGTCGCTATACCGACTACGCTGTTATTAATATTACTATAATTATTTTATTCTATTTTATGAATAAATTCATAAATAAACATATATTTAGTTTACGTTAAATATTCACATCTAACAATAAAGTTTCGTGACATCTAACACCGAAGTCAAGAATGGTGGAGCTATACCTCTAATTCTTTACATGCTATCGTGTAATAATACCTAATTACGTAATTAAGTACAGGGATAGCTTTACCTTTCACCATCTCAGTGTCTGAAATTGCTGACTTACGATGAGTTCATACAGAATAATTTATATTGTATATATCTACTAGTTCCAATGGTCCGAAACACGGCAAACACGGCAAAGCTGTTGCATCACATTATATATACAGTCACTTGAAGATAACTGCATATTTCCACATGATTCATTACCAGAGATCATATCGAGATCCTGCACTGACTGGAGAGAGGGCAGGCTAAGAACTCAGAAAAGCGTGTCATCCGCCATGTTCTTGTTGCAGATTAGAGAAAAGTACGAGGTTATTGTGCGCTTCACTTGCTTAACTTACCTACTAAATTTAACATAAAATAGGTCAACTGATTCGAAAGGTGAAAGGTGGGACCACATAGACTCAGCGAAGACAAAGATACTCAGAAAGAAAGCGGTCGTGAGCGAGCGCGCACGCACGCACGCACACGCACACACACACACACACACACACACAGCTTGGAAGCTTCAGGGGCCTATTTTATTTCCTTGAGGAAGCCAGAGTACGTAAAAAAAAAGAAGTAAACTGCATTATAAGTAACTCTTCCAAAGGGAGAAGTATAATGTTCATGTAATATATTAATGCAGTAAAATATTCATTTTCATTAGAACACGTGCCACTATAAACGTCCCTACATCTCACCATATATTTCTCACCTTCACGCAGAGAAAGGTAGTATTAAGGGGGCATATGTTATCCAAGGTGCAGTAATTTGCAATGAATTTCACTCACTTGATATTTAACGCCCAGTATTTAATTATATTTTTTTTAAACTATGTGACTTGCGTGTTAATTAAACGTCGTTTTATATTTCACAAGATTCAAGTTGCTGAATCCGGTTCACAAGATCCAATTTGCTCTCTCTTCAGGCGAATCAGGTTCCTTGTCCAGAATGCAATTTACTGCTTATGAATTTGTTATCGTCTCCAGAATAATTATTTCACAGAAAATTAAAAAACATATATTCCTTTTCCATCTTAAGATTACTTAGGAAAATGAATTTAAAAACGTGGAGTCATGACCAGAATTAATTACTAACGGTCAATAACCAACTTTCCCGCTCATGATCTAAGCCCTTGGCTTCTTCCCAATAGGGCAAGAAAATAATTAAGTCAATTGAACATAGCAAAACTCTCTCTTCATTAAGATCAGTTAGCATCCGCATAATATATATATATATATATATATTGCGTATTTGGGCATAGTTGCACCTAAGCGAGGTGATTTGTGCCTTGACAACGATTTAAATTCTCAAATTAATCTAAAAAGTCATTGAGACCTATATTTTCATATCAGTCGATCTCTCTGCAAGCAATTACGCCCCAGGTAGATAACTTTTGTCAAACTCGGTATGGTCGATAGAGCTCAATACATAATTTTCCATTTGAGGGATTATCTGTACTCCTAAGTATTTAGACCATATATTCGCACCCATATTCAATTTATTTTAAGAGTTTCTTTATTAAAAGGTTTAAATAAATGTAAATTGATAAATTAAAATCAAACATAATACAAGTATGTCCATAAGAAGGTGATCTGGTGTGTGCTTCTATGAGCAGCAAACAAACTAAAATTTTATAGAATATCGAAGGTTTAACATTCCTAGTACCGAATCCAGCCATTAATAACAATTTTGAGCCTCTTTCATCTCCTATCCTCACATCAGGTCCCGTAAGTGCAACCGTCCCACCAGCTTCAACAAAGCTCCGGCCACCCGAATTCCCCTGCGTGACACCTCCGACGGTTCTTGTGTACTGAAGTAGAGTAGGTGAAAAGCGTACCTCAGCTAGTCACGGGATTCTGGTTGCTTCAGGGACAGGGACGGCAAGAAATCTTCGGGAGCTGGGTACTATTAATTTAAAACAGCGAAGTTTGCGTCTGTCTGATTTATATATATATAAAGCAAACAATCCACGTGGTTCCAGTCCGCAAGCGAACTATACCGACCGAGCGACCGCCGCTTGTCGGCGAAGTTGATGCCAAATTTAGGTGATAGAGGGTGTCGCGTGCTCAGGGCAACGAATCCCCACGGCCGTTAATTTCGGTTTTCTAGACCGGAGCAGCTATTTCCTTGAAATAGCTCCTCAATTATCATCACGAGCCTGAGTGAACCCAATTACAGACCCACTATTTCTTAGAAAATCTGGTAGCGCCGGGCGTCCAACCCGGGATCTCTGGATCTGTAGCCAGGAAGTCTGACCACTAGACCACAGAAAACACTCTTCCTAAATGTCACTCATTACACATATGCAGAATTATCTCTTGGCACTTAAAGACATTATGCCTGCTCACCTGCAGAAACTTCACCGTCCATATGTGTTATTAAACCTCTATTTAGTTCCTCACTCCACCCTTACCACAACCACCCACAGCTCCCTACCAACTTTCTCAAGACATAAATATCTACCCGAGGGAGTGGGGGTTCATCTTGACAACTTTGCCCCATTTCTGTCTATAAAGACCTAACCAATTTTCCTATTGGTCCTGCAGCTCCCATTTCAAGGCTACGGGCCGAAATTCGAATCTTCCTTCCCCAATCAAGACCTTTTGTTGTCCAGGTACTCCTTTCTGTCGCGTTACCAGAGATGTCACCCTCGGTTGAGCTTTATGGCCAGGCCGTGACACTGGAATCTTGTTCAGCAATCTTAACTTGTTTAAGTTTATCTTCAAACATTCGTTCCGCATTATAAAATTAACGTTTATCGTACAAGAACCCTTCTTTTCTTCGTAACGAATCCTTTTGAAATCACATCCTGTTGAGTTCAGTTCCTTTCTTAACCTCTCTAATTACAAGTGCCTGCAATTTGGTTCCTGGTCTGAAAGAACAACTCTATGTGACAATCATTGCACGTTTATGGCAAGGTTAAACATAACCGTAAGCATTCCACGCTTCAAATTATGTCTGTTTGTGGTACCAGGTATCCCTTCTATAGAACAACTTGAAAGGCATACACGGAATATGCCTGTTTCATATAAAACTCCTTAAAGCTAAAATAATAATAGTGGACTTACTTACTTACTTACTTACTTACGTACTTAGCTCCCTCGGTAGTCTAGAGGTAACGTTCCTACCTCATGACTCGTAGTACTCGGGTTCAAATACCCAGCGGAGGTCCTCGAATTTTTAAGGGCGGAAAAATTCAGGGAACAAGTCCTCCGGGAGGGACTTTAAGCCGTGGGTCCCGTGTCGTAGCTTTACGGCACGTAAAAGAACCTCATATCTCCAAAGGAGGTCACTGAGCCAAATTAACGGACGTTTCCAGCCCAACAGCAGTCTCTAATACCTCTGGTAGATGGGGGAAGCATTATAGATACCTCTCAGCTAGTAGAGCCGGTCTCGCTGGCCGGGCGGGACTGATGGTAAGCACCAGTACCGGTAGGATATAGAGACTGGTAGAAATCATAGAGGGAAGCACAATGGACCAATACAGGTCTCAGTGCATGGGGAAACTCAGCCTCTCCAATAACGAACTAACTACTTACTCACTTACTTACTTATGGAACTGAGCCCTTCTTGAGAAGAAGCCAATTCTGCAGCTACTCAAGAATTTCCCAGGATTTTATAGAACCCGAAGGTTTATTAGCGTGTTCACAAGAGCCCTCCACTGGTCCCTATCATGAGCCAGATCAGTCCAATCCATACCATCCCATCCTATCTCTCTAAGATCTATTTTAATATTGTCCACCCACCTACGTCTTGGTCTTCCCAGTGGTCTCTTTCCTTCTGGCTTAATAATAGAGGACATAAAAACAAATTCTAATTTGACAGAAGAACATTAATATATGAATGGCTACCTACTTCGTCTTCTCGGCAAACATACAGTTTCTATCATAAAAACACATAATAAATGTTTTCGGGCGAGAATTATATGATTAAATAAAATTGAAATTATATTTCCATCTCCTGGTAGACCATGGAATAAAACTGAACACAGCTGCAATCAAGACTCCCATGCTCATGTAGAGACCACACAGACACAGGCGTAAACAAGGCTGTAACAATCATCTGGGAACTATGAAATCCTGCGAGAACATGGGTTCGACGCTAGAGCCGCAGTGGATGGCTACAGCTGGGGACCAGACGTCAGTACTGTATCCATACTGTTTGCATCCTCGTGTGTCATGATTTGTGATGCTCTGGCCGTCAAAACAACAAATATTTCAAAATAAACAAATCTAGTTGTTTACATTATACTGATTTAACACAAATATGGATCCATATTAGGATATTTCAATAACATGAGGAGTATACAATAAAACTGCCTGAGGATGGTCCAAAATAACGACCGGAGTATACAACAGTTATTAAATTAAACTAATGTAAACAACTAGATAGGTTTATTTTGAAATATCTGTTGTGTTGACGGCCAGGGTATCACAAAACTCAGTATTGTAGTCAAGTGTCTTTCCTCAAGAGAAAGGTTCTTACTACTATCAGTCACTAATGGAGCTGAGCCTTTCTTGAGAAGCCGCCAACTGTACAGCTACTCAAGAACTCCCCAGCAATTTATGGAACACGAAGGTTCATTGCCTTGTTCATCAGAGACCTCTGCTGGTCCCTATCCTGAACCAGATCAATCCAATCCAAATAACCCCATCCTGTCTCTCTAAGTTCCATTCTAATATTGTCCACCCACCTACGTCTTGGTCTTACCAGTGGTCTCTTTCCTTCTGGCTTTCCACCAATATCCTACATGCATTCTCCTTCCCCATTCGTGCTACATGACCCGCCCATTTCATCCTCCTTGACTTTGCCATTCTAATTATACTTGGAGAAGCGTACAAGTTATGAAGCTCCTCATTATGCAGTTTTCTCCGACCTCCTGTCACTTCATATTTCTTCGGCCAAAATATTCTCGTCAATACCCTGTTCTCAAACACCCTCAGTCTACGTTCCTCTCTTAATGTCAGAGACCAAGTTTCACACCCATACACAACCTTCTTACTACTATAATGTACAGTAAGTTCTCGTTTAACATCGTGGATACATCCTTGTAAACAGTGACGTTCAAAGGGATCTAATTTTCCCTAGAGAAAATTAAGAAATATGCAAATTAGTTTTTCGGCTCTCTTCACCCCACAACATGCACTGCAATACAGAAAATATGAGTGCAGTTAACATTTGTATATTCCTGGAAACTATAAATTAGAGTGATATTTGTATAACATTTAATAAGATATTGGATTCACCTAGAATTTTAGGTATATTTAATCGTTTGTTTAAATCCTTATTTATTAAATGCGCTCGAAATGTGTGTGTACTTTGCGGAGCTTTGAAGTTTTTATGGGGTTTAGTGCCAGAATCTGAACACGAGGCAATTTCTGTCACCATATTTTTTTTTAATTCGCTTAGTGGGGGGTGGAATCCAACTGGGTCCACTCGGCATGGTGGCCACTGATTGGCCTATTGTAGCCTTCCCTGGGTGACTATGATGATGAAGAATTTGGTGGAATGAAGATTGGCAAGGGAAACAGAAGTACTCGGACAAAACCCGCCTCAGCACCACTTTGTCCAGCACAAATACCACTTCACCAGACCCGGGATCGAACCCGAGCCGCCGCGGTGGGAAGCCAGCGACTAACCGCTTGATCACCAGAGTGATCCAGCCCGTAGGAGTAGATCCTGGAGTTGATGGCTTCTTTATGCTGAAATGCATTACTTAGGATAACGTGACTTTCATTAGTTTTAACCAATAGGAATGCATGCATTCGAAATAAAAGTGAAGGACTCTGTTCCACCCCAGTCAATGGGGCATGAAGGACTTGCGTTAGCACCAGGCGTCACTTTCTTGGGGGCTGATGAGTCCTTGGTAAAACTGGAGATCCTTTTTTCGAAACTCAATCACTGGTGATTGAGACTAGCTCTTTCTAAGGGGCCCAACTGAGTAGGTTTACCCTTCCCTATCCACCTGAAGAAGGAGACAGATCCAGTCTCCGAAACGTCGTGGGTTTTTTTTGTCTTTTATATACCGGACGATGGGTGAAGTCCAAAATAAGCCAAAAGAAGTAAGGCAACAAGTTGCCTATTTTCACTGGCTCTACAGCCCCCCTGGTCCCTGAACTCTGATTTTCAGATTCATGTACATTTTGCAGAAGGTAGGACTCATTGGAAGAGTGATCAGCCCATCGCAAAGCCTCAACCTAAATACAGGACAACACAAACATAGAATAAACACATACACATACCTAATATCTATGCCTTGTGTGGGATTCGAACCCATGATCCCCGCTTCCAAGCGAACGAAGACATTTCATGCATTAGAATGCTTGCCTGCCGTGAGCGGCGAGGAAACAAGTACCATACATTATTTGTATAATTTATTGTTGTGTATATAAATCAACAGCATATCTGGTTCTCATCACGTAGTCCGGACCAATTCTGTGGCCAGATCAGCATCCCCCTCCAATGGGAATCGTGGGGATCATTTCCCGCAGGTTAAAGCAGCCGGAACGTAAAGCTGACCACTCACTTTCAACTAGTTTCGAGGTCAAGAATACGTGGATCTCTACATCTATACATTCCACTACTCCCCATAAGTTTTCATGGCGTGTTGATTAATTAATTGGGCACGAGGTCAATTTTACTTCTTATTATACTTATTCGTATTGTTTAATCTCAGCTTTCACTTTCGACACACTTCTTTGAATAGAATTTGAAACAATGACTCTGCTTTCGAACCATACAGTACATGTCTGAGGCTGTACGGTTGCATTCCTCCACAGCGAGAAACACCCACGGATCGAATGCCACGGCGCACTACTCATACGATTCTGTGCCCCAAAGGGGATGGGTGACGCGGAAGGGTGGTGAATGGGGCAGGAAGGGTATCCACAGTACCAGGATGACAGCTACACCACATGGAAATACAATACGACAGCGAAGCAGGATCAGTGCGGCCCTCGGGCGGAATCTAAACATGTCCTACACATTCACTAAATAACACAACAAAACTAATGAAATGTAATCCTTGCACAAGCTCATGCGATACAGCTATGCTGAAATAAACCTTAACGTGAATGTGACACACTGGCTGCAAGTTGAAGAGGCCACTGGAAGGTATTCAAGAGAAATTCCAAAATGCTTCTTAACCAAATGGTATGGGTATTGTGGCATATTTTGCTCAAAACAAGAATTGTGCCTTCAAACTAGCCGGCCATTACTAGGCAGCGGTCTGCAAAGAGCAACGGATGAACGGTGTTTTCTATGCTGTTCGTGCTGAGATGTTATTAGCAAGGAGGTCAGTCAGTCAGTGATCTCTTTCTGTGAGCAGTTGGTAGCTCAGGCCGGGGATATTTCGGGAACTCAGAGGAAAGAGAATTTCCGCCGTTGGAAGACGCTGCCGAGCAATGGGTAATGAACACATGACAATGAATATTGGTGTGTGTGTGTGTAATAGGGAATTGAAAAGTGTAGCCACGCATTGTATCAAAGTGTCAAGTAAATTCAATTACCAATCAAAAACCCTGTCTGTAATCACTCATATACGTGACAGTATTACTAATCTGTCTGCAAGATGTTTGTAACGCCGATGATGAATGGTTCCACTCCTTTATCGTAGCTGGGAAGTTAAGTTCAGAAGCCGACTACATTGTCCGACGTTTTCGTGTTTTCTCTCAGTCCGTCCAAATACATATTAGGCTAGTAACCGCTCTCCACAACATATTTTCTAGTTTGCCGTTTTCATTCCTTCTCCTAATAGACTGTAGGCCTGTATGATCAATGGAGTTAAACAGCGACGTTAAATAACATAAGAATTTTCCTACAGAGTAGATATACGTGTATCTAATTAATCAATTTCAAAATATATTGTGGCGTATTTGTTCAAAGCAAGAGCTGTGGAGGCAGAGAAAGAGCCGTTGCTAGGTAACGTCCGCACGCAACAACAGAGGAGGTGTCACGATACGCGACGCGTACAGCTGCAGCTATGTAAGGCCGCAGCATAGGCGTCCACGATGACGCAACACAGCAACAGAAGAGGTGATGCAGTGATGCAATGTTTTCTGTAGGTCCGCTCCGAAGCTATATGACTAGACCGACAGAGTTCTGTTCAGCGAGTGTGTGCAGTGCAGTTGAGGATACGGTTGCGGAGTATAAATGAGTGAACAACGAAAGCGGGAAAATCTCCATTACTAAGATTCATTACTAGGAAACATTTACTGAGAACGCTGCAGAGTAATAAGCATTATTGAGAGCTGTTACCAAGTAAAGACTAGTGAAAGTAGGCTGAGACTTCTTAGTGTGGAGTCATTTGTAGTGTGGAAATCAGCAATAGTGTTATAGTTATTTGTAGTTACGACTTGTAAGTGTTCAATAAATCTATTTACCAATCAAAACTCTGTCTATAGTCACTAATACACGTGACAATGTGTTCCAAATTTATTAAAAAGATGTATGTATATACACGAATATATTAACTATGCTAGCACATCAAAAGTTTTTCAACAGTCGTTTCGTGTTATTTCACGTCCATCAAAAGTAGCTGCCGTTACGAATAGCACGGACGTCTCACAGCTCTAACGATGTACATTTGCGATATGTAGAATCCGTTCATTCTGTGTGGACTCATCAAGTACTTATATAACTTACAAGTCGACTACCGTTGCAGACTTATATGACTCGTAGTGAAAGGAGAAGCCAAACTGCGGGAGCAGCTCAGTACTGACATAAGCAGAATATTTCTATAATTCGATATTTGTGAAATATACGAGTATATACAAGAATGCAATATGAAATATGAGGTTCTCACAGTTGTGCTTATGAAGAGTTTTGTTTTCAGGGATATAACAGCGTACTACTGCTTCTATCATAGAAAAATTAACTCTTCAAGAGATCAATAGTCCCCTCTCATGTAGATTTCCCTCAATGAGTTAAGCATGAGGTTCATGTGAATAATATTTGCCAATTCAATTCTACTGCAGAGAGAAAACTCTTGGTTTCCGTTACGAATTTCTCCTGGTTAATGGTGTTTGGGAAAATAATCGCTGTTTATTCTGACTCGTAAGAACCACAGAGACTATATCACAAATATGGAAGAGATTCTGAAAGTTAAAACAAGCGGTATATTTAGTAGGCATTTGATAAAAAGACAAAAAACAATAGAATTTTCTGCTCATATTTATTTTCACAATAAACAAACGCGCAGTTGCTTATAAAAGTTTGGTTAAAATTTTAAAGAAAACACTTGACGCAGTAAATTTTTCCCTGCTGAAGATAAGCGTTATCACGGAGGATATTACGGCCTGCCCTTCTATTTCCTGCAGGCAAGAGGGGTGATCTCTGTCTATGTATATTTTTCTATTTCAATGGCAGGTGACCTCAGGAAATTAAAAGATTCATCTTAACGGAAAACAGATACATTCATTGCTTGTTCACTATTTAGAACTTTTCTATACGCAAAAATATATATATGTGGCTGTATCATGATGATTTTTATGGCACATGTAACTCAAACTGAGGATCTTCAGTAGGTTTCGTTTAGTCGAAACTATTTTATATAGGTATAAGTGCCCATTCTTCACCGGGGTTATATTTCCTTAGTCGCTGAAACTTAAACATGAATGATATTTAACTACGAAATTGTGGATTACTCGTGAGCTTAAATAACAATATATAACGAGACTTCGAACTTGAACCCAAAACTCTACAATAATAATATCTGTAATCTCTTAAATTTTCTATGCAGTGAGCCTTTAATTGGATTAGAATCAAAATTCCTTTGTATGTTCTCAGAGAACAACGCACTGGTCCCTATTTTAACAACAGACTCTAGGAACCATATGAGTTCCGTAGTTAATTTTTCGTCATTTAAGTATTTGTATGTCCGCCTCTTCAAAAAAGAAAATACTTCAGCACTTATTTTAAAACTCGTTTCTCCTTTATTAAAATATCTATTATAAAAACAAATTGTTTATAATTTCGTAATTTCTTCAATTAACGTAATTTTCTTCGTAGGACGCAGGCAAACAGTAGGAAAAATCACGTTTCAGCCGAATGCCATTGAAGAAAATAAAAATGATTCTCTGCCGTGCTCCTTCGTTTCGATGTCAGATTCATTCACAATATATTTAATTCAAGCAAATTTAACTGTATTTAACTGGCTTTTCATCCATGAAAATATATGGACTATAATGGGAAAGTTGTCCCTGTGCTTAACTAATTAATCACTACTCAATGAAGGTGTATGGGGGAGTGGATGTATAGATCAATATTTTATTGACGTCGGTTGTAACTGGAAGTGAGTGGTTAGCTTCACGCCAAGATAACTTTACCCCCGGGAAAGAGCTACCAGTACCCTTTGGATAGGAGTTTGGGTGGACCCCAGAGCCGGTCTGGATGACGTAAAGAAGAAACAATTCTTGATGCTACCGGGAATCGATCTCCGAAACCTCAGTAGCCCAGCCCGTAGACAGTCTCTATACTAACTATGTTTTCCCTGCTCCCATATATACGGAATATAAAGGGTTCGAGCCTTCACCAGAATATATATACATTACCCCTGATTACTTCTCAATCGTCAACAGATTACCCTGGGCGACAGAGACGTTTTAAAGAACCTAATTTCCTTTCAGTTACAGAAGAATTTTCCCTTCTGCTAAGAAGCCAGAAAGTTAAATTCCAGGTTTACGAATCTTTCGCTTACTGTAACCGAACTAATGTAGTTCACACGCTCAAAACCTGTTTAAGACCTACTTTAACGTTGTTATTCCATTTACACTCGGTTTTCCAAATGTTCTCTTTCTCCTTCTTTTGAATTATTTTCACATTCCTCATAAATTCGTCGTCAATAGAGTCAGATTACCATACATGCAACCCTACAGAACGTTTTCACCGAACGAAGTAAACAAACCGATACCTAAATTGTTGTCATGTCAGAAACTACAGATTCTGATTGGTCGAAATGAATGAAGAACTTCAGATACTGTAGTAAAGAAAAGTAACTGACTTCTCTAAACAACTGTCACGTTCCGGTCACACAAACCTGCGGAAAATTACGTGAGAAGAGGGGATTCAGAAGAAGCAGAGAACTTTAACAGGAAAATGTTGCCTACACCGTAGCAGAAGCAGCAACATTCAGCTGGCCTTAAACCCGATCCAAGAATTCAGTTTCTGCTATAAAGTTCATCCAGCAGACGCAACGATTTTGAAACATCTTCCGAAAGTTAGAGAACTTAAATGTAATTTAATGGATAGAGAAAATGATTTATGAACTGAGAAACTCTAAGGAGAACAGATCTTCGGAAGAAACCAATATTGCATCTACTTCGGCCGGGTCACCAGATATCCTGATCGAGATTTTTCGTGGATTTCCTCAGCCCTTTGAAGCCACCATCGTCTCGTTTCAACTCATTTCAAACTCATCGGTCATGCTACCATCTGACGCTCTCTATCTTCAATACAGAAAGTATCATTATATAACCCCCCCCCCCAAAAAAGAAATTTTCAAACAACAGAGTTTGAACATGAAACCTTCTGGCTCAAGTTAGGGGTTCCGGCTGCGCGTCCTTGTGAACAAAGTAATGAACGTTCAAAGGGGGATCACTTCATTAGATGAGCCATTGCAAGCTTCTCACGATAGGTCTTCGAGTTAGCTATTTGAAAAAAGAAAGAATGTTTTTGTGTAAAAGATAGGTCTATTTTTACAAATATCCTTTTAATCACGGTCACATATTGCTTGCCTGTACAGAAGAGAATATGCAGAGTAATGTACAAATTATAGGTTTATACTAGCCTACAAAACAAATGTATTCAAGAACTTCCACCTCAAAAAGTAGATATATAGGGAGTGGGCCTACGTTCTTATAAGAACAACAAGCGACTTAGAAAATGTTAAACTTGAAACAAATGAGAACATTCAATTATTAAAATTTCAGATTCGTTAGAAAATACTGAACCTAGAAACAATTGACTCAACTGCAATTAATTCAACTGAAGTCGAGTCACGAGATTTGATCATTAGGCATAATCTCCTACAGTACATGTTAGGTGTAACTATAAACATCACAATGGCCTTGCCCTAACTCAGGCGGATAGTCGCCGGCTTCCCACCGCGGCGGCTAGTTTCGAACCCAGGTGAGGTCATGTGGGATTTGTGGTAGACAAAGTAGTCCTGGGGCAGGATTTTTCCGAGTAGTTGGTTTCCTCTGCCAGTTTCCATTCCACCGACAGCTCCACACTCATCGTCTATCATCCGGGGCTGGCACAATAGGCCAGTTAGTAGCCGACGTACCCAGTGGACTGTCTCACCACACCCCAAGGACCCAAAAAAAATCACAATGGAAAATACGACTAAATTGCAAATCAAACCGTATTTTCGACTATAAACTGTAATATATTTTGTGTATGGATTAAGAAACTGAAAAATCGGCCAAGGTCCACAAGGGCTGTAGAGCCATAGATAAACATCATATTACACAGTTCTCATAAATTAATATATTTTGTAATTAATTTACGATTGCTTCAGTGCTGAATAAATGATTTATAATGAAGACTTAGTGGGTATAATAAGCTGTCTTCCCATATGTACGCCTTCCTACACCCTTCGTTCGGTCTTGTAGCTTCTGGGTTAATTACAAGCCAAGGGTTCGTGATTTGTAGTTAGGTAGCAGCTAAAACAAAACTTCACTGCCTAATCTCTCCATGCGGATTTTCGCGGAATACTAATAGTTTGCAAGGTCCGTTGGAAATTCAACGGAAATTGTCGTTGTTGTAGTCATGTACTGAATATAATCCAATTATAATTCCATGTCTCAAACGTCAACACAAAGGAGAAACTGCAGTAAGACGTACTTGTTAATAATCTTATATTAACCTGTCACTGCAGTGCACGTGCAGGTTCAATGTCTCTTTTACATCCTCATCCTCCCCCTTTCCTCGGTATTCACATCCACCTCTTGCATTTGCCCATTCTACCATAATTCCTCTCCTTGCGTTTTGTCTCTTTCTTTTTAAAAATGTTACTTCGCCTTTTCTTCCTACATTTATTTCCTTACTGCCTTTATCTCCTTCATTCCTTTCTAATCCGTCTTATAGTCAATATTCTTCTCCAGTTTCCTCTCTTTTTTTCGTCAAAGCAGTTCCTTCACACCACGATTTGAGGTTCCTTCTTTTATGGCGGTAAGTAGCGAAGCTGTGGGGTGAAGTTTGCGAAATTCCAAACAGAGGTAGGTCACCTACCGATTATTTGAAGGTCAAACATGGTGAGGAGGCGAAAACTGGTGATTTTCCAACAAACATGACGTGTGCGGAAAATACGTAAGTTCTGTACAAGAGAAAATGAAATAAAATAACAACAATAAAGTGACAGTAATTGCGTTGGACTAGGAATCTACACATCACTAACATAAGCTGTATGAACTCTGCTTGAATCACTGAACATCATTTACGTGAATTTCGATTTCGAAGTTTTTTGAAGAGACTGTTTGCGAAGTTAGATTAATTTAGCATGTGAATAGTTCTGGCAGGATTTGATGCGGCACCACCTCCATTGCTACTGAGCACCACATCAATCAGCACAAAGCAGAGCATTATCTGATGTGTGTTTATATACGTTCTCCTTGCAAGAACTGGAACGTGTTAGTTATAAGGTTCAGAATTGACAGCTGTATGACGCAATACTGCCACCGTCACAGCAACGTCACAACTTGATACCTCATCTGGATACCAAACAAAAGAGCTCTGTATTCACGGTTCACATCTGTTATTGTTGCAAGCCGTTCTCTTTCTAGGATATTTCTTTGGAGAAAAGAATGCAGGAGTATAGAAATGATCATCGAGGTAGAATGATGAATATTCCTCTTCAGCATTTTCCACTTCCAGAATTAAAAATGGATAAGCTAACCTAAGTTTCCTTTGGTTTTCTGTAGGCCCTCTAGGAAAATGTCGAGACAGTGCATGGAATTGGGACATAACCTTTTAATTTATGTTCTTTCAAATTCACTATTTTCCGATCAAACCTTCATTCGACTCTATACAAAATGATTTACTGGAAATATCGCCAAACATGGAGTAAATAAATAAAAACAATTTTTTATCGACCCTAAAATACTTTGTGTCAAGTGTGAAATTTTGAGTTATATTAATGTAAAATATATTAATATATTAAAGAATGTCATGCCAGGTCATGTGGGATCTGCGATGGACAAAATAGTACGGCAAATCTTTTTTTTTCATCTAATAATTCTCATTTTACTACATGTTCTACACGTAACAATCTTATTTTTATGCGAAGCGATGTAAATTCGATAATTGAAACGTTCTAAAAAATAGCCAACTAAAAATGAAAATGGAACTTATAAATTTGGAAGCATTAATACTAACTTAATAGTCGATTTATTTATAAACGCAACCTTACACATTTCTGTCAACTAACAATGATTCACATATTAACACCAGAGAGAAATATGTATGATTTGAGATTCTCATAACAGTGATTATGAAGGCTTTTGCCTTGTAGAATATAAAATCATGTAGTCCGTTGAAAATAAACAGACGTTTCGAAGAGGCATGTTGCTTACATCTCCAGCGTCGAAGAATATTAAGCAAGAATTCAGCGTGAAACAGACAGCAAGCAGAGCTCTACTCCGAATCGTCGGTTGCCTTCAGCAGAATGCATGACGCTATATTCCAGAAGACATAGCTCTTCAAAGAAAAATATTTTGCTCAGTTGCCATGTTGAAACTGTTCATTTTCGAAAGACCTATCATCATACAAAATTTAAAGGCTTTCATTTATAGCCACATTCACGAGACCCCTAGTTAAAATTTCGGCCGCAACACCAATAACCTGATGGTCTGCATGGTATTTCTCAGTTCTTCAAATTGCATGTACTTATATGGTTATAATATGAGTTACCAGCTGATTCCTGTTTACAATTAAACATTCAACTTATACCTGAATATCCACTCACAGCAGCGATAGTTCTGACTAGCTACAAAAGTTCGAATAGCAGCCATATTGGAACTGTTGAAGGCAGAGGGTTGAAAAGTGGAGGGGGGAATCTGTACTACATGATGCATGGGGTCTGAGGTTTTCCCGATGGTGAATAGTCGCTATTTGGAGTGTGGTTCTCTGGGATATGAGGCTGTACTCTGGTATGTGGTTACGTGGGATCCTCCTTCGAAAGTTGGTAACTCCACAGTGACATAACCCGGAAGACCACAATATGAACCTGAACTCTATGAACGTACATTTTCCAAAAGCTACGTTGCATATTTAAATGGCTTTGATGTTCATTATTGCAGCAACACTTCTATTGCCCAAAGCTGGTATCACGCTATTCAAAATAGTATTTCTTTTATTTCATTTAATATTGAACACAACAAATAATATTAAAAATTAGAAGTAAAATCATAACCCATGATTAACTAAATAACTTTAAGGCCGGTCACGGTAGCCGAGCGGTCTAAGGCATGCACTGTCTTCGCTCTCTCGGAAGCCGGGATCGTCGTGTGTTCGAATCCCACTCAGGGGGTGAATGCTTTATGTTTGTGTAAGTATGCGTTTTCCTGTGTTTGTGTAATTCGCTTATTGGGGGGGTGGAGTCCCAATGGGTCCACTCGGCAAGGCGGCCACTGATTGGCCTATTGTAGCCTGCCCCGGGGGATTATGATGACGGAGAATTTGGTGGAATGAAGATTGGCAGGGAAAAACGAAGTAATCGGAGAAAACCCGCCCAGCGCCACTTTCTCCACCACAAATCCCACTTTACCAGACTCGAGATCGAACCCGGGCCACCGAGGTGGGAAGCCAGCGACTAACCGCTTGAGCTACGGCGCGGCCACTGTGTTTGTGTACAGGTAGAAATCTTGAGACGAGCTGATCACCCGTCCAAGGAGTCCTACCGAATGTCTAGGATCTAGTAAACATAAGTGAAACGGAGAGTTTCACGGAGGTAGGCCAAGGCCCAAATTGGGGCTGTAGCGCCAAAGGAAAAAATGTCTTAAGTATTAGGCTTCACACATAGTTTGGTGTTACAGACAACCGATATACATCGAAATCAATTTCACTCAATAATGCTTAGCACAGAACACCCGAAGCCACATTTTGTCAAAATTTCTCCCGAATCTCCTGATATTAAAAAACACCGACTGGACACTCTACTTTCCAATTGTACATTAATTAATGTACTTTAGCTGATGACAGTGGCCGGGCGGTGTAAGACATGAACTGCTTTCGCCCACTCAAACACTGGGATCATGGGTTCGAATCCCAATAATTGCATGGATGTCTGTCTGCATTTGTTATCTGTGTTTTCTTGTGTAGATAGCTGCCTTGCGACGAACTGATCCCCCATCCAAGGAGTCCTACTGAGTATG
>NW_019739947.1:386652-386967 GCF_002891405.2 Cryptotermes secundus
AATTAAAATAAAAAAACGAAACAACGAAACATAATTTTACAGAATTAACGACGAATCAAATAAGAAAGCTACTGTGGTGTGTGAAAAACCTTTAGTGAACCGACATTCTGGCTAATTTTAACTATTTGTAATTATTTTAATTAACTGGAACGTGGCTATCTTGGACAAAGTGAAGTTTTGTGTGTTGGTGATTTCTTTTTCTACTATAAATGCCTCTGATGATGGCTCCGTGGTGAGCCGAAACATGTAAGGCAGGTGGTGACGAGGTGGAAAACTTAAAAAAGTGTCACATTTGACGGAAGGAACTTGATTGTT
>NW_019739947.1:386983-440134 GCF_002891405.2 Cryptotermes secundus
GTACATTAATTAATGTACTTTAGCTGATGACAGTGGCCGGGCGGTGTAAGACATGAACTGCTTTCGCCCACTCAAACACTGGGATCATGGGTTCGAATCCCAATAATTGCATGGATGTCTGTCTGCATTTGTTATCTGTGTTTTCTTGTGTAGATAGCTGCCTTGCGACGAACTGATCCCCCATCCAAGGAGTCCTACTGAGTATGTATAGGATTATGAAACTGAAAAATCGGCCAAGGTCCACAAGGGCTGTAGCGCCACAGTGAAAAGTAATTACCACTGACTGCAACCAATGTGACACAAATTATACCAGATATTATCGGAATGTCGCAGAAAATTAGAAATCGTTTTATGTATTCGGAAGCTCCAGTATTAAATTTTCGGGTCGGCAACAGATGACCATGACTGATAGTCCCAACAATTTTCCTCAACTCCTACAAAAAATTCCGGGATGCATTTGAAAACGTATGTTTTCCACATCCATTCCAAAAGTTATTTGCTAATCATCCTATCAAGCGGTGCTGTGTATTCAGTGATAATTATAGTGCCATTCATAAATATAAAAATATTATAATAATAATAATATACAAGATATTCTGGGAAGAATTAATCGCCTGTCTTCCTTTGTTTCGACACCGACTGCATAGAAAAAGACCCTCCAACACTTCCTCTATTCTTGTGCGTATATACGTTGCCGCGATAATAATTTTACCGATCCGTTGCCTAGCAACTACAGATGTACAGACACACGGACTTTATGGCATGGTCTTGTGAAATTCGCCGTCGGTTTATGCTCAGGGGCCATTATATACAATATAATAAGTATATAATAGTATATTATATAATAGTACATAATAAGTAAGATTTGAGGCTTTCACGGCGGTGACTATGAAGAAAGCAGTCTTCTGGGCTTTGGCGCCGTGTATATGTGGTGTTAACCGACGTTTCGGAGGAACGTATCGCCACCATCTTCAGGGTTGAAGAAAAAGTATAGGTAAATCTGCAAGCGACAACACCGTGAGACACGGTAACGCAGACTATTGATTCAGACATCCAAAATTAATAGGAGAGGGTACAGAAACACATAGAGATCATGATGACTTCATAAGCTTATTTTTTAGTATTTTTAAGAAGGGAAGTAGGCTAAAATACCATAAGATTTTTGGAAGAAAACAATATCTACCGCGACGTACTGAGATTATCAGAGAAATATCTCAGGGCAGAATATAATATTACAATATTCTAACTCGGTAAAGTACGCAATGTTACGGACACACGACCTTGCACAGTGAGAGGAGTACGTTGCACTCAACGGGTACAGAACGCAGTACTTTGTGTCTAGGTGCCCACGAAGAGGAAACTTCAAGATTACTGGTAGGGAATTAATAACTGCAATGTAACGCAAATACAAGTATTTTCATGCGATTTTAGAACATTCCAAGCTTCACAAACTCAGTCAGTTAGACAGTTACAATTTGAGTTGAAACGATGTAATGAAGCAGGTCTCGTCAACCTGAACTCTTATCTGCAACACACGAGTGACTCAATTCACGTTCAGTGCGAGGAGGCTGATGAATAGCAATGAGTTATCAGACTCTCAGCAGACATGTCTGACATATTGGTCACACTGCTCGGTCGTCTACCGCATACAAAATCTAATTCGGTCTGTCCAGCACTTCGCATTACGTGCCACACGAAAAGCACGAAAATAACGCACCTTATGCACCCTGATTAAGGCGGAGTTATCCCTTAACAGCGTCCGTTCTCAAGATGTTCTGTAATAGGAATTGTGCAGGTCCGTCAGTACGGGCTGGACGGCACGGGTTCGGTTACATACAGGATAATGTAATTTTCTTTGATATTTTGGCTTATTTAACAACGCTTTCAATAACGGCACTGTACAGCATATGGTAACATATGCGACCAATCACGAATGGGAAAAGATTTGGAAGGGAAGCGTCGTAGCCTAAAAGAGGTGCTTTCCTGGAAAATGCCTGCAAGAATTGAGGAAAACCACGAAACAATTCAGACAGGATAATCGGTGACGCGGCAGAGATTAGAACCATGCACCTCCAGGATATAAGTATCCATCGTCACTTCTAGACCAAACTCTTCGGTATATCCGCTTTATTTCTCTATCCTGCCCCTACCGGATATGTGGCACAGCACGCCTCGCAGCCATTGGGTAACAGGAGCTACTTTCGGCAGGGGCGCGAATACAGCCACTCAACACGGCTAATGCCGTAGTATTAATTGAGTAGAAGGCCACCTTCTTGACGTTCCGGTTAGGGCAGGACCAAATTATCATTTGTATTCTACTGTTTTCTTTCATTGCGGTGAAAGACGAGGTACATCCATCGCCTTAACAGTTTTCTTCATTTTGATATTAATGCGCTGGACTCTCTGTATTTCTGACTTTGAACCCCTATGTAGGGTATGGTCTATTTTTTCTTTTGACACTCATTCAGTAGAGTGTCCTGCAATGTTATGTTCCCCGAATGTAAATCCCACAACGTAGGAGCTTGACCGTACATTAATTTGTGTGAAGTGCCACACTGAGTCCAGAATTTTAATCATTTTTTACCTTGGCACTACAGCCCCAGTGGGCCTAGGCCTACCTCCATGAACTTCTCCGTTCACTTCGGTTTCTCTAGATCTTACACACTCGGTAGGACTCCTTGGGCGGGTGATCAGCTCGCGCAAGGCCTCTACCTGTACACAAACCCAGAAAAACGCACACACACAAACTAAACATCCATGTCCTGAGTGGGATTCGAAACCACGATCCCGGTTTCCAAGCGAGCGAAGACAGTACATGCCTTAGACTACTCGGCTACCGTGATCGGCATTTTAATCATATTTTAGGATCTATAATAGAATGTTATTCTTTTCACTTACTCACGGAATTGAGCGCTTCTTGAGAAGCCACAAATTCTGCAGATACTCAAGAACTTCCCAGCATTTCATGGAACCCGAAAATTCATTACCGTGTTCACAAGAGCCCTCCAGCGGTCACTATCCTGAGCAAGATCAATCCAATCCATACCATCCCACTCTCTCACTCTGAGATCCATTTTAATACCATCCACCCACCTACGCCTTGGTCTTCTCAGTGGTCTCCTTCCTTCCGGCTTCCCCACCAATATCCTATATGCATTTCTCCTCCCCCCATTCGCGCTGCATGCCCTGCCAATTTCATCCTATCTGGGAACGATACTAACAGTTTTAATTAGAATTATATCCACTCAAACGCTGAAAACAAATTAAATTCGAGAAATGCTTATTACTACTTGGTTCGGATATCCTTTCCTTACCGTTCCGTATCTCAGACCTAAGCTGAAGAGAACTATCACTTCACTTACTGATTAACCTGGGCGTGAAATGTGATCCCCTCGCTCTAAGGAACTGATGTGAAGTTAGGGCGTCTGAGTAGGATGCTGAATAGGATATTTGTTCTGAGAAGAGGATGATGAGAAAATTACGTAATTAAGAGCTATAGAATTCGTATCCTTCGTCAAACATTATTAGAGCGATCAAAGGAAGGAGGATGAAAGGAGGCACAAGTGGGCGAGGAAGACTCAAAAAATTCTAGTCTGAAAACATAAAATTCACGTACATTGTAGTCCGCAAGCGAGCTATACCGACCTAGCGACCGAGCGACCGCCGCTTGTCGGCGAAGTTAGTGCCAACTTTAGTTGATAGAGGGTTTCGCGTGGTCAGCGCAACGAATCCACACGGCCGTTAATTTCGGTTTTCTAGACAGGATATATATATATATTCATTCATTCATCAGTTATCTGTCAGACGACAGGTCCACAGTCTCTTCCAAAAGAGTTCCTCCACTTGATGCGATCTAGAGCTTTCTGCTTCAAGTGAAAATATCCTCTTCTGTCCCCAATGTCATCCAGCATCTTCTTACGTCTTCTTCCTCGTCTTCTGGTCACTTCTATACGCCCCTCTATCTTTCCTTCAATAACTTCTTTCATAAGGCAGTTACTGCGTAAAATATGACCAATCCAATTAGCCTTCCGTTTTCTTATTTCGTGTAGGATATTCCTCTGCTCACTGACTCTAAATAACACTTCTTCATTTCTTACATAATCGGTCCAACTGATCTTCTCCATCCTTCTCCAACACCACATTTCGAAGCTTTCCAGATATTTCTGATCTACTGCCCTAAGTGTCCAAGTTTCAGCCCCCTACAAAGCCATGCTCCAAATGTAGCATTTCGCTAGTTTCTTTCTCAAATTTAAGTCCAATTTGCTGGTAAAAAGATTCTTCTTCTTACTAAATATATATATTGCAGCATTAGTATTAGTGTGAATATGAAAAAAATATGGAGTGAGAATCAAATAAGATTCAACTGGCTTAGTGAGTACACCAATAGTGAATTCGTATGATACTGTGCTCCGTCTAGCTTCTAGAATTCCGGACAAAGGGCAAAGCCCCAAAACGCAGTTAAGTCTGTATTGCTCCATCTAGTTTCATTTTTCAATGACTTATAAAAGCTTTATGTGTATGAATGAGTTTCCTGTTAAACAATAAAGATAACAAATATGTAACATGAACGGTTCGGTACTGCCTCACTGTAATTGTTACAAACTTTTTGTCTGGACCAGACGAGGCCACATACTGCGCCATCTGGCACCCTGCTCACGTCATCACGTCCCGGGGACAATTACGAATGTACATAATGTCAATAAATGAGGAGTACAATGATTTGTATTTCACACGAAGCCACAATGAAATTATTTGAACCAGCTTTTCCAATTGCTACCCCACTTCTTGTTGCTTTAATTACGGAACTTGTTGCCAAAGTCGGTTTTTACTTTAAGTGAAAATGTTGCTCTTTCTCGGCACAGGCCTTCTGTTAACTTACTGATCAATATAATACGAATAAAATGCTCGCATTAATAGGCTTATGTCTATAGACGAATATGTACTGTTACTTTCTCAACTAAGCATCGAGATAGCTTTATCCCGGATGTGGTTCACTTAGCTGTATTCGTGTGATCAGCTCTTCCCCATCCAACAAAGTTTTTGATTGGTTTCTGCAGACTTTAAAGTCTTCGGGTTTTACCCTTGGCCAAACCGTAGTGAATCTAAGAAACTTTTAATTGCTCTCTTGTATCTGGAGGATTCAAATTTAATGCTTAGCTTACTATTTAGATTTTTCTCTATTAGGATGCTTACAAACCGAGGAAGCCATATTAATCTTAATCTTTTTAACCGAAATTCTATTCGAGTCAGAATACGAAACCTAGTAAATTGCACGAAGTGTGGATTTAAAAATCTACCGTAGAAATTATAAGTTAATTGTGTTCATTAGCTTTCAGAAAGAGCATGCAGTAGCTTGGAAGCATCATATTGTCACGTGTAAGCGTAACTATAAAATGGGTTTGGATTGGTGACTCGATTTATTGACCATTTTGTCATAAAACCCATGACCATATTTTAGAGTTCATTGGTACACACACTATTGTTCTCAGTTTGTTACACTCTCCACTAATCGTTTCCTGGTAATGGCTCCTAACATTTGAGATTCTTCAGTTTCCTCTCTCACATCACTGTCGGCTGGATACCGTCTCACGACTGACTTATTGCCCCAAATTCTCATGGCTATAGTATCTCGGCACGGACAGCTCAGATAACACCGTTCCTCATTGTTTTAGTTCAATTGTTACTTGTTAAGAATCTTCTGTCTAACGGTGAAAGTTGTTTCGTTTTCTGTTTCGTGGTCGTTACGTAGCAACGGGTCTGTTACATGTTACAATATTTACCCATTCACATACTTCGACAGATATCAAAAATTAAGTTAACAAAATGTCATCATTTTTATGGATTTCAGTTACAGTTAATGTGTTCGGAAGTCTTGTGGTCATTCTGAAAATTTAGTTTCGAAGTAATTTCAAGGCGTGTAGTAGTACCGGCGGTTAAACAGTGACTGCATGCGTTAGGAGATGTCGAATGGTGTTAAGACAATACAAGTTGGATAAATTAGTATTGTACCATTATTATCTTACGTAGGGAATAATTCATCTGGTAAACATAAGAATAAAAATGTCATGCCTCTTCTATGGGAAATGCCACCGTCTCTCATAACTCGTGTCCTGAACTTAGAAAATTCTACTATGGTCCCTAGTCTATCACCTTCACTACTCCAAATTAATAGACGGTAATTAGACAAATATGAATTGTACGGTCAATACGTAGCAAAAACAGCCATAGTGTAGCGAACCTGGAATAATTATGTGAAGATCATTTAGTTAACCATGACGCGAAATTACATGACACTGTCATATACTGAACATATATTTTTTCCTTGGCACTACAGCCCCAGTGGACCTAGGCCTACCTCCATGAGCTTCTCCGTTCACTTCGGTTTTTCTACATCTTACACATTCCGTAGGTCTCCTTGGGCGGGTGATCAGCTCGTCGCAAGGCCTCTACATGTACACAAACACAGAAAAACGCACACACACACAAACTAAACATCCATGCCCTGAGTGGGATTCGAACCCACGATCCCGGTTTCCAAGCGAGCGAAGACAGTGCATGCCTTAGACCGCTCGGCTACCGTGACCGGCCTACTGAACATATAGGAATCAGTTTTCCATTACAGGCGTTACACTACTAGCCAGATCAGTAATTACATCAGCTTCAACTGCTGTGTATCGTGTATACCGAAGTTACATATGTTATCCTTGATATATTACGCATTATGTCGTGCAACTAAGTTTGGTCTGAATTTAATGAAGGTACTGTATTAACCAGCCGACTAATTAAATTACTGCCACTGAGTGGGTTCAATTCCAACTTTTAAAGCACACTGGTTACTATGCATTAACACCTGCTTTAACATGAAAAATTTTGTATTCCACTCGCACTCTGTATTTACGTGTTTCCTACATTTCTCAGAATAAAGAGAAATTTTCCCTCTAAGCAGAATTAATCGCATGGCGAGGGAGTTAATATGTTTTTGTATATTATTTTAACTGAATTTCATGCTTCAAATGTTTAATAAAGTAGTACGCCAAATGTAAGATTACGTTTCACTCGAAAGAGAGTAGATTACTTCTCAGTTGCTAGCTAGCTAACCAGTCAACTAATTAACTAACTCTGTTGACGAAAACCTACTTCAAGTGTTAATAGTTGTTCAGCTAGTATTTTAGAAAGTTGTATGGTTTTAATACTTTTTCACA
This sequence comes from Cryptotermes secundus, assembly GCF_002891405.2. Taxonomy (NCBI): domain Eukaryota; kingdom Metazoa; phylum Arthropoda; class Insecta; order Blattodea; family Kalotermitidae; genus Cryptotermes; species Cryptotermes secundus. The sequence goes on from NW_019739947.1 coordinate 394,186, forward strand.
AGATTACACAATCGAATAATATCTGAAGCCTCATTAATCCAATCAGCATCCTCACATTCTCTCTCTTTGACTCTTATTGTAACTCAGTGGTCAAATGGGATTTGTGGTGGACAAAGTGGCGCTGGGGCAGGTTTTCTCCGAGTACTTCGGTTTCCCCTGCCAATCTTCATTCCACCAATTACTCCACAGTCACGCTCATCTATCATCTTGGGCTGGTACAATAGGCCATAAGTGGCCACAGTACAAGGGACTTCGTCCCACCCCACTAACAATAAAAAAAAATATTCTAACTCAGTCCCCCACAAACGTATATGATCCTCAGGAGGTCCCTTTTGACTATAATTTTATATGCAATTTTCATTTTAAGAGTGTGATTACTTGTCCGGCCCATTTCATCCTCGTGAACAATAATAATCATTGTCATTTTTTTCAATCTGCCTGCTATTGTGCCTTTGATTCAAATAGATTCGTCACTTCCTTCCTAAACTCCCCTATTCTGCGTTTTCCCCTGGGACCTGAGACTAAATTTCGCCTCCACGAAGTATTAACTTAAATTCAAAGTCGTTGCAGTTGTTTTCGAGGAAATCGCAATTTTAATTTGGGTCCATTTGAAGGGCGTATATTTTTTGAAGATAGAATATTTATATTTGCTGCGCACCGATCAACGATGGATAAACCCTTAAGTGCTGAATATGAACGGAATACAAGGAATAGCTCAGGCCGTAGCAAGGCGCACATACGTACAGACGGGTATACAGCAAGGCTGTTGGTATTAACAACTACTGTTTCACATTCAGAGATTTTGAAACATTAAGTACGTCAAAATGTCGATGTAAATTTTTCTATTTTCGTAATACTTGCTAATAGTACACGAGAAACCAGAATCTGCATTTTGCCTAGAAGGGCATTTATATATTGCATTTTTCTCAGAATAAACAAAAATTATTTTCCTAAACCGAATTAACGATTTGTTTCTGTAATAAGTTTAATAGAGGAACAGTGTTCACTGTTAGGTATCAGGGAGTGGCTGGACACTGAACCTGAGGAAACTACTGTTTACGAGACCGGCAACCGGTGAAGACAAAGCAGACTGTGAAGTCTTAGTGCGTGCTGTAGTGAACTCTAAAGTGTGTGAATTAGTGGTAGAGCCATAGTTACTTCTTGTTACGATCTTTAAGAGTCCAATAAATCCAATCACCAATCCAAACCTCATCTACAGTCACTCGATCACGTGACGATATTAAAATCGGTTATTCATGAACGTGTTATTACAAGGGTTGTTTTTCTGTGTCTCGAGAGTGAGAGACCAGTGGATGGAGTCCGTGAATAATGAACATCCGGATGCCACAGAGGGCGGGAGCGATTGCCAGAAAGACAGAGGTAAAAGCAACGCGTGAGTGAAGTTTTTAGGAATTGGGCTTCTCACAGAGGCTGTTATGAGGGGTTATAGCTTCTGGAGTATGACTCTGTGTTTCAACCAACTACACGGTATTAAGTCTAAGAAGACAGAAATCTTCCAGTGAAGTATTTCCACGAAATGTCGCTATAGATCTATGTTGGTGCACATCCCCTACTGACACGGTTGAGAGTAATTCTTTGCATTCAGTAATAGTAAGAGCGCCAGGTCGTGAGTACCCTTTGCTTAATATTGTCCGACAGTCGGAGGCGTCTTGTTAGTCGTGTTTTCTGACTCCCTGCAGTCCATAATGCACTTCTAATGAGCAGCCAGAACTTCCTCCGTCATTGTGAAATCTGATGTTCTCACAGCAGTGGCCATGAAGGCTCCTGTCTAAGTGCCCATCCGCTCGAGTGTAACATCTCGAAAACAATGAGGAAAATAATGTACGGAATTTGAAATTGGAATTTTTTCCAAAAATATTTCTTCACGTCCCAATTTTTGTTGGAACTTGACAATAGTAACAAACATTTGAAATGAAGACCTACACGCATTTCTGCTGACATCTCGAGTGCAATTCACACTTGCTATACAAGCATTAATGGAAGCGAAAACTATTTCTGGCAAAAGTTGTAGAGAAAAATGTAGCACAATTTCAATGTCCAACACACCCTTTCTATAAGTCGCTCAGTATGGGGGACTGTGGTGTCTGTTTGATTCGGATATTATATAAATACATCATATCCTAATGAATCCGTTTAGCTAAGTTAATTTTAGGCAATATACACTGATGCACGTCACTTTCGATAAATTTAAATTCTGTCTATCTATAGCTATGGATCTACAATCCTTTTGATGTATCTTGGCCACTTTTTCAGTTTTTTAATCCATACAGAGTCGGTATGACTCCTTGGACGGGGGATCAGTCCGTCGTAAGGCCGCTACCCACACAGAGAAAGAGCAAACAGAATAAAAGCACACAGACATCCATTCCTTGAGTGGGATTTGAAGCCACGATCCCAGCGTTCGAGCGAGAGAAGACAGTCATGCCTTAGACCGCGCTTCCATTGTGATCGACCTAAGTTCCATCTAGCGTAACCAATTTCAATTGTTCAGTACATTGTGTTGCCTGAGGCAGGATAATTAAAATGGGTTACATTGGATGGAACTGAAATTTATTGAAGACGCTTAGAAGTGCCAATAATGATTAGACTAGAGTATTACCTACGCCAAGGCTCCACCGATGCCGCTTTACCGGTCCGTAAATTAGAAAGGTCGGGAACCAGTAACGTAGAGTAGGGAGCTCAAAGTGACCAGTGGATTAGCTACTGTAGGACCTGTTCTGATCTGCACTGTCGCAGAGACGGTGTACTTTAGGTTGACGTCCTAGGCAGCGGAAGCATCACTGTGGAACTGGAAGGTGTAACATGGCGTCCCAAGGGAGTATTGTCACTGCCACCCCACTCCCTCAGACAAACATGGCACGAATTACAGCTGCATTATTCGAAGAACAAGCTTTAGCATTCTGTATCTTGATTTATTAAACACTTGACTCGAAGTAGTAACACGGTTTGAAATAGAGACGGTCCTTGTACATATGTCTAACCCAGTCCAAGTACATGAACTTTTTACATAATTTCCTTCAATCCTTGTCTAAGATTTATAGATGGTTCCAATGAGGCCATCTATGGGGAAATGTTAATTCTAACTTTGGTAATTCAATGTGTCGCAATCCGAAACAAGTTAAGATTTGAGGTTTTCAGGGTGGTGACTATGAAGAATGCCATTTTCTGGGATGTGGCGCCGTGTAGATCTTGTGTAAACCGATGTTTAGGAAGAACGTGTCGCCTCCATCTTCAGGGTAGAAAAATCCGCGAGCGACGAACCAGCGTGAGCAGGTGGCTTCAGCTCGTCTTCGAAACAAGGTATTTTGAGAATTTCTATATTTTCGCTGTATACAAATTCGGACATGCCTCATCCAGATATAAAGAATTTCTGTATATAACCAGTTTATTCTCCTTATATTTGTATGCTTTGTAAGATTAAATTCTGTTTACACTGCTGAGACTGTAATGATTTGATTCACGCCTTGAAGCACAGATTTGATATGCATGCCGCTTAATGCTGGTACTATCTCACAACAAATACACTGTGTTTACATTAAAAAGACCGACCAGTGAATGCTGCTTAGAGAAATAATTCATGTTCATTCTGAGAATTTTACGAAACAGATGAATAAACTCTGTGAGTAGAAATCAGATTACTTTAATGTTAAAGGAAGTGTACGCTGGTTAATGCAGGTCCTAATATTTCTTGAGAATGTTATATAAATATCTGTCAGTAGTTCCAAAGGTGTAGCAGTTCCAAGTTTTGCAAATTATTGTGAGTTCCGTCTGTGCTGCATATCTAATCCAAAGGTAGGAGCCGGTCTCAAGTTGCAACGTCTTTTGAATAAGGATCACTTCCCTATATATCACACCTTTAACAGTTCACTCTCATTTTTGTGTTAAATATCTCCGTAATGTCGTATTAATATGCAAGATCTGAGGCTTTCACGGCGGTGACTATGAAGAATGCCGTTCTGGGATTTGGCGCCGTGTAGATCTTGTGTAAACCGATGTTTTGGACGAAAATATTGCCTCCATCTTTAGGGTAGAAAAATCTGTGAGCGAGCAACCAGCGTGAGCAGGTAGCTGCAGTCATTCTTCATAGTACTATTAGTAACACGTACGAAAATATACACGTATATTTGTAGATCATGTTACATTCCTAAATACTCATTACATATTATCGGATATTTTATTATTTTCCCTCCGATGATAAGACAGGAGTGAGAGAGTAAGGAACCAAGATTGTTGAGTACGAAGACCGGCCTTCTTTACAAGAGACCTAATCTTCATTCTCTATATTTTTATATACATTTGTTTTTGTAAACCCTTGGACATGTTTCATTATGATTTTGTTTCTGTATCTGACCAACGAGAATAATAAATTCCGCGTAATACGCACAATTTTAAAACATTTTGTTGGAAGGCTGTATCCAATTAAAATTATTTTTATGGAAAATTTAGGAACGGATTAAATTTGGCGAATGCTTGATATAATTCTTTACAGAATTCTCTTAACTTCCTCATTATACGAATTGTATGGAGTAGAACTCTCCTTGAGAAATTAATTGACATACTGATAGTCAAGAAATCCCTCTCATATTAAGGAGCCCGTAAGTTTATTACGCTGTTCATAAGAGTTCCCAATTGGTCATTATCCCGAACCAGATAAACCACGTTTATTCCCCGATATGCAATTTCTTTCAGATTCAATATAATAGTATCCTCAAATTTACGCCTAAATCATCGAACTCCGCTCCTCCCTTCATGCTTTCTGGCTACAAATTATATTTATCACTATAAGTGTGTAAGAATTCAAGGATTAGTATATACAAATCTATAATCTTACTTATTTCTTAGGTAGATATGTCCTTGTATTTCGTTTCGCAAAAGTGTAGACATACGAACGGCACATATAAATATATCTAGTGTACTTACAAACAGAACAAACAGACGAATAAAGTACACATTGATCAAAAAATCCTATATTTGATCAAGTATATAATCTTTATATCAACCAATAACAAGTAAAACGCACTATAAACCGCAGTACAAGATAACATCACTACACACTTCGCAACAAGAACCAAATCACTTGACAGGATACCAGCACTACATACCTCGCCATACAAAAACCAAAACACACCGCAAGATAGCAGCACAAACATCACACCATCATGAAGCACGCAGACTCGAGACCCACGCGGCTCAGGCCCGCATATCCAGGAAACGAACATAACCACAATAAGGCAAGTGAAGAACTACAGGGTGAATCGTAGAGAACCGGCCCGATGAATTTGCTAATAATTCCGCAGGTGATGCATAAAACCGCTCACAATTACGGCATAATAATCCGTGGGCCGTGCTGAGTCGAGTGCTGTGCGCATGATCCGGCAAGTGGCAGTCTTTATGCTGCAAGGTCAAGGAAAATCCCGAAACGTGTCTGCAGGAACATCACTGAAGAAACACTGCAGCGAGTCACCCAAACGCGGGTGGAGGCGTGCCTACTTGAAAACCGCGGACACTTTCAACACCTGCTCTGATCACAGCACACAATCCAAGATAAGATATGTGTAAATTACTTTAATGTCTGTATGGTATATTTTATATTTAGAGGCCTTGCGACGAGCTGATCACTCGCCCAAGGAGTCCTACCGTATGTGGAAGGCTAGTCGTCCATTGGAAGCGGAAACCTGCGAACTGGGATTCGGCCGAATCTGTGCGAATCTGTTCGTCCGAATTCGTGCGTTCACTGCGCGTCCTTTGGCTGCGTGTTCGGCCGATGCCATTCGCGTTCTGTCATGGCGCTGTCTGAAGATTTATGTGATCTGTACGCGTTTGATACTCCTTTACTGGCTAGGTGACGAGCACACAATAGGAGAAAAGAGTGAATTAGTGGAATTTTACCAAAAAGACAAACGTTTGATGAATTTTCTCATGTATGGAGTGATTCACAAGAGGACGAGTCACAGTATTTTGGTTATTTTCGCATGAAGCAAGATACATTTGAATACACATTAAGCAAAGTATATCAGTTGAAGAAGTACAGTAACTTCCGAGAAACTATTTCACCTGAAGAACGCCTAGCTGTAACGTTAAGTTAAGGATTTGATAAGAGTTTGAGAAAACAAAATATTACATCGATGTTATATTNCGAAGAATTTGTCATCGTAATTAATTCTTTTCTTTCCTCTTTTTAGCGGACTTTTGAAATGCTCTTTTTGTGCCGGAGACGTATTTACAGGTGCATCATTCTCGATATCTGATTGAAAATCTGGAGTAGAAAATGCATCATTATATTCACTTTGTGTTGTAATATTATCAGTGCCTGTCTCAATACAGGCGTCCGCAATGTCAGGAACACTACTCGACAGATTTCTCGGTTGAACAGTATCAGTTCGTAGGTGGTGAACGCAGCTCTTCGTCCGAAAAATCCAAACCAATCTGGATATTTCGCAGTTCGCAAGTATACGCGCGTTCACGGACGAATAGTGCTGCTACCAATGGACGCACTCTAACCTGATGCAAGCTGTTAGGATCGTTCGTCCGTTTTCGTGCGTGTTCGGACGAACTCCTCATCGCAACTTTCCGCAGCTTTCCGCTTCCAGTGGACGAGAGGCCTATGATCTAGAAAAACCGAAGTGAACGGAGTTCATGGAGGCAGGCCTAGGCCCACTGGGGCTGTAGTGCCAAGGAAAAAAAAAATTATATTACAGCTCATTTCGTCGGGCCGGTTCTATATGAATCACCCTGTAGAATAGCAAGAGGGTAACAGCAATGAAAACAGTAATACACGCAATAATAAAACTCATCCGTGATCCAGGTCTATCTGCAGAAAACGAAGCAAGTAAAAGAGCAACAGACACGTGTAGATTACGTGCAACACATAACACGAAGATCACGCTACACAAAAACAGAGCAAAGGCAGCTCAGAAGCATCGAACACGTGTAGGTTACGTCGAATAAAAATGAACGACTGTTCGAAGTAAGTAAAATATGTACGGTACATATACCCCCTTATCCATAACCATAATTTATAAGCACTATTAAGAAAATCAACATTACAGACCACACACGAGGAGACCGTCAACAAAGCAACTAATAACATAACGTTCGTAACACCATGGCACAAAAACGGCAACTAACGATTCAACACCCAAATTAATTGAGAGTAAAAGAGAGAAGTGATCCTGATCAATTTGGTATATGCACGAAAGGGTAGTAACTACGAATAACAACAAATAAAATTTGTGTACATCTACAAAGGATAACTATCGACCTACACAGGGTAACCAACTCTCGCATATGTAATATATTGGTCAGTGTAGGTTAACCTGCAAAAGTGTTGCTGACGATGGCCAGGAAATGTCGAAACATACTGTAATACATAAAAGTATATTCATTAGCGCTGTTGTGGTGCCTGGCCGTAAAGATAAATGGAGAAGTACATTTCATGAGTATTTACAACATTAATTTCAGGCTAACGACGGACATTCACGCTGTTATTTTTTTTTAGTTGCGGTCAAATAAGCTGTGTATTTTATACATCAGATGTACCGTAAATTATAGAGAATTAAATTTTACTGGGAATGCAATTCTTTTGCATATTTAATTCAGTGCAAAATTCAATCGGTTTGCTGGAAAATGGTACATATCAAACGCCTGAGAAATTGACATATTCTCCTTTCCAACCACTGATTCGATTATCTAAGTTCAAGTTACAGCCATAATGTGTCTAAGGCCAAAAGTAGGGTCGGGCAATAGATTTACATTCGGTAAAGAAATGGAGCCTCTCCTATGTGCCATTCCTCTCAGCTGCCAGCTCTGTGTTTCTGCTTCAACCCTGAAGACGAAAGCAGGGGGTGCCTCTCAAACCGTTGATACCCACATCTACCACAACCCAAAATACCGCGCCCGGAGACCTCATAAATATACTTACCATAACAAATGACTGAAGATACATGACAATATATTCAACGTATTACTTTGCACTGCATATGTGTTTGCTTTTAAATTTTAAAACCATTTGTCTATTACAATTCAGATTTTTATATGAATTAATTTGCCCCAATCTGAAAGCTCGAACATAATTATAAGAATAAAGAATATAATTAAATCTTCGTTACTTAATTAAGCAGAACTACCTGTATGTTAGGGCCTTACCTAAAATTTTGAAAATCGGGTTTATTTTTCTGTGTCTCAAATATATTTATTGAGGACGTTTCTGGCTGAGGAATTCCTAACATTACATTCCCTCATCAAGAAGTGGCTTTAGAGCAAGATTTATTACACAGCTCTGGTGTTAATAGCTTCCATACTTAACATGTTTTCCTCGTTCAATTCATACTGGCTCTCTCTCTCTAAAGAGTACACAGTGGCGCAGTGTCACCTTACTCAGTACTACTGTACCCATTACACCTGACCCGCTATTACGTTACCCTGCAGAACCATTTGCCAATTCTGAAGTAAGCGGCTGAAACCCATTCTAGACAGTGTCCACATCACAATAGTTCTGAGCTCTGCCCTCGGCTGTGGTCCTGTACAACTTGGCGACGAACTAATCTCTCTTTAGGATTCGGATTTAATCTTAACCTGGTAAACATTTTAGAAAAGTTGTTCTTATATCATATCTCTGTAACTGAGCAACTGTTGTCATGGAGCGGACATTAGCCTGATTTTTATATATAAAAAAAAGTGTTTCCACCTTATGCAAGGAAGGGTGACGTTGGCATTTAGTTAAATATTGTGACATGTAAATGAACTGATAAGCAGCGTCCGCAACACACAAGAGAACAACAGGGTTTTGCAACTAGTTGCTAGGCAAAGGCTCGGTAAACACAAGCTATCACGTGATTTGTATTTTCTGTGTGATCTGCAGTAGAACTATGTTACCACCCGCTTTATCATGAAAGCTCTGTACTTTTCCCACACAGTGTGTTCCTATGTTTCATATGATTCTCACAATAATCCGCGATTATTTCGTTAGAAAATACTGACTGATTCATGTTTGTAATAGAGATGGAGTGTGTCTTCTGTGAGGCAGGAGCTGAGCTATTGAATGTAATTTTGATGAATTTCAGGCTTCAGAGATTTAAGACGTTTGCTTAATAATTCGGAACGCAGTGGCTCTTCAAACAGAAATGTTCGTATATCGAGGATTGTGTTGCTGAATTTATAGGTCCAAATTAGTTCATATTCCACTCTGGTTACCACACAGCAAAAGAATATTCGCCGCGCAATACAATTACAAGCCATTAAAATAAATGTTTTTCAGAACTTTCAACCTTAATGCCCTCAGAAAATGTGGAATTTAACAAATGATTCTGTTGGAAATTTTAAGTCACATCCGTTAAATATTAGCATAAAGTTTCCACAACGCAGTCTCTAATGACATGTAAATAAACCGGGCCGTGATCTGTAAACTAATTTTTTAAATTACGTCTTGCACCATCCTGTTGGTAGGAAATTAATTTCCACAACTTCCCAGGAAAGACAGATGCAAATGTTCTCCCGCATTTTTTCCGCTCCTAGCGTCTCCTCTGAATAGACGAATAACTTTGTTCTCTCTCAGTTAAACGCGCCCAGCTAGCTCTCAACACAAACAGAGGACGCTAGGAGCATATATACCTTTAGAGATCTCATTATGCTCTGATAGCCGAAGATATTTATGGACACTTTTATGTATATCGTTGACTATACCTTGTCCGTTCCTTTCCACAAGAAATACGTATGTCTTAAAACTCAGCGTAAAATAAGGAAAAATGACTCCATCTAACGCTTATATGCCTACAAATCATCGAAATAATATTAAAACTTCAAATCCTACAAAAGAAAACACACTGTATCTCCATTAAGAGGACCGATTGGTTAATAATATTTCGTGAAGCAATCCCTGTATATTCTCAATATCTTACAATACACGCATGCATACTGAGTGGGGAAAATTCTGAATTTCATTAGTGGTACATAAAATGGACACCAATGAATGGGAGGTATTGCGTTATATGTTTAATTTCTATATTCTCGTCTGTCAGAAAATTCGTTCTCTTTTTGGCCTTCTATGCAAGTCTGCTAAGTAGTTTTCGTTGTCGGGTAAATGGAGCTTGAGCAGCTGACAGTCGCTCACCAGACACGTCATATCTTGCAGATAGCAGCATGAGTTTGTATGTTTTCTCTCTGTGTCTCCCGACTCTCAGCTTCATGTCCATGTCTGGCTTCTTGTTTTACCGTTAGTTTATCCAATATTTTGTGTGAACTTAATATCAACTAGTATATACTGTTAGAAAATTTCTTTCACAAAGCGTTCACAAATGATTCGAATCTGTTTTTTATAAATATCTATATTTTTTCCAAGTATCTCTCGCCGATTGGGATTAATAAATTTCAAGAAAATTTAAATTGATGCCCTTATTTTGTCGCTACGCTGTCTGACATAATCCCGTTTCGTCTATGCTTTGATGCCGAAGTTCATCTACGTATTACTTTAAAGGTCATTCTGCTTTCAAAAGGAAACAAGTATCCTACTGGAAGTTCAAACGGACAAGCCATTTGCGGAAGTAATCTTTGTATTTATGAGAATAATAAGAAACAGGTAAGTAAACCCACAATCTCTGGACAAAATGGAGGACTTGAATATTACAAGGAATGGTACATACAAAAGCCACTGTAATTCAAAGTGTCAATTGAATGTTTTCTTCATGAAACTAAATTCTCAAGAAAATTGTTCCACTATAAAGTGAAATACGTAGACTTAAAGGTAAATTTGGTCGTCTATATAGCTGAGCGTTAAACTATTAAGACATATGAGAGAGTGGAAGATTAACTTCATAAATGCTTACCCTTGCACTAGATGGAGTTTCAAGCCCCAGACGCTTAAACGCCGGGGAATTTTCCCTGGTACCCAGAAACAAGAAGACTGAATGTGTCCCAGAGCCTGTCTGAACCCTGTTGAGAGGACAGAATTCTTTTGTTCTGCCTGTGATCTCTTCACAATTTCATGGTTGTCCAGTCCGAGGCCTATCGCTGAACTGATTAAGCGGTTCCTATTGTCCTCTGTAAATATTTGCTTGCAAATTGCTTTCTGGTTCTGCAAATAACAGACTAAAAATCCATCTGGATACAACAAATGCGTCATCCTTTCCGCGCCTACAATGAGACACAAATACCTTATCCTTCCTAGGTACTAATACTCTCCAGAGCAATTGTTGTGTCAGTTACCAAAAATTCGTTCAAAAAGTGTACTCTTGACAAAGACTGGAAAAATGCCTTAAAATATATCGCCTGTTTCATCATCTGCTTTGATGTTACTGCCAAGTGAACACAGGAAACATTTCGATTTTAAATTCCTGTGATGAACGGCAGTGGGCATGTCCAATACGATAAGCTTCCGGAGCAAATTATTTAAGTTAAAATGTTCACAGCTATGAAGTTCTGTCCCGAGAGGCATAAGACACGAAGTTCTCAGAAACATCGTCGTAAGAGGTACTAATTCTGCACTGCTGGTAAATTGTTGTGGATCGAAATTAAGGATTATTCTTTAATCACTGAGCCTGAGAATACCTTAAAGCCAGAAAACAATGCTTTGTCCTATTGTGAAAAATCTTTAACGCCTTTCAAACATTGCAATAAAATTGACGGTTTTTAATACTCCATATTTCAAGTGTTATAATACCTGTGGTAATTTATGGCGGTAATATCCAAATATGTTGCAGCATTCTGAGTTCTGGCGCCGTTTAGGCTCATAGGTGGGTACCAAACTTTCGAAAACATGAGAGCCATTGCTTTCATCCTGAGGACCACAACCTAAATATTCACAGAATGATGACCTCGTATCTTCCAGAGAGTGTTACACTTATATTTCTTTATTTCTTAAGTCATTTAACAACACTCTTCCAACTACAAATGTATCACTCTCCGACGTTACTTTAGGTTGCAGAATAAGCAACCTATCTTCTCCCATGAAGAATCGGTATTCACGATGTCTGTCCTAACGGGACCCGATTAATCAGAATTGTTACAACAAAATATTGATCTGAACAGCTTTCTAAGACAGGTGAATCTAGTTTACAGCTTAACATCCTGTTTACGAAGTTACTTAATATTACTGTTTAGCACAAGCTTAGATTTCCAAAGTGACTGTCCGTGTTTACCAACAACGAAGCTGATTAGGTAGACCTATCTGTAATTAGCCCATGCGCACTACAGCTGCAACTTCATTCTCCTCACATCTCACTACGTTTGGTCTTGACAGCCGTGAGTAAACTTTAGGAGCCACGAAACAGAGCTTTCGTGCATCTAACTTATAGACTGGGCGTACATGGTTCGAACTCCGTCGCATCGTTGAACTTCATGGGGCGTATCTGTCTTGCCATAGAATAAAGAGATGTGTTCTTGAAACAGATCACGGCTGAAGCATTTTGAGTCTTAGCAGAAACTGCAGCTGACACAGAATCTTAACCCTTTCAAAACAATGGCTACAGCATGTAACATTTGCTTTAACATTTAGAAATCGGGCTTTTATGGCAATATATACAGAGTGTTCATAGCCGAGGCTGATTCGACACTGATTTTACCGTCGGCAACTTCATGCGAAAGCGATGCGCCACCTGCCGAGGAAATTGCTGTCGCGCGGCCGGAACTGTTAGCGCACATTATTTATTTCTTCCGCTAATTATTAATCAAATATAGTAATTAATATTGTACTCACCATCATAGAAGATGTTCAAAATGTCTGCCCTCTGTTGTGAGACATGCCTGAATTCTTTTAAACAGATTTTGGGAAACTTGTTGCAATTCACGTTGCTGGATGTTGTCAATTGCTTCCCGAATATTTTGTTTTAGAGCCTCCAAGTCATGTGGATTGTTGGCATACACAACATTTTTTAGTTTTCCCCACAAATAAAAATCACAGGGGTTTAGATCTGGGGATCTAGGGGGCCACAAACCCTTGCTAACAATTCTATCGTCACCATTTAATTCCCCAAACACACCGCGTAATGCTCGGATAGTTTCCTTAGCTGTGTGTGGAGTCGCGCCGTCTTGCATAAAATAACCGAATCTTTCTTCTGCAGGTGCCAAATTAACGAAAAATTGGTTGAGTATTTCATTAATGTATCGTTGAGCATCAAGAGTTCCTTCATAAAATATAGGTCCAATGATACGGTGTGCGCTAACCGCACACCATACGCCTATCTTTTGGTCGTAAAGGGGAAGTTGAATTAGCGCATGAGGATTTTCACTACTCCAGTACCTGTTGTTTTGTGAGTTAACATATCCCGAGAGATTAAAATTAGCCTCATCTGTGAAAAATGTCAGCTTAGGATCCAGAAGTCCGTCATGCACATGATTGATAAACCAATTACAAAACCTCACTCTTTTTTCATAATCCACAGGTTTAATTTCATGAACAACAGTAAATTTATACGGACGAATATGCAACAGTTTAGTTGCTGTCCATGCACTGCCTAAAGAAACACCACTTTGTTGTGCTAATCGCCGCAAAGATTTTCGAGGAGAATTTTCTAATCGATGACCGATGTCATCAAGTTTTTCCTCAGTTAAAACACGATTTCTTTTTAACGGCTTTCTGTCAATTAAAATGCCGTGGGTTCGAACTTTCTTCACTAATTTGGAAATTGTATCCCCAGATGGACATGTTGTTTCGGGAAATTTATGCCGAAATTTTCTCCTGCATGATTTGTATGAGTGTGTTTTCACATAACAATCATAAATGAAAACTCTTTTTTCTAAACTGTATCTCGCACGAACCATAATAAAGTCACAGAATAATGCACTATACTTAGCTTCTGAAACACTTGAAGGCTAAACACAGACTGAATCAGCGCATGAATCACCGCCCGTTTGCCGGTCGGTGCTAGAGCATCTGCTGAGAGCAAATTCTCGGAAGTTCCCTGGACGTCTGATAAGCCTGAATAATGAACACTCTGTATATCTAATTATATAGTGATATAAAAGCCGTGTTTCTAAATAATATACATATAGTATATACATATATGTGCTCTTATTACTCTTAGAAGAAACAGCAGTTTTTGCCCTAAACGATATTAATCAGTTGGTATTTGTAACGGATAAGCTGCGGTACTTCTATGAGGTAAGTAGATAAATGGCAAGTTCAGGAAAGAATTAATCATAAATTTTCCGATAAAATAAAAGTGGCATGGGAATAGCGAGACACTTTACTGTGGGAAGGGAGGAAGTGCATCATTTGTTAGGAAGTTCCCAGGCTTCGCCCTCTCGTCCCTCTGATGACAGCAGAATAAAAGTGAAGACACTGTGATGATTGTAAGAGATGCCTTGATATAGGGGCCGCGGAATTCTGATTCCTGAATTGGTCTCAAAGTATAATTTAGAAAAGATATTTCACTGCCTTTGGCAGCAATTGAGCTTAATTCGTATTAATTAAAGCCAATATGGATGCATGAGAAGCAAGCAATAGCAAATTCCTTTCACTACATTTTGAGTATTTACTACGACACCTACCGCGCAGAGAATACCGCGTCCTACAGTTCTTCTAGAGTTGCGCGTATATTCGTTGTCGGGGTAAAGTGTTTACGAAACAGTTGCCTACCAACGATAGGAGGCTATAAAGATACAGAGACAGCAAAGTGTTCTCACAAATCAATTCCTATTTCTCAAAATAAGGGAAGAAGGCTGGAAAAGGTAAAGTTGTCCTTGTGCTTAATTAGTTAAGCATTCTGCCATGAAAACTTATGTGGAAGCGGAGGTATAGCTCCACCATTCTTAACCTCGACACTAGATAGATATAAGCGGACAGCTTCACACTCCACCCACCTTACCCCAGCGGAAAGAGTCATCAGTAGCCACTAGAGAAGAGGATGGGTGGGCCTCAATGCCGGTCTGGCTGCTGTGGTGGAAAGAAAAATCTCAGTTATTATTAAGGTAACAGAGGGATTTCCTTTTCTCTTTTCAAATGCTTATTGGAATAGATGTACTTATTAGCGTAACAAAAGGATAGTAAAGTTCAGTGACCATTTCATCACTAAAGTGTGTATTCCTGTCTCTGCCACTCGCGCTTTGTCGAGCTTGTAGCCTAACTCGTAATTTCTGCACATCTGGAGTCTTTTGCTTGCTCATAACAGTGTAGCACTGCTGTCTGCTGATTGGTGATGATTGTGCGCGCATACTCACTGCGGAATAGGAGGGAGAAATAGAGGATGTGCCTGTCCGTCCGTTACAGATTTCTCTGCTGATCGCCGAGTGGTTAAAATTAGTGCCCTATTCAGGTTGTTAAATCGGGTAATTTGAATAATAATGATGACTAGTTTATTTGTATGGGACAATCTCTGCAGGCTGCCTGCTCTCACGTATAATCTGTTAAGTTTTGTGTGGTGTGGTGACGAAAGAAACAAATCTCCCTTCTTCCCACATAAACTCGAAAGAATTGTTGGTGTCGAACAACTGGCCGCAGAATTACTGCCTAAGTACTGAATGCTTATGGAAGCTTCCTACATCTCAACTTCCTCCGCTGTGGGCTGCCTTGGTCCTTCAGTCGGTAGGGTAAATTGCTGCTGGTCCTAGCCAGCACAGTCATTAAGAGTAAGAGAGACTGAAGTCTCCCAAAGCCGTCAGAAAGTACCGTATTTACGCATGTATAGGCCGCGTGCGTGTATAGGCCGCAGCACAATTTTCAGACAGAAATTATAGAAAAAATAATTTTCTTGGAATATTATTTCAGGAGTATTACACCCTGTATTACTAATTATGAATATATTTTTTTAAATAAAGTGTGATTTCGAATATTTCGAATATAAGCCGCACCCCAGTTTTCCTCTTGAATTTTTGGCAAAAAATGTGCGGCCTATACATGCCTGCCTACGGTAATATATTTTCACAAGTCTGGTAGAATGTGAGACCAAGAATCACTATGCTGGCAAGGGACACCAGAAATGCAGCAGTCAGTCAGTGAACACAGTAATCCTTGGTTCCGAATCTCGTGGGACTCATGAGCATATTTTTCTGCTTCAGGACCTTGGGAGTAGTGAAAATAACTCTGTAGCACGCCTCTACTAAAGTTACTTCAATTGTTCCCCACCGCCCGCCTTCAGGACGCAATCAAAGAGCAAATTTGCGAGTTGCATGAATCATTTGATTCCACTAATTGAATCAGTGTAATCATATGTACTATATCTATGTATTCTCATTAATCAAATAAACGAAGGAATCTATTTTTTTAACAGAAAACTAATACAACGTTATCCTTTACAGTATTGAGTACTACTGTTCCTTCTACGCACGGGATACGTCACTTAAAATTGCTGATCTTCCTTGTACTAGACTTATTTTGTGTTTGAGGAGAACGGTTAAAGAAACGTTTTCCGTTATCTGTCAACAGGTGAAGCTTATCAAGAAAGAAATTTTGCTTTTTCAAGTTATATGGAAATATTTCAACAGAAGACGGAAAATTTAAATTACAATTTATGGATAGTTAGAGTATTTGTTGTTGTCATAATAACAATAATAATCACCATCATTAACATAAACTTCATCGCTATTGTCGTCATTAGAAGAAAAGAAATTGCATAATTTTCATTCCATTTAATGTTTATTTTAAATGCGCCAACACCTAGATTTGAAGACTCCTATCTTCTGTGATTTTACGCCATGTAGCCCATTAATGACAAATGACGTTTCAGAAAAACATGTCCGTTCCATCTTCAGGTCAAGAATAAGCCAAATACGAAACCAACGTGAAGCAGGTAGTAACGTGCTGGGCTCTTCTTGCTTGTCTTCTTTTTCAACCATCAAAATAGAGGTCACATGTTCCTCCAAAAGGTCAGTTGATTTTCAACGGCTACATGACGTTATAATCCAGAAGATATGAATTCATAATCACTGCTTTGAGGACCTCAATTACTACAAATCTTGATTTAACCAAAAAACGTTCCGAAAATTTCACATTTCTTATTCTCTGCACTATTGGCTCGAGGCTAGCGTTGTCTGCGGGACACGTAGGCATTGCTCATACCTTATTATACCACCCACTCTGCTTCCATCTTTACACATCAGCACGCATCAATGTGTCCAAATGCTCAGCAGAAAATGTGCCTCGGTTTTATTCTGACAACAATGACGAAGAAGGACAAGCTCAAGATAATACTGTCATTGCTGATACACGGCAGCATTATTCCGAAATCGAATCTACCCAAACTTTTCTTTCCGCCTACTCATCCAACAGACACCATGCCACTTCGACATCGCGTGACTTAAACACACTTCTTTTAGAAGTACAATGTGTTAACTCATCCTGAAAAAGGCCACAAATATATGTTCACTGTCGAGTTTTTCAGATTTGGTTACCAGGCTTTGGCAACTTTTGTGCAAGTTTCTGCTTGAATAGATTTGGTATCTTTAGCCGTGCAGTGTGTGAGCTGTTCCATGATGCTTACAAAGCTCAAGGCGAAACATGGAACTGTTGGATAACACTTTCATACCCAGGTTACACGTGCTACAGCCAGTTCTTCAAAACACGATGGCAATCAACATAAACAGTTCTTCTAATCTGTACCACTTCCTGCGCCTGGAGCAGTCACTCTGTGACAGAGCGAACTTATTTCTGAATCACTGCAGTAGGTGCCTTATGAAGACGTTGCAAAGGCCTGAGACTTCCTTGTCATTTCGGTCCCACCTGCTGCCATGCTTTACGTGTTTTACTGCCTCCATTTAGCCACCGGTCTGTCTTAAAATGTGCTATTAAATATAAAGGTGCTTTACGGTCCCAACTGATGACTCTTAAAACGAAGAATGCAGAGAGACACTTACTCATGGAGCTGAGCCCTTCTGGAGGAGCCGCCAATTCTGCCGCTACTCAAGAAATTCCCAGGATTTTATGGAACCCGAAAGTTCATTACCGTGTTTACAAGAGCCCTCCACTGGTCCCTATCCTGAGCCAGATCAATCCAACCAATACAATCCCATCCTATCTCTCTAAGATCCATTTAAACATTGCCCACCCACCTACGCCTTGGTCTTCCCAGTAGTCTCTTTTCTTCTGGCTTTCACACCAATATTCTACACGCATTCCTCGTCTCCCTCATTCGTGCTACATGTCCTGACCACCTCATCCTCCTTGACTTGATCATTCTAATTATACTTGGAGACGTGTACAAGTTATGAAATGCAGAGAGGTAAGGAAGGAAAAACGGAAATCTACATTCTTGTATTTTAATAGAAGACATTTGATCCGTCGCACTTTTAACATTAAGTGAACAACACCACAGTCTGCGAAAAATTGGACTTTCTTTCATGTCTCGGGCTTAAAGAGACCACCATCAGAAGGTGCTCGAACCCGGTCAAACACAACTCTCCATGCAAGCCACAGCAGGTCACCACACTCACTATGTAAAGAAAAAGATTATTCTACCAATACACAGTGAGTTAACATGCGAAGACTTCATGGTGGCTTCTAAGGCGAATGTGCTCGTATTTATAACATAATTAATACATTTTAAAATATTTTAACACGTTAACAACTATATAATGTAACACTGATGTTCTGAATAGCTTTCGTTCTTACTGCCTTTATAAATGTAATTAATTAATTATAATGGAGTAAAATTGACGAAGGTTTGACTTTCATAACTGTAAAGCACTTCTTTACTTCTTGAGCACGTTCTGATGATGGTTTCTTAAAACCGAAACTTGTAAATGTTTCTATGTAATTAGACCAAACTGGTCGCACTCGATGCTGATGTTCACTTCACGTAAATTGCAGTATTTTTGGATCCTTGTAGATCCGGTGCCAGAAGAAAAAACAACACTATCGGCTTAAGACAAAGAATTCAGCGATCTACATTAAATGAAACAACGTATCACAGATATCCCTCTCGGGCGCTCTTCTGGCAAATAATAATAATGTTAGCAACGATATCAATTAAACATATTGAACAATTACGTTAGATTTATGCTTTATTAAAGATAGAATATTACTGTATAAAAACATGTAAAATTAAAATTCCTCATAAAATATTTGGGAGGATCTCCTTAAACTTCGCGGAGAATCTGGGCTCCGGCGAGCAGAGTTCGGAAACAGCTTATCCTAAGCAGCAGTTTCACTCATATTCTTCATCTGATATATCTAGTGTAATGGGTTATATACTGTGGCATATTTGTTGAAGGCAGGAACTGTGAAGCCAGCAGAGAGAGCCGCTACTATGGAACGGCTCTGTTGCTAGGCAACAGATTCATAACAAGTAATAATGGAGTAGAATTGAAGTTTTCACAGCGGTGACAATGAAAAAAGCAGTCTTCTGGGATGTTTCGCCGTGTAGATATTATTTTAACCGACGGTTCGGAGGGACGTAAAGCCTCCATCTTCAGGGTAGAAGAAAACAGAAGAAAATCCGCGAGAGAGGAACAGCGTGAGCAGGTGCTAACAGTCTGACAGAAAACTGCTATCTTCTTAACAATGAAGTAACTGAAAAGTGGTGTTCTCTACGCGGTCCGCGCGACATTTACGAGAAGTAAAATGGGAAAAAATTGGGGAGGTGTTTTCTGTGTGGTCCGTGCGATATCTACTGACGCAACAATAGAATAACTGCTGGGAAAGGTATTTTATATTCGGTCCGTGAGGAGGCTATATAACGAACTGCGATTACGAGAGAGTTTTGAGACGGCAATTAGAAGAGTAAGAGTTAGTTGTGAGACAGTTGCCGGCCATTAAGGACGTGAGCACGGAAGCTGAGGAAGCTACGGCTTTGGAATCCGTTACCAGGCGGCAATCGCTGAAGATACAGAAGACAGAAAAGTTTCTTGTACGTACTGTAGTGAAGTGTAGAGTGTGTGAATTAACGATAGCGCTATAGTTACTTGTAGTTACGTTCAGTAAATCCAATTATCAATCCAAATCCCTTCTATAATCACGCGTATACGTGACAATTTTACAAAGAGTGGAGTTACAGCGACGTATAGGCGTAAGTGTAGGTTTCCGCTGCAGAAGCAAGAACAATACTTAGCTCGACGCGAAATTGGAAAAGTAGTTGATAAAGCTTCAATAAATAATCTGCCTTCAATTAGTAAGCGTAACAGTAGTAAAACATATATTGATGTTGTTAATTGACTGAACTAATTCACGTTTAACAAAACTGGACACTTGTTAATTAGTAGATACTGCGTACAAAAGCTGACGGAAGGAAAAGAGAGTTTCTGAATCACGCGTTCGATATGTACTTCGACCGAATGCTATAATGCCCAGGTGCAGCTGGACGCCATTATGAATTCTAGTATCGTACCTTAAATTTCTAATTTCCTGCGTCAAGGAACGCTTCCACGTTTACCACCATGTCTGCTGTCCGTAGCGGAGCCTGTCAGCCACTTCGTCGAAACTGTCAGCAAGTAATTGCAAAGCCCGTGGTCAAAACACATCTCCGAGCTGTTGCAAAGAGCATAATATCTCGTCAGAATACGATGAAAATGTATCTAATATTCGAAACTTGAATAATGCTAAAAGTGTTCAGTTCCTACCTTACGGAAAACACGTTGCTATTCCATTAGAAAAGCCAAAACGTTAAAGCCTGCTTGGAAAGTAGATATAATCGCCGTTTATTCTGAGAATCATAAGAAACTCACAGTTTGAATACTGTCGCGAATTTAGTGTGACTATAGACCGGCTATGGAATTATGACCGGATTTATTGGACTCTTTGATACAGAGCGTGACTATGTTTTACAGTTCACTGTTTTACACACACACACTGTAGTATCCAGTCATGTCTTCACTGCCGTTGTTTGGTAGCGGCTTCAACGGTGGACGTTCCCCTTCCTCTTGGTTCCCGGAATATCCCCGACCTCAGCTAACAGCCTCTCACAGCAGCAGCTCACAACTGAAGCCCATCTGTTATCTAGCTCACTAACTCACCAAAGTAACTCAACTGTCACTCACCAACAGACTGATTCCACTCCACTGACTGACTGAACTCGCTCCTCACTAACTATCCTGTTTATAACATCTCGGCACGGACAGCACAGAACACACATTTCCTCTGCTACTGCTTACGGTTCGTTTCTTAGTAACGGCCGTTATCTAGTTGTCTTGCAGTCGTTACCTGGCAACTGGTCTACATATCACCATATATGTATCACTGGGAAATTTTCAGATTTCTTTAACGAGAAGCAAGTTATGTACGTGTATGCAGCAACTACTGAGCTCTACAAGATCTCAGCAGTTTCAATTACTGTCTGAGTACATGCAAGTACCGATTACACTCGGTTAACTACTGCGTGTTCGGATTTTTACCTCAGAGTTTGTCGAGAGAACTTTTGTTTTTTTTAGAATGTAGGTCCCTGAGAACCTCTGATTTATATTAAATTCACAGTGGACTTCATTGTCGTTAACAGTTTTATATTCTCAGGTACACGTAACGCCGTGACGTCCGACGTCTCGGGGAAGGTATCGACCCTACCTTCAGTGCTGAAGATTAAGTCCAGCGAGAAACCAACAATGAAGCAGACAGCAAGTAATGATTCAGCTTACAGAGAAAAAAGCTGTTACATGGCCTAAAACACAAGCCATATCTCATTCAAAGATACTGGTTGAAACTTTTTTGTTTGATGTGGTGAATATTTAACGACAAAAAAGGGAACGCTTTCCTGACTACATGTAGTGTGAGCAGCGTTGTAAGAACACAGCTGTCTCTATGGAACACTGGTATTGTTGTCTTTTTTCCTGCAGTTATTTGGTAATGCTTAATCTATGTCTGCAGAAATAAAACAATAATTTCAACTTGATAAACGTATTGCTGAAACTAAATAAAACGTAACCCAGATATGAATATTAAAGAACTTGAGAGTATAGGTAGTCCAATAAGTTAGATATTCAAGTACAAAGTGAAGTATCTTCTTTCGCGTCGTGTATGGCGTTATCTCTGCCACCATAAAAGATGAAAACCCTCAAATGTTGGAGAAGAAACAGTTAGCACTCAAATCAAGAATTTAAAAGTTAATTCATGTATTTAAAAGAAAACATACTGCGAAAGGATTCAAATCCCATCCGGGGAATTTGAAGCCAAAACTTTCACACTGCCTTAACCGTCATCCTGTGCCTACTGGTAAAAGCATGGAGTACATTCCATAATAGCTTCGGGGATTTCCAACAGGTCCGCATAAGAAAATTGGAAACAAAAAGAAAATATTAACTTGCAGAACAANAAAAAAGTGAATGTCACACCAGAAGGGAGATCGAACTGACACCTACCTAGAAACAAACTGAATAAAAGAACCCCACCACAAGACAGCTAAAAAATAAGGCAAACACGAAAAGGCGAACAAATGAAATATTCAGAGCCTCCTTAGGTCTGTATATGCAAAGTACTGATACACATCGAACGAAAGAAAGTGGATCCAACGCTGCATCACGATAAACAGGACACGAAGTGATGGAAAGATTTTCTCCGTGGAGGTACTTAATTCCTTGTATTGACTTTTAGAGCACAAGACAACCTCGACAACAACAACAACAACAACAACAACAACACAGTATGTTGTAGGCGAGGGAAGAGGAAAATTGGTGTCTTGGAAAACTCGAATGTCCAAAAGTGTAACGAAAATATAAAAGTATGGAAGAGATGAAGAGAGTTTAGGGAAAATGACTCCAGAGGTAGTCAGAATTATCTTTTTAATTTATTCAAAAGAAGAGCAAGTTAGTTCTATAAAAGTCTGAGGGAATGAGACATATACTGAATGTGCGAGGAACCATAACAAAATTATTTTCTTGTATAATGAAGAGCGTAAGTCTAACAGATAAAGAAAATATTTACATATCACATAAGACAGCAGTTCTGGAATTGTGCTTCGAAAATCGGGATTTCTGAAAACCTTCTTCTATGTTGTACTCCTGGCATCTTCAAGATATAATGAGTAATGTTTCCAACCAAGGAATTACATATCACATTGTAACGTACTCACTACGCAGAAGTCGCGAGTGAACCTGCTATGGAATTTCGTTGCGTAAATTAAGTTCAACGTGAATCCATCTATCGTGATTGGCTTTTCAATAAATCTATTTCTCTAAAAACTTCCAAAGAAATTAAAAATTATCATCATTTTTTCGTCGTCTATTTTAACATCTTACACAACTCTGATTCTGAGGCAAAATGGGTAGATTAGAGATATCCAATTTCTTGACCCAAAACTCTAAATTTTCAATGAAGTTTATCAAATCTGAACGCTCAACAACTACGAACTCCGCATTTGGCTCCATAATGGAATATCATACAACAAAAAATAGATCATATATCAGGAAACCCCCCTCGTGTCTCCACCTTATCGTGGTGAGGGGGTTTGAGTATGCCAAGGACCCTGAGAGCTATACCAGCGGTAGCGTAGCTACTGGCAGGGCCTCCCTTGCTGGACAGGTCAAAGGGTAGGCATCAGACGAAGAGAGACACCAAAAACCAAAAACTGATGCCGCAACANGATAGAAGAGACCAGAAGACGAGGAAGAAGACGTAAGAAGATGCTGGATGACTTTGGGGACAGAAGAGGATATTTTTATTTGAAGGAGAAAGCTCGAGATCGCATTAAGTGGACGAACTGTTTTGGAGGAGACTGTGGACCTGTCGTCTGACAGATTACTGATGATGATGATGATCAGGAAACATGTTAACCTTACTTTGTAATTATCTTTCACACCGGGTTATAGTGCTTTTTTTATTATTATTTACAATGTGACTGAGTCTTCTTGTCTGATGACAAGGGCTACACTATAGAGCCTTTCAAAATCAGACAAGTCTCCAATTTTCTGATTCTATCACACGGACTGTCATTCAACACAATCACCAATGCACTGACACTAACACTACAGACTGTAAATAAGGGAAAATTCAGTGTTGCCAAATGAAGATCTTTCGATGTAGTCAACACAAATTCTGTTCCATAATTTCTTAGTTTTTCCATTTTTTTCACACCTCCTTCACATCACAGTAGGTGTTTTTCACCTTCATTCCATGTAATCAGATACCAATAACTTCAACATTAACGTGAAGTGCAATCCTCATTGCAGTCCAAATCATGAAAATCCTATAGGCTTAGAACTGAGGAAGAGGCATTATTACAATTAATATTAGAGTTAATATAAAATGTAAGCATCAAAGAAAGATTAATCAACAGAATTTTGAAAAATGTTCATTGTTCCTTCCCGCTAATCAGCAACAGTAACTTCAAGAGAAAACCCTAAGCTGAAGAGACTAAACTGAACCACATCACAGAAATGCATAATTATTTGATCTTGCGTTTGTGATGTTCTGAGTTCACCATGGCATTGAACGAACCCGGTATATACTGGGATTACATGGAGAGGCGCAGCAGAATTTTACTGGCTTAAATTCATTTCACGCAGTTACATTGCTCGAATATTTTTATCCCGGCTCCTCTCTCACTGCCTGTCCACTCATAATAATCAACATTGGTCCACATAGGCTTATTATACCAATCTGTGCACCGAGCATCCAGAATGTGGTGCGCAAATCAAAATGTAATTACAATTCTAATTGTATGAAGTGATCAAACCTGAACCAATTTCAAAGCTGCAGTTAGCAAATATAATGAGAGCATATAGTCAGAGAGAGACAGAGAGAGAAGGTCTAACAGAGACTGGGGTAGAGGTTTTTGGAAAGAAAAGTCTGTAAATATAATTTAAGGGTAAACGTTTGTAGGTCAGAGATGATAATTTCTTTAAAATATTATCCCATTGCAGTTATTAATAATAATGCTAATTTCCATAATAAGAGGATATAAATAATTTTGTATTAAATCCTTTTAAAACAGAGTAACAATTATATATACTGTCTATTTTATGACTAAAACTCTGAATTTCGCCTACACAATATAGGTCTATTTATCAGAATAAACATGTGTTGTTTTTCTCGCTTTGTCTCATTCGCGGACGGCCAAGTGATTGTTAAAAGTAGATAAGATTAAACTAAACAGTATGACTATAAATATTTATTGAAGAATTTCGTAAACAACATAAAAATGACGTCTATATAATGAAAGAAAAATGTGAGAAGGAAAATAGTGACAAATGATCATATAATTAAGAAGATAGATTTTATTACTTACATAAGAACGAGTTATAGACTTTTTATTGATGGCGTGCGTGTGAATGTCAATCTTAATTGCTTTCATACATGCCCAATTAATTTCAGACAACTGAAAGAATATTCTGATTCAAGCAATACGTACATGAAATGATTTGCATGCTGGAGAGGAATTCTCCGAGGCCTGTTCCCTGCAACTGAACTTGTAACACTGTACGAGCTTGTGTTCTTACATTCCATTATCAGTGCGTTCTCTGGTACTATCACTGAAAGGCTGAAAACAAGACAAGTCCATCTGTGACGCTTAGAGTTAGACACTTCAAGTTAAAATCCTTGCTGACGTGTCCTCTATTCTCTTTCATGGTTTATTTTTATACCCTAGGAAGGAGGTGCTGTCAAGAGACCGTATCCTGAGGCAGAAGAGTAACTCTCCGATATATACAGTTCTGTTTAGCATTCAGGGAGCGTCTTACGGTCTGCACTCTGTGTTTACATGACTGCGATAAACGAAGGTAGTCGAATAGTACCTGTGACAGACGATGGTGACAGCACCAGGCAGTTTTCCTAGGTGGAAGCAACTTACAAATAATATTCTACGACACGCATTAGAGATAACAAATCAGGAACAATTAATTTTATATGTCTACGTAAACTTCGAGAGAGAAAAGAGAGGATTTCACAATGTTAAACAGAGTGATTAAGCAAAGAAAGATTGATAGTGCTTTCTTATGTACAAGCCTTGTAATTCCCAGATGTAAATGTACTTAAGAGACATACTATATAAGCATCAATAGGGTGAGCGGGAATTCCAGTACAACTTTCCCACAGACATCAAACATGCCAAAACAGAATTTGTTTTTACCTTCTGCGTGCGGTAATTAATATTATCAAATGTTGAGGTGCCTATTGGACGAGGTTTAGATTTGTGAACAAATTTATTACACTCAAATAATAATTACAAGTAATACAGCGATACAACTGATCTACATTTCAAAACACTAGGATAGGACTGGCAGTTTACCGCCAATCAGTTAGTCTTGGCGTCAGCCCCTTGAGATCACGACCAGAGATTTTTTGTAACTGAACTGTTGCCGTAATAATCCTTATATAACATCCTCTCTGACGAGAAGACGGTTCTCTCTCTCAGCCGGCATTGTACCCTCGTTATATATTCTCGGAGCGGGTCCAACAGAAAAAAACAGTTTCCTAACAATTATTATATACAGACGTGTGTTTAACTCGTTTAACGGCAGTTTTTTCTGTTGCTGTGTATGATTTCATTTCCGCAGGAACCTCTTTACCGAGTCATTGCCTAGCAATGAAGGCCTACTACGGCTCCACTATTCCAGCTTTCAGGCGTCGTGTTACAATATGACCGATCCCAAGGGCTTTAACTGGAATCCGCAATTTAAGGTGCGATCTGTTCCATCTTGACAGACAAGTCTCAAAAGCGGGATTGCCCAGAAGCAAACAAACCCGAATGTAGTAACCATAAGAAAAGCATGGTGAAATATTTAAGAAAATCCCTCTCTTAAATATTTAATTCCACGTACCGCAGGTCTGCGTGTTTTCGACTACTTCAAACGCGAGACACTATGTCGTATAAATGCTATGTTTCGCAGTAATTACTGCTTCAAGCCAAGAAAACGTTTAAGTCGTACGTGTATATAGGCCACGACTGTTACCTTCCACGTTCTCCTACTTTATAATTCATAGCAGTCCTCCCCTGCAACACAATTTCATTTACTCAGTTCAGAATGATTGAAATTAATCAAATGAAACGTAAAGAGGAAGAATTAAAAGACGAATTGACAAATGTATAAGAACTAGAGACGAAAGGTGGGGGAAACTGCTCCTCGATACCTTGTACGAGTTTTACAGAACCTGCTTAATGGGCTGAAATAAATCGAGAAAATTCAGAAATGGGTCCACATGTACTTCAGAAATTTAGTGGAGCATAACGGGAAATGTAGCTTAGAACAGATAGCAGCCGTAAAAGCCTGAAATTTTTCTCAAGGAAAGGTTTTACTGCATACCTCATGAAGGTAAGTGTAAAGCTGTCCCTGTGTTTAACTAATTAAACACTATGTCATGAAGGCGTAGGGGGAGTGGATGTGTAGATCCACATTTTCTTGACCTCGGCACTAGTTGGAGGTGAGTGGTCAGTTTCACGCTCCGGCCGCTTTACACCTGGAGAAAGATCTCCGGTACACATGGGATAGGATGCTGGGTGGCCACCAGAAACGGTGTAGATGACATAGAGAAGAGGAAATTGTTGCCTCCACTGGGACTCGAAATCTGACCCCACGGTCGTCCAGCCCGTAGGAAGTCGCTGTCCCGAATGCTAAAAACCTTCTGCAATATGCTGACTGAAACGAATTAAGTCTGCAATACATATAACATCATAATCAGACAGTAATGAGGGCTGTGTCATCATTAGAACATTATTATATTGTTTTCAACACACGGTGAGGAAACAATTGCCACACCAGAGATCTAAGCGACAAGTCTTCAGTCTCGGATTGAATCTTCATAGCTAAAACCGTCTAAAGGGCCGAAACCGAGAAATATTTCAAGTTAAGTACTGCCGATGTGCATTAAATTAATATTCCATTTAAGTACGTATTGCAGCGGCCTCCGTAGTCTAGAGGTAACGTTCCCACCTCATGACTCGTGGTACGCGGGTTCAAACCCGGTGGAGGTCGTGGAATTTTTAAGGGCGGAAAAATTCAGGGAACAAGTCCTCCGGCAGGGACTTTAAACCGTGGGTCCCGTGTCGTGGCTTTACGGCACGTAAAAGAACCTCATAACTCCAAAGGAGTAGCATGAACTGGATATTCAGAAAGAATTCGCAAGAGCCACTCTGAAACATTGTTAGGGATTGCACCTGGAAGAACTGAGGTAACCCGCTCCGAGGTTTCATCCACAGTCATATCTGAAGCGAGCGGGTAGGATATAAGACATTTCGCTACATGAAAAGGGGACTGAAATATGTAAGGGGAAAGAAAATAAACACAAAGGGATGCACAAACCAAAGTATAAATGAGATGAAGGTTGAAATTCCTATGGAGATCTTGCTGAATTAATTGTGCGGACTGCCTTCTCACGAGGTACATGAACACCGAATTTTATGCGAGGTATAATTCGCAACATCAGCAGTTTCCATTTGTTCCTGAATAGATATTCAGAAGCACCCTAAAACAATGCTTATATACATTCACTGACCCAAGCTTTCCTCACTTCGCAAACCTCATTCTCTGTTTCCAAACATTCTTCTTTTCTGAATATACGTATTTCACTGCAATTTTCAATTCTCGTAAATCATCCATGGGAAGCTAATTGCTTCAATAGTCAAACATTCCAGCGCCCTTCATACACCCGAAGCCTCATTACGTTCTCACAAGGCAATGTTTCCAGTCCCTATATCCACATTTTATCTATTTAAATTCCGTTTTAATACTAACTTATTATCTACGCTTTCGTCTCCCAAGAGACTTCTTAATTCGGGTTTACGGACTAAAACTAGGAACACATTTCTAATCTGTCATGCTTCCCGGACATCACATTAACCGATCTTCACTCTCTGACTTAGATCTCCGCCTGTATTTTTTTTTCCCCCTAGCACTACAGCCGCATTGGGCCTAGGCCTACCTCCATGAACTTCTCCGTTCACTTCGGTTTTTCTAGATATTAGACATTCGGTAGGACTCCTTGGGCGGGTGATCAGCTGTGTACACAAACACAGAAAAACGCACACACACACAAATTAACATCCATGCCCTGAGCGGGATTTGAACTCACGATTCCGGTTTCCAAGCGAGCGAAGACAATTCATGTCTTAGACCGCTCGGCTACCGTGACCGGCTTGAAAAACATATAGGTAATACCAAAAAGGAGAAGACCCAGGATATGAAACTGATTTATTAAAAGAAGTATCGATAAGGAGAAGTGGAATAGATTAAGAAAACAGTAGCATATTCACGGAAAGATCAGGTCACAAATAAAACGAAAATTGCTGCATTGACACACAAAGAAACTGAAGCGATTAACTAGAAATTTAATTACAAATTATTGTATGTTTTTTTAGAATCTTAGATAAGTTTTATGACGGTAACTAATTAATTCGCTTAGTGGGGGTTGGAGTCCCGCTGGGTCCACTCGGCACGGCGGCCACTGATTGGCCTATTGTAGCCTGTCCCTAGTGATTTTGATTAATGATGGAGAATTTGGTGGAATGAAGACTGGCTGAGGAAACCGAAATATTCGGAGAAAACCCGCCCCAGCGCCACTTTGTCTACCACAAATCCCACTTGACCAGACCCGGGATCGAACCCGAGCAGCCACGGTGGGAAGCCATTGTCTAAAAACGGTAAATATGTGTTATTCTTTGAAACAGATCGGTAATACAAATCAGAAATTTTATACCTGTGAATTATATGCTTCGATACCCCTGAAATTTGTCTAAATTTTTAAATATACATAGTGAAGTACCATTCACTGAGAAAACTGTATTTTATGATGGTTGTCTTGTGAATAGACTACCAGAAAATTGCTTGAAAGCTTGAAGATTTCGAAATTCCTTGTATGATAACAGACACATTAGCTGCTTAAAGTGGAGACAATACGTGTATATGAAAAGAAAGTTAACAAATTCATCATATTGTCATATGTTCGGGGTTCTGTGACTAACAGGAACGGGTTCTGGGTTGGATGATAGGATTTATTAACGCCTTCTTTTACAATCTCCCTTATTCACAATCAGTTATAGCGCTATCGCTAATCTGCCCACTTCACAAGTCACTAGGACACGCTCCAGTCTCGTTCTCATACTTCGTTGTATTCTGTTGTACTCTGTTGTACTCCGTTGTACTCCTACAACTGCCAGCCTTGGAATTCCTTCAGTACCATCTTATAATTCCTAGGTAAGGACCCCACGGAAGAAAAATGTTTCTTCTGTTGTCCTTGAATGCGTGTTTATTGGCCAGTTATCTAGTAATGGATGTTCTATTGTTGAGATCGTATGTCCTGGATTGTGCTTACCGAGCCGTTGCCTATCAATGGACATATGCGTCACAATATTGAACAGAGAATTTCGGCTTACGGAAATAGGTGATGTGAACATGGCTAATGAACAGAAGAAAATCGAGAACCAAAAAGTACTTAATTATGGTGTACAAGACAAAATGAATATTGGAAGATCTACAAAAAGTAATATCTCGGTTCGGCTCGTCTTTGCTGTCATTCATAAGCTCATTATCCTGTACTAAGTACTCGTAACACAAGTCATTTTTTGTTCCGTACTCTTGCATATGTGGCCAATACTAAAGAGCCTAACCTACATGCTGGACAGTGCGCTAACATTGCGAAGTGGCGAAGTTATTTTAACACGAGGTGGTAGCTTTGAATGTTTGAAGAGACAGTATCGAGTTACGGGATACGCAGGAGAATAGCACGGAATATAATATGCTTGATATGCATGCCTGTCTGTGCTGCTGGATCGGGCCTCTCATGTATAATACACATATGGAAGTACACGTGAAAGGGGAAGCGGCCAAGATTCAAGGTAAGTTAGGCTGCCTTGCTTGCCGACAAGTCCGTTGAGAAGAACACGTGTAAAGGAGATGGACTACAAAACTTAACTGCTAGAAACTTTCTTTGTACTTAACCGACTGATTATTAATATTATTATTATTATCACTACGTTAGTTAGGTCTAAGCTTGAATATGCGTCCGTAGTCTGGAATTCGATTACGTCAACTGATGCCAGCAAGCTGGAACGCATCCAGCAGAGGTTTGCGGCCCTTTGTTTTAATCGCTTCTTTCCTCAAGTTCATTACAGTCACTCTCTTGCCCTGGAGGAGTTACAGTTGCACACTTTACGTACTAGGAGACGTCGCCTTGATGCTCTCTTTCTTACTCACGTTTATTTTGGCTCGAAATTCTGCCCTTCTGTCTGGAAATTGTTGGTCTCCGAGTTCCTGCTCGGTATATCAGAGANAATTGAATTGAATTGAATCATTATTATTATTATTATTTTTATTATTAAACACGTAAATAAATTAAGAATTATACTGCATTATCATTATCATCTTCATAATTATTATTATTTTTACCATTATCTTTATCAACATAAAACACTCTAATAAACAAAAGCCCAAAGTAAAATGCCAGCAGAAGATCTTATCACTGCTAGTTAAATTTGCATAACCTACTTCCCCAAGCGTGTTTCATTGTTCCTTAGTTTCCATCTCGGTCCCTAATGTCACAGACTTCCAATGGAATCCTCAGGAAGGTATACCAAGTGCTTCTGGTACACCCAAACAATCTACACGTATATGTACAATCCAGCACAACAGATTTCGTTCAACTTACTAGCGACATCACTGTCTTCGCTCGCTTGGAAGCCGGGATCGTGGGTTCAAATCCCACTCAGGGCATGGATGTTTGTGTACGTTTTACTGTATTTGTGTACAGGTAGAGGCCTTGCAACGAGCTGATAACCCGCCCAAGTAGTCCTACCATATGTCTAAGATCTAGTAAAACCGAAGTGAAAGGGAGAGTTTCATGGAGGTAGGCCTAGGCCCAAATGAGGGCTGTAGCGCCAATGGAAAAAAGAAAAGAAAAAAGAACTAGCAGCATCACGACAGGGTCTTGTAGATCACGAAGCTCCTGGTTGTGCAAAAGATATGATACCTAAATGAATTCATATCCTCAAATCACGTCTATCTATCTATCTATCTATCTATCTATCTATCTATCTATCTATCTATCTATCTATCTATCTATCTATGGCTCTACAGTCCTTTATGGCGGACCTTTGTGGCTTTTAAGTTCCTTGATCCTATACAGAGTCTGTAGGACCTCTTGGACGGGGATCAGCCAGTCGCAAGGCCGCTACCTTCACCTAAAACAACACAAACACGGAATAGACACATACAGAGATTTATGCCTTTGTATGGGATTCGAACCCACGATCGCAGTGTTCGAGTGAACGAAGACAGTTCATCCCTTAGGCCCCTCGGACTCTGTGATCGGCGACCTGAGAGCACATGCATTTCACAAGCTCTGTAATGCTGTACCTTTTTAAATTAAGCACAATTGTGGAATATCATAGGTCGCAATTACTAGGAGCCTCAATGTGCGCGTATAAGCAGAGTCTAGCACACGCAGCAGCAGCAGCAATAATGAAAATAATCTCTCTCTAAAATAAAAAGAATAGAAATGTGCAATTACAAATTTCTGAAAAAAAAAATATCGCTCGATTGAAACACGGATGGGTTGATAACGGCATGAGAAAATCTTAAAAAAAAGAGATGGTTTCAGTAGTTATCCAATATTATCTGTTGCGGAAATCTGCCGGCGTGTAAGAGACAAATACATATGAACAAATAGTGATCATGTAAGATTTGAGGTTTTCACGGCGGTGACTATGAAGAAAGCAGTTTTCTGGGATTTGGCACCTTGTATATGTGGTGCTAACCGACGTTTCGGAGGAACCAGCAGACCAGTCTGCTTTTACCGGTTCTCACGGTCTCTTCGCTTGCGGATTTCTTATATTTTTCCTTCCACCGTGAAGATGGAGGCGATACATTCCTCCGAAATGTCGGTTAACACCACATATACACGGTGCCAAATCCCAGAAGACTGCTTTCTTCAAATAGTGCTCAACTTGTTAGAAGAAGAATAAAGCAATGTAACTATCTGTAAAAAGAAATATCCTATTTCAACATAATATCTTCATGCAATGACTCGTTTCCATCTACTTTAAATATCTGATAGCTGATATCCTCATTCGCTTTTAGACGCAACACAGTGACATTATATTAGGATAGAACCGACGTATAGGTCCGGACTCGCCGAAATAAATCGCTCTCTTTGTATCGGTTGCAAAATCAAGTACGGACCGCTGAGTGTGCTTGAAACAAACCCAATACTGGAACGAAAGGACCATGCTACAATAATTAAATTTCGCTTGAATTACACAATAAATATGATTATATCAAATTGTGCCGGTTTCATGACTTGTTTTGCGTATCGGGTTTCCATAAAATAAACTGTACTGTAATCATAAAATGACAAATTTATTTTAGCGCGTACCAATTGACTATGATTATGACGATTCAAATCATGGTGCGTGCAGTTGCATATGTGACGAATTGACAATATTAGTGCAGTGTAGCAGTTTTAGCACAGTAAGACACCTGAAGATGGCCATTTAGGGCCGAAACACTTTGTGTCGTAAGTGAAAGTGTAAGAAAGAAGGAACAATTTGTTGCATTGTTTATGACTGTGTAGTACAATAAACAGTTTTAAATATGTATAATTTTTTCAAATAAACCCTTATCTAACGCTCATAAATATTGCATATTAGATTAATCTTATCCATCTCTAACGAACTTCGTGATCTTTGTAAAAAGCAAGATACATTAACGCCTCAACGGACCCACAAAATCTAAGGCACTCTAAAAATAAACAATTAATTATCTGCATCTTGCAGTAGAATGACATTCCAAAAAATGAAATAACATGGCATTAAACATATTTCGTATTATGTACCTATAACTTGTTTTTATTAAGATTTAGTGCTTCAAATTATAAACTAATTTGGATTCCCTGTAACCTGGTGGTAAATATTCTAAACACTAAACAGATCTTTGCACCCGCCCAAGGAGTCCTACCGAATGTGTAAGATCTAGAAAAACCGAAGTGAACGGAGAAGTTCATGGAGGTAGGTCTTGGCCCACTGGGGCTGTAGTGTTAAGGGGGGAAAAAAACAGATCGTTGTGTTTAATAACCCAATGCGCTCCTTGCCGGTGAAACTTGGTAGGTATTCATCGCTTTGTGATGGATGTAAGAGTACACGACCTAAAACCACGAGAGAGAAGGAACGTGAAGGAAACGAAAGACAGAAAAGATTCATATTATAGGCGCCTGAAACACAATAGCAACCAAACATCACCGTATATGACCCTGATAAATTATTTGGCTGTATGAAGTTGTCAGTATCCCTCAGAACGTTAAATCGAAGTGTCTAGGTTAGATTTACGGATTTGTTTTGATTATAATTTCACATTTAGATATTTCCTTTTTTAATATGTGAACCAATTCATTTAATTATTTTTAAACCGTATGTATCTTCTCTTATGGGTGTGAAACTTGGTCTCTGACATGGAGGAAGGAACATAGACTGAGTGTGCTTGAGAAGAGGGTGTTCAGAAAAATATTTGGATCGAGGAGAAATGAAATGACAGGACGTTGAAGAAAACTGCATAATGAGGAGCCTCATAACTTGTACACTTCTCCAACATAATTAGAATGATCAAGTCAAGGTGTATGAGGTTGGCAGGGCATGTAGCAAGAATGGGGGAGACGAGGAATGCATATAGTATATTGGTGGGAAAGCCAAAAGGAAAGAGACCACTGGGAAGACCAAGGCGTAGTTGGGTGGACAATATTAAAATGGATCTTAGGGAGATTGGATTGATCTGGCTCAGGATAAGGACCAGTGGAGGTCTCTTGTGAACATGGTGATGAACTTCGGGGTTTCATAAAATGCTGGGAAATTCTTGAGTAGTTGCAGAATTGGCGGCTCCTCCAGAAGGGCTCAGCTCCATAAGTAAGCATGTATCTCCTCTTATCTTGACTTTCCATACAAGTCCCAGGCTCAGGCAAAGCTCCCTTCAAACTTTCCGAGAACTGCTTTATCAGAAGTTATTTGGAACGTAGAAAGCATCGTCTTATGCGGGGTTCGTGGTTGTTCATCAGCCCCTGATCTAATATGAGCGCTTCCTTTTCTGACCCCACAGGAGATTTTCACTAAGCTTCGTCGGACAATTCCAGTTTTCGACCACACTACTTCACAACAAACCATACTTTACACATGATCATAAAATAACGTTTCAAGTACATCATATTTCAGTGAAATTCTATACAAAGCATCCATACATAAAGTCAATCTCCATTTTGATGTTCTGAAGGATTTACTGAAAGCATTGCTAGGCAACGGCTCGACAAACATCCCGCGCCCGACTTGCACGCAACAATAGAAGGACGTCCATGTCTGGGCCACTCCAGAAATACGTGAACACAACAATAGGAAGAGTGTTTTCTATTGCTAGGCAGCAAGCAGCCAGCACGCCAATGAACTGGCTGGGTAGCGATCACATGGGAATCCCAACAGATACGCAAGCAACAATAGAAGGGCTGTATTTTCTGTGCCATTCTCGACCGCATATAAAGCTACCTTACATAATCTATGAATAGACTTTTCCATGTATCCCATAAACCGCCCCATGGATTCTCTTGTGCGGCAATTTCATTTAGAATTGCTGGGCAATTTCGATTTTTAACCACACTGATCCAAAACAGGACCCATTTTGTGTAAGGTCAAAAATTTAATTTTTCCGTGTAACTCATAAGCAGTAATTCAGATTTTAGTGGAATTTTATGCAACGGTTCTCTGCATACCACTAGCCTCCTGCTTCCAGTTTTCTTGGCTGTAGTGACCGTTCACAAAGCTTGCTTTACAGAAAGCCATAATCAAATTTATGTACATCCTACGAACTGTTTTATAGGTGTTGCTTAAATTCAATTCTGCGCAATATTTAGCTCTTAAAATGTAAATTCTTTTCTTTATCTAATAGATTTTGCTTTTCTCCGAAACTCTGTTAACAAAGCAGCCATATATAAGCTTAATAAATCGTAAAGAAGTACTTTTTAGAAGTGCCCTTAATGCAATGGACGATCCACAGTGTCAAGAGGTATTCTAGCTATGTAGAGATTCGACAACCGGTACGTTAATAAAGAAACAAGTCACTGTCATGTCATATCGGGTTTAGGAGCTGTGGTTAAGCTGTTTTACATTCCTCGCTTCGTTGCCAGACTCTCGTAAGACAACATTCATAATAAGATCCGCGATTTTCTGTGACTCTATAGGAAACAAAACTGGGCAATTCTTGATACTGCTTTAGTGACAGCCACATGCGAAGTGATTTCTAGGACATTGCAGCAACTCATTCTGAGATTAATGTCGATAAAATGAATACGGCATGAGGGGCAGGGAAAGAATAATCTGTTTCGTGAGTATTTCAGGTGGCAGTGGAGTAACAGAGGCGTCAAGTTGTCGATACTATATCAGGAATTCCAACATACAGATCTTCCGAGGACCAGTTCACCAATTCCGATGGAATTTAATTAGCTATACTAATGGTTCTCGGTGACGCTCACGGTAGCCGAGCGGTCCAAGGCATGTACTGTCTTCGCTTGTTTGGAAACCGGGATCGTCGGTTCGAATCCCACTCAGGGCATGGATGTTCGTGTAAGTTTCTCTGTTTGTGTACAGGTAGAGGCCTTGCGACGAGCTGATCACCCGCCCAAGGAGTCCGACCGAATGTGTAAGATCTAGAAAAACCGAAGTGAACGGAGAAGTTCGTGGAGGTAGGCCTAGACCTACTGGGGCTGTAGTGCCAAGGAAAAAGAACGGTCCTCGAGAAAAACCGTGTAGTAATTAACAGAGTCTAGGGAATTAGTAGCAGATCAAAAATAGTCAAAATTCTTCCAGTTCAGTCCTTGGGTTAATGAAGACGAGCACACTAGAAAGCAAGTGGTTGTAGAGAACGGATATTTTTTAATATTCAAAGAGAGCTGAGTATGACGGCGGGACGTTCTAGAGGTACGTATAATTCGAGTAACGGAGAACTATATTGAACAAAATCAATTAAAAAAAGACGTCCCCGGATTTCCTGAGTTTAGTCGAGACGACTCCTATAAAAATTCAGCAGATCTATATTCCTCATAGTTCAGAGATTAAATACGTACATTTCATTCGTATTGTTTTAAAGGCAAACAAAGATGTGAAACGGCAAAAATAGATCCTTGTTAAAGATCCCAGGATATCTCGTCATCTGGTCGTGACAGCTTAGTGGATGCACAGGCTTAATGTCTCGAGGGAAAATCTTTCTCTTTTTTGTATCTTCATCTTTTACCCTCCTTCTACCTTTATTTTATCTCTTTCACGCCGTTATCTTCCTTTCTTCTTTCTCCAGTATTGCTTTTCCATCCATTTTATTTGTCCGTTTTATCGCTATTTCTCTTCCACTCCTTTCCTGTTCTCCTTCAAACAGTTTAGATCATTCGCCGATTGACGTCATCCGTAAAACACTAAAAGTAACCACGCCTTCTTTTCTCCTTCTCCTCCTCCTCCTCCTCCTCCTTGTTGTTGTTGTTGTTCTTCTTCTTCTTCTTCTTGTTCTTCTTGTTCTTCTTCTTCTTATTATTATTATTATTACTATTGTTGTCCTTTATCGCCACATATTGGAATGACCATTCGAAGTGTATTTATTTTATTTTTCTCTCCTGTTAATGCTAATTTTAATTTTTCTTGGAATTATTAATTTGTTGCCATTATATAGACTTTTTTTTTAGTTGAGTTGTGTATTTCTATGTACTTGTGCCAACTTTGTAATTGGCCTCTGTGCTGTTAAGTTTGCACGCAAATAAACACGAATTGAATTGATTTATTATATTATTGTAGCTGTTGACTCGATGGATCTCCATCACCTCGACTGATGCCAATAAGCTTAAGCGCATCCATCAGTAGTTTGCGTCCCTCTCTTTTTATCGTTTTTTCCTTCGTATTTCATACATCTATATTGATGCTTTAGATAAATTAATTCTGCAATCTTTACATAAACGGAGACATCACCTTGATGCACTTTTTCTTGTTCAGGTCTTTCGTGGTCTTAAATTCTGCTCTTCTCTTTTCGAAAATGTTAGCCTTCGCGTTCCTCCCAGCAATCTTAGGGACTTCTCATTGTTTGGTTTTTGTCCCTCTAATAAACACTGTCCTTCTGCTCGGTGCGCCTATGCTGCCAACACGGTGGGTAAAGATCTCGACATATTTGCATTCGGAACAGTTCCTGTCAATGACACTGAACCTAAAATTGTTAATAATATTTGTTAATGATACTCTTAATATCACGTGTGTCTGTGTGTGTGTGTGTGTGTGTGTGTGTGTGTACGTATATTGGTTTATTTTATTGCTCTCTCCTGTTAACGTTAACTTTAATTTTCCTTGGAATTATTATTCATCTGTTCTCATTATGTAGAGACTCAAATTTTGTATTTATTTTTAATTACTTTTATGTAATTCTATGTACTCATGCTAACCTCTTAATTGGCCTCTGTNAAAACACGAATTGAATTGAATTATTAAGAATTTTGGGTGTAAAGAACTGGAGGAATGTAGCATCGAATGGAGAAGAATGGCGAGCAATCCTGAGGAAGGCCAGGGCTCACAAAGGGCTGTCGTGCTAGTGATGATGATGATGATGATGAACTGAATTACTATTATTATTATTACTTTGTTTGTTTGTTTGTTTGTTTGTTTGTTTGCTTACGTCTTGTCATCAATGTATCTTTCTTCCAGTGCTTACCTTTAATTAGTCTTTGATTTTATGCAGTGTTTGTCCATAATGTAATTACTTGTATCTACACTGTGCTGTGTCTGTAATTGGCCTTGTAGTTGCTGACTCGGCATATAAATAATAAAGAACTGAATTGAATTGAATTGAATTACTCTTACTATTATTATCATTATTATTGTTGTTGTTGCTGTTATATGTTCTTTCTTTTTAAGGTTTTATTAGCGCCAAGTTTGTCTCATGTAATTTTCTACATCTTATTCAGTCAGGCCTCGTTTCCTCATATACTGTGCGCAGATTCATCACAGCCTGCTCATTTACTGGCGCCCTACTGGAATCAATTCGAATCCCTGGCGTTGAAAATCGATTATCTTCCATTCCACGAAATTTGTCTTCTGAGAACGCAGTCTATAAAACAATAAAGATTTCTGCCTGTGTTTGTGGAATGGTAGATCGCTGATTACCAAGCTTGGCACTGGAACCGAGTCCAGCATGGCGTCGGAAAATGCGCAGGCCGAGTCAGATCTGGACTGAAGACGTAACGGAACTAATGACGAAATAAAATATACCTGAGAGAAGTGAACTGAGGGAACCAGAAGCTTGGTGCTAGGAACACTTACAAGGAGAAACCCCTGGAAAATATAATATAATACATTTGCTATAAGTTTCGCGTCCACTGAACGCGCTCACATAAAACTGCTTTTATTTCTGAGCTGCGACACAGAAGAGAGACAAAAATTGGAATTATGCATTTTTTATACGCTACAGCACTTCCATGGCTACGAACCGAAGCTATCATGATGTCACAAAGTTGTATGGAGTCTGCATGTTTCTGTAATGTGACATCACCACTTGCTCAGTCACCCTGTATTACGTAGCGATACATGGTTTTCTGCAGTTATGTCTTAGAAAAAATTATTTCCGTGTCAATCAAATGTTCCCACCTAAGGCTGTCCTTAGAGTAAACGTAAACCTTCCCACTTCCGTGACATACCTTATTTCGTAGTACGACACTACAATATAGTGCCATATATGGAGTGGTGTTAAAACTGTGGAACACATAGTTAATTTTATGGTAAACTGACAGTGATTTGCTACGAAATAAAGCATATCAAGAAATTTTCATTCTTTTTCTGCATTTCTATTCAATGCACTTGCAATGAAGTCGTAGAATTCACTGCTAACATTGTTTTATGATAGTTTCGTAATGAAGTGACGAATAACAGCTTCATCGCATGCTCCTGCCTTGAAGCTAATAGCGCCTGCAGTTTAGACAACCCAGGCGTCAAGGGAAAAATAAACCTGCGACAGTGTTACTGTTACTGTTACTTTTGTTACTGCTAGTGGGGTGGGACTAAGTCCCTTGTACTGCGGCCACTTCTGGCCTATTGTACCAGCCCCAGATGATAGGTGAGGGTGATTGTGGAGCAATTGGTGGAATGAAGATTGGCAGAGGAAACCGAAGTACTCGGAGAAAACCTGCCCCAGCGCCACTTTGTCCACCACAAGTCTCACTTGACCAGACCCGGGATCGAGCCCGGGCCGCGGTGGGAAGCCAACGACTAACCGTATTATTACTTTACCTAACAGTCTGTAGATGAACATAGTCACTGCTAGAAAATTTGACGAATATCCAGCAGAGTAGAAAGACAAATGAAACCCATAATCATAATATAAAGAGTTAATTTAAAATTTAAAGTTGTTCCCGTCTTTAACTAATGAAGCACTACGCCATGAAGACGTATGGGGGGTCTGCAGCCACATGCTCAAACTGGTTCCTCGCTCGCGGATTTTTTCTACCCTGAAGATGGATGCGATACGTTCCTCGGAAACGTCGGCTCACGCATGATGTACACGACACCACATCCCAGAATACAGCATTCTTCATAGTCATCGCAGTGAAAACTTCAAACCTTACAAGTTATTAGAACTTCGGTTTGCATAAAATGCTGGGGATATGCTGGCTTTTCAAGAAAGATTCAGCCCCAGGGAATTAGTTACTTAGTCAGGCTAGAATACAACTGATTAAAATTTAAAATTTAAATTCTCAGCTCACAGGAAATTTACTGCCCTTCTATCATAAATACCAAAAGGTTAACATTATTTAGGGAATTAAAGTATTGCAATCGCTGTGTATTTTAATAGTTATTTGAAACCCAGAAATACGCTCTGTGGGAGATATTAAGAGGTTCTTAATGTTAAAGCAGGAGGTTCATTTGTATTCACACTGCTTTAAATGGTTAATTATCTTATGTGATCCTGCTGACTGCATATCTCTAGTGACAATAAGTATCGTGTGTGGGAGCCTGCACTATGCGAGCATGTTTAGCAACAGCAAGGGATCCGGGTTTCTTGTCTTCACGCACGCAGACATCTCTCTCTAATAACCCATGAGATCTCCTTTGCGTACATTCTCTCTAATTCTGTGTCTTATAGGAAGACAGACTCTCTCTGCGTAATAACATCAGGATCAAATAGCATCTCGCATGTTATGCAGCATGTACTGGCATCACGTACTCCAGTTCACTCATACTCATCTGTAACATCGCAACACTAGTAGTTCTCGACATCATACCCAAAACAAACGCAACGTCAGTATGATCTGCCTAAAATTAAGCTGAAATTATAGAAAATATTAACCACGTGAAGCCTGAAATTAAGCTACATATCATTTAGCAGTTCAGTTCCTTCAGCATAGAAAATTTTATTCGTCTTCATTATAAATAAAAACGAGTTAAAATTGTGTAAGGAGACAATCGATGTTTAAGTTAATTCAGAATGTCACCGACGTTTCGGTGACGCCTCCTTCTTCCTGGCCTAAATGAGAAATGTGGATGTGTTTCTGTGTACATAAATGTTTCGAAAACCCACAGGGTTGAGGGTGACGATTTTCTTTATTGCTAGTGGTGTGGGACTAAGTCCCTTGTACTGCGGCCACTTCTGGCCTATTGTACCAGCCCCAGATGATAGGTGAGGGTGATTGTGGAGCAATTGGTAGAATGAAGATTGGCAGGGGAAACTGAAGTACTCGGAGGAAAGTTGCCCCAGCGCCACTTTGTTTACTACAAATCCCACTTGACCAGACCCGAGATCGAACCCGGGCCGCCGCGGTGGAAAGCCAGCGACTAACCGCTTGAGCTATAGCGCGGCCTTGAGGGTGAGGGTTAGCAGCCCGTCTGCGCTAATATGAACAATGGAAAATAGAAGTTACGCATTGAAACACTGGCCCTTTTAAGAGCCACTGAAGGCACCAGAAGACCATCTGCAATTTGAGTTACTAAGTAATCACTAGAAACAATGGAATTGAACCAGAACCTCTGGATCTGTAGCCAGGAACTCTGACCACTAGAACACAGAGGCGGTCCTGGAAACAAGGAATACAAGTAATATATTCCGAAATTTATAAAGGTAGCTCTTGCAAGACTGTCAGTTGGAAGACAGAGGAGGAAATGAAAGGTAAAATTAAGGTGGATTCCTGGAAACATGTTTCTATGGATGGAAAGTGAATTATGCTTCACATCCTATGACTCCCTTTGCTATCAGCGGCATTGAGCCTCTCAGTGAGATTTTTCGTTAGTTACTGCGCAGAAGATTCGCTTGTCCTTCTCTCTCGGTTCTACTTTCTTTTGCCGGGATCAGTTGTGGTGATTTCCCACTCCTCTCGGATGTTATTTATGGCCTTCTTCTCAGTAAAGTGCAGTTTTCGACAGACAGGCTAGCTGCTAGCCAACAGCAGATGCTGTGGTCATTGAACAAGAGGAAGTGTAATGGCGTGTTCTAAGTCGTTGTACGGCCTGTTGCCTCCACACTTAGGCCGTCCATACTGCAACATGTACGTATCCGTCCCTGTATCTGCTATATGGCAAGATTACAGGCGGATGGAGAGCTCGTAAACCGTTAAACACGCTATAGCAACTGCAGCGGCTGTTCAGCGTCGAAAAATATGAAGAGACAATCGCGTTCAGTGAACTTTAAAAGACTTGAGTATGAAAGATTTGCGGCCCATTTCAAAGTGGAAGATTACAGAAAGTGCAATGTCCTGATTATTCAGATTATATGTCTAGAATATATCTCAAAATAGTTACATTTCAATGGGACAGAAGGAACGCATCAGGAGGTGCTGTATAATTAATTTCTTTTAATTACAAAACTAGCCCTGTGTTGCTTAATAAAAACAATGTACGTAAACGTACGCTGCCGATATTTTTCTGATATGAACACACTATCCGTTGCGTAGAAACGGCTGAGTAAACACGTTTCTGCGGCAACGAATGAACATGCGAATATGAAATAATCGTTGGACACTGTTTTTTCTGTGACTATGTAGAATGCCGACAAGTAAAACTGTAAATATAGATGTTGTGTACTGCTTAATATGGCGGTGACAAACGATAGACCCGTCCTCTCTTCAGAGAGGGCACTGCATATAGACAGAAACCCAACCGTCTGACAACAACAAACACCCGGTCCTGGGCCCCAAGAGCTGTTTGACACCAAGACTGACTGGCATACTGACTGTCGGTCATAATGTTACTTCGAATTTGACTTCAAGTAAGTAGAGAGCCGACAGTTGGAGAAAGGAATTAATTGTGAGTTCAGACGGTAGCCATCCAGCACGAGAGCAGAAAAGTACCCACTGCTGGGAGCAGTGACCGAGCAATGACTACTGAAGACTATGACAGAGACTTAGTGTTTGCAGCAGTGGTTTTGTACTTAGTGTGTAGACTGACGGTAGTGATATAAACGTTCAATAAATCCAATTGTCATTCAGAACCCCGTGTCTAGTCACTAACACATGACAATATATAGGCCTTTGTAATATGAAGTGCATTTGCAGTTAGGGACATTTCGCAGTGAGTAGCTCTGCAGCTTGCATAGAGCTCACAGTATTCAAGAGCACTGAGATCTAGAGGCTACGACTGGTTGAGATGCAGTTCAGAGTGGTTAGGCATGCAGTAAGTGGACTGGGGATGTAAGTAGGATGGGAGGGCATGGAATATTTGCGTAATTATTGAGAACACTTACCGGAAAACGACTTATAGGAAGACCGACGTAGAGACAGAAAGACAACAGCATCCATAATAGAAAATGCCTAAGAAACATTTCATAGCCACCTACAAGATTCTACAGAGTCACAAAGCAGAGGATAATATGAATACCCGAAATATATATATATATCAGGTATCAGTAAAACTGCACTTTTGGTATAGAACAGAATGTAGGTCTCAATTAATGAAGCATACGAAATTGATCTTAATGTGAAAGTCTATTGATTACATTTCGAAAATTACGGATTGTAAACTTACACGTATCTATTGCTTATTTTGTGTTGGTCCCCATGACATTTTGCGACAAAGACCCGCTTAATTTCTGTCCACTAGCGGCAAAATACCTCAATTAACGGGTTTTTAATCTGCAGACTGTATAACCATGCGATTTCACATCGATAAAAGAGAGAGAACTTTGCTACATCAGTTAATTTATTCAAGATTTGCATTTGTGACTAAGTGAGAATATTTCGTTGTCATGTTATGAAGAGTATTACCTTCCACGATCAATTAATGCGTTGAATTCCCTGTCATCAATTAATTTTTTATACATATTTAAGACTTAAGTAAAAGCTGAATTTATTATAGATGTTGTTACCACAATAATGTAATTGTTTTGTGAAGATATGCGGTGTAAGATATAAACTATTTCACGACCTCGCTGCAGTTTAATACAACAATAAGAAAATACAGAATTTCCGAGATATTAAAAATGTATTTCCCTAAAGCAGTGAGTTCAGTACTACTGGTCTATTACTATTATCACTCTTATCTTGATTCAGTTTTTGGAAGACTTTGTTACTTACGTACGGTCTCTGTCTACGTTAAACGTATCGAATATAACCGCCGATCGAACTTAAAATAATGAAGTCTTATGAATGACAGACTGTACAGACTGCTAGAGTAAGGCTCTAAAGTGTCATTGTTAGTCTCTACAGGAGAGTAGGTGCATTCTCTCGCCTATAAACATTATTTATCTATCATATTATTAGTCTTTTCTTTTCAATAGCTCTTCCATCCCATTCAGGGTCCAGGCCTCTTATTCAGTTCCGTAATCATTCTTTCACAGACGGTAGGACTCCTTGGGCGGGTGATCAGCTCGTCGCAAGGGCTCTACCTAA
Organism: Cryptotermes secundus; assembly: GCF_002891405.2. Taxonomy (NCBI): domain Eukaryota; kingdom Metazoa; phylum Arthropoda; class Insecta; order Blattodea; family Kalotermitidae; genus Cryptotermes; species Cryptotermes secundus. Next base: position 438,848 of record NW_019739947.1, read on the forward strand.
ACACAGGACAACACAAACACAGAATAAACACATACACATACTAAACATCCATGTCCTGAATTGGATTCGAACCTACGATCCTAGCGTCCGAGCAAGCGAATACAGTTCATGCCTTACACCGCACGGCCACTCTGACCAGCCATATTATTAGCTAGCATCACTGAAATAAGATATACAAGATTCACACCTTATGCAAAGCAGAAATATAAGGCATTAACCTTTGAAAGCGTAGTAGTTACTACATATGCCAACAATTATGCCTTACACCGCACGGCCACTCTGACCAGCCATATTATTAGCTAGCATCACTGAAATAAGATATACAAGATTCACACCTTATGCAAAGCAGAAATATAAGGCATTAACCTTTGAAAGCGTAGTAGTTACTACATATGCCAACAATTATGCCTTACACCGCACGGCCACTCTGACCAGCCATATTATTAGCTAGCATCACTGAAATAAGATATACAAGATTCACACCTTATGCAAAGCAGAAATATAAGGCATTAACCTTTGAAAGCGTAGTAGTTACTACATATGCCAACAATTATGCCTTACACCGCACGGCCACTCTGACCAGCCATATTATTAGCTAGCATCACTGAAATAAGATATACAAGATTCACACCTTATGCAAAGCAGAAATATAAGGCATTAACCTTTGAAAGCGTAGTAGTTACTACATATGCCAACAATTATGCCTTACACCGCACGGCCACTCTGACCAGCCATATTATTAGCTAGCATCACTGAAATAAGATATACAAGATTCACACCTTATGCAAAGCAGAAATATAAGGCATTAACCTTTGAAAGCGTAGTAGTTACTACATATGCCAACAATTATGCCTTACACCGCACGGCCACTCTGACCAGCCATATTATTAGCTAGCATCACTGAAATAAGATATACAAGATTCACACCTTATGCAAAGCAGAAATATAAGGCATTAACCTTTGAAAGCGTAGTAGTTACTACATATGCCAACAATTATGCCTTACACCGCACGGCCACTCTGACCAGCCATATTATTAGCTAGCATCACTGAAATAAGATATACAAGATTCACACCTTATGCAAAGCAGAAATATAAGGCATTAACCTTTGAAAGCGTAGTAGTTACTACATATGCCAACAATTATGCCTTACACCGCACGGCCACTCTGACCAGCCATATTATTAGCTAGCATCACTGAAATAAGATATACAAGATTCACACCTTATGCAAAGCAGAAATATAAGGCATTAACCTTTGAAAGCGTAGTAGTTACTACATATGCCAA
>NW_019739947.1:440310-464770 GCF_002891405.2 Cryptotermes secundus
CTACTGCAAATACAGAAGCATGCAGATGCAGAGAAAAGCGGAGATCTGTCTTTCCGTGGTTTACTAACGTAGATACTAGATGGATATGGGAAGTATGTTTCACGCTTTTCCGCTGCGGTGACCACTGGACATGAACCTGGGTATGCTTAAAGCGGTTCAGAGGAAAGTCTCCGTCCTGATGGGACTTAATGATTTACACCGGCTACAGGAACCCTATAGATACACTGCGTAAATGAAGAAGATTGTAACACTGATACACTACCACAGTCAATACATTCGAGGAATGGCCGCAAAGCATCATACGGGACTTTACTGCCAATATCTTTCAGCAATGTTTTCGACAGCTATATCAACGTTGGCAGACTTGCATAGAGGCCAACGGCAACTATTTTGAGGTCCGATNCACACCAGTTACAGGGATTCGTCTTTCGGAACCCTATAGATACACTGCGTAAATGAAGAAGATTTTAACGCTGATATACTACCACAGTCAATAAATTCGAGGAATGGCTGCAAAGCATCGTACGGGAATTTACTGCCAATATCTTTCAGCAATGTTTTCGACAGCTATATCAACGTTGGCAGACTTGCATAGCGGCCAACGGCAACTATTTTGAGGTCCGATGTGGATCTGCGTAAGTGTATGTGAATATTTTGTAATATGATGCGATAAAACCACATTCCACGAACTTAATGAATCTACCAAGTATAAACTGTCATGCCATTTACCTTGAAATTAGATTTAGAGCAAATACAAATGCATTTACAAGAAAGCAGTCCTCTGGAATGTGGTGCAGTGTAAATATTGTGTTAACCGACGTTTGGGAGGAACGTATCGCCTCCATCTTCAGGGGAGAAGCAAAAAGAAGAAAATCCGTGAGCGATACGTTCCTCCGAAACGTCGGTCAACACAATATCTACACTGTGCCACATCCCAGAAGACTGCTTTCATTTGTATGCAACGTTGTTGAGTATAAACTGATGAGTACTGAACGGTAATCAGCCTTTGTAACGAAACAACCAGTCTCGGTATAATTACAGCAACTGAAACGTAGAGCTGTTTAGTGAAACGCCTCTCGTACTGGAATTCCAAGCTTAATTAGTTAACTGACCACATAGTTGTTGAGTGTGATAAAGTATACTTCTACTGGCAACAAATTAAAAGTTTGTTTTGCGGAGAGAAGTTTTAAATTGGTTTTCTCTCAGATTATAGAGTGAATCTCTGGCAGTATTTCGGTTATCAAACGCCAGAGATAAGTTGAGCAGCGCCATAGTTTCTCATACTCATCGAGAATTTTTCCCTTGTGCACATACGGTTCTCTCACTCACGTATGGAGCTGAGCTCTTCTTGAGGAGAAGCCAAATTTGCAGCTACTCAAGAACTTCTCAACATTTCAAGGAACCCGAAACTTCATTATCGTGTTCAGAAAAGGCCTCCAGCGGCCCCTATCCTGAGCCAGCTCAATCCAGTCCATACCATCCCATTTTATCTCCCTGAGACCCATTTTAATATTGCCCAACCACCTATGCCTTGGTCTTCCCAATTGTCTCCTTCCTTCCGGCTTTCCCAACAATATTCCACATGTATCTCTCCTCGCCCCATTTGTGCTACATGTACTACCCATCTCATTCTCCTTGACTTGAGCATTCTAATATATATGAAAGGTGGTTTGCCACACCTGCTGGAATGTTCTACTGAGAGTGTAGGTTCAGTTCCTCACCAGTATTTACGAGTTCTAACATTTCAGCAATGTTAATGGCAATCAATTGTCTTCAGATTCTGTACAGAAAGGAAAGCAGAGAGCGACTGCAAATGCTCCCCTCTAGGAACTGAGAAAGCTATAACAAATCTCAGGCAGAACTGAATTCAAGCCTCAAATGTCGGAAAATAATATGCCATTCGTTAAATATATACTAAAATGTAATATCATACGTTTAGGTGGAATTGTCAACGGCATTTCTTCCAGTATCTGACAGCTAAGAAGCTCGAGCCCTACAGATGTGTGATCCCTACTAGAGCTTCCAATGTCAGTAATTGACCTGTGACAGACGAAGTGTGATCTTTGCAGTACTCTGTAACAAATCACGACCGCTTCTTCTTAGTTCTAGCGACTGATCATTTACAATCATCACTGAGATCGTCATCTTAGGAATGTAATTTTTACCTACGAATAATTAAGAGTGTTCAATGAATAAACAAAAACCCAACGGAAATCTTAGCGATATAAACGAAAAAAAAATACAGAAAAATTGTTACACAATATTATCTAACATAGGAATGTGTCGCAGACAACAGGTGCCCATTCACACCATAGCCTCAAGTTAGTCCAGTTTAACGTTACCTCAGATGACATTAAAATAGTGGCAGACTGCAAGAGGGATGAGGAGAAATCCAGGGCAACTGCGGAATATCACGAAAGTCTTAATTATATTGGCATGTTTCTCTTCAGAATGAGACTACAATTACGCAGATATGTTACCACCCTTAGTGTTGCTTTTCAAAAATATTTTTTCAATTGCATACGTTTATACGCATTAGGGAAATAAATTGCAACCTAACCTCCAAACGCGGAAAAAAAAATGTTTTTATATGTAACAAAAGGGAACCTTGAAAACTTGACGGCAACATCACATTAATCACAATTCTGGGTTACACATTGAAGCGTATTTGTAACATCAATTCAACTAAATCTATTTTTAATTTAAATATTAATTAAACAAAAGTTGTAACCGGTTCCAATCGGGCATACGCAATAAAAAGTAAAAATTCATGCTGTTACATTAGACAATGAAATACTACATCATACTCATTATACCTCGACATCCAGCGCAGCATATAAAGTTAAAAAAATCATAAAAAATATAAGTTACTGTTAGAATATTCTGAACCATATTCATCGCTTTTGGATAAGTTTATGAACAGGCCACATGCACACAAAAAAGGTCGCGTGGTGTTTTATGACTGCAATAAGCAATGGAACAAGAGCACACGCATTTGAAAAAGTTTTGGATCTGCTATATAGATGATACTCTGTTTCACCTCCACTAACATATCCCTCCTGAATTTAGGCATGATCTCTTATTTTATTTAATTCTTGTCATACAAATCGCATTCAGTTTAGTGATGCGATAAAGCTTGCGGAAATATCGCCGTGCGTTTTTGTTTTGTTATTGTTGTTGTTATTGTTGCTGTTGGTGGTGGTGTGTTATGTTGTGCTACTTCTGATATTGGTTTAACGCTCATGAAAAGACGGAACACATTGTCCACAGTCCTCTCCAAGGATTTAGCCTATTCACGCCCTGTATGTGCATTCAGTTGTGTCAAGACTTTCATTTCTAGAAAGTCTAAGTTGGCGCAGGATTTAAGCTACATTTCAGTTTGTATGTGTATTTCAGAACAGTGTAGAATGAAAAAATATAGCCAACGCTGATTATTCATACCCTTGACGGAACAAAATACATCAATTAAAAGCGAGTTAACATTTGATTTTTTTCAGATTCCTTCTCTTGGCGCAAATACACGTCTATTAGCTCCTCCGTGTCGTCTTCTGCCCATCTGTCCGTCCTTCTGTTCACGTGTATAAACTATATAAATGCTAAACGGATTTTTTTAAGTACGAGTGTGTGCAGTTTTCCTACAGTCTTTCGACAATTTTTAAGTTTGCCAAAATCTGGCAATATTAAGAGGCTATTTATACGTGTAGGGTCCTATAAGAGCCTGTGCGTTCATGCCAAGCAAAATAGAAGAAATATTTATCGGAACGAAAAATATTTCCAACAAACTTTGTAGAGTAAAATGACGGAAGTATATTTGCCAGTTCTTTTTCGGATTTCGAAAAAATTGAACAAACGCAAACGAAAGCTTCATATTTGTTACTGTATGCGTAGAATTCCAAAATTTGTGTTCATTTTCTCAGTGCTGTATTATCCCCTAGAAAATAATGAAAACAATATGGTCCAGGTTGATAAATATATGTTAAAATAGACGAGGCGAGAATGAAAACCAAGCTTTTGGTTTTGGGATTTGATGTTCTCACATCGGTGGTTAACAAGATTTATATCTTCTGGGACACGACATCGTGTGCAGCAAGTTCATGCTGGTTTCTTATTTGGCTCCGTCTTGAACCCTCAAAATGGAGGCGGTATATTTGTACGAAAATTCGATTGGTTCTCAGTGGACTACGCCGAGAAGACAGAGAACTACAAACTTTCCAATATACACCAAGAAGAAGAAGAAGAAGAAGAAGAAGAAGAAGAAGAAGACGATGATGAGACGTTGGCTGTTCGAGAGAGAAATGAGGTACTGAAGAATAAAGATAAGTTCTACTGCGCCCTGAAATAAAAATGGCTATGAAATTCATGCTATCAATAACAGCAAAATGTAAGTTGTACGAAATTCAGAGGTGGCAACGCCAATACCGGTTCTTAATACAGAGCCTTAGAACGTTCCATGGCACCATACCTCGTGAAAGATACAACTACGATTAATTCTATGTTGTTTCAGGACACAAAATAGCACAAGTACTGTGGAGTGCAATGTGTATCTAGCTTTTGGTTTGATAGGAACAAACTGATTATGCGAGTTAAGCATGTAAAACTTTGTATGAGCATCAATCTTAGACATCTGAGTGGAACTCTTCAGTATGTTAAGAAATTAGAACACTGTGACGGCGCTAAAATAGCATTATTATATTATAACTGAAGAGAGGAGCCGTTGCTGGGTTACTGCACAGTGAACAACTCATCAGCGTAATAAAGATTGTACACGGAACAGAGGGACGATGTTTTATGTGCGGTAAGCGCCAAGGTTATATAAAACAAGGACCAGCTGAACTTATGAAAGAATTCTGAGAGGGCAGTTAATAGAGTAGACGGTTGTTGTCAGATAGCCGCTAGCCTGGAAGTCACTCAGTTTGTCAGTCAGTTGGTCGAGAGAGTCTGCAGGCAGACAGTTGACAGTTGTTAAAGCTGATAGATGAGGTAGGGGACAGTTCGGGAACCCAGAGGATGGGGAATATCCGCCGTTGGAAGCCGCTACCAAGCAAGGGCAGTGAAGACGTGACTGTGAACACAAGTGTGTGTGTAATAGTGAATCGTAAAATGTAGTGTCATGCTCTGTATCCAAGAGTCAAATAAATCCGATCATCAATTCAAAGTCCCGTCTATTTTCACACTCTATCACGTGACAACATATACGTATAGAGTCTATGGAAGTGAACGTAGTGTAAAATTGTTACTAACAATTATACAAATAAAGGAATTATTACGTTATGCAAGCAACAAAAAACAAACCCCGTGATTTTAGTCCGCAAGAGAACTATACCGACCGAGCGACCGCCGCTTGTCGGCGAAGTTTAGTGCCAACTTTTGCGGATAGAGGGGTATCGCGTGGTCAGCGCAACGAACCCCCACGGCCGTTAATTTCGGTTTTCTAGACCGGAGCCGCTATTTCCTTGAAATAGCTCCTCAATTATCATCACGAGGCTGAGTGGACCCCGTTCCAGACCCACTACTTCTCAGAAAAAATCTGGTAGCGCCAGGAATCGAACCAGGACCTCTGGACCTGTAGCAAGAAACGTTGACCACTAGACCACAGATGCGGTCTATTACGTAATGCAAGCATACTTAATTTATACTTATCCCCCGTTCGTAGTTCAGAGTCGTAAATATCAGCAGCAGAGCTTGCATTTCTTTCAGTATAATATATGTCTGTGAGTGCAGTAAAATCATCAAGGCTTGGGCGAAATGCTTTCATCTTGTGAATTCCATAGAGATGAGTATTTACCCTATCTGTCTACAACTCCCTACATGAGAAATTTCTAGACAAGATTCAAGCTATTCAATTTCGGTTTTCCCATGTCTTAACTGGTACTATACAAGCTGTCCTCGGCTGAGTTAATTAAACAGATTTCACACCTCCCAAACTTCGTGTTGCATGTAATTTAGCCATCGTTGGTTCTTAAACGGATTAAGCAAGGTGAAGCACGGGAGAGAGAGATACTGTCAGACCCTAAGCGAAAAGCTTGAAAGAAATTTTCAAAGTCTGACTCCCTTTTGTGCCAGATGTCTCACACACTACCCATTTCCTCTGAAAATAACATTGCCTCTGTGTTCAAGACTGCACCTCAAACAAGCGACACAGTACGCAGTTGCTATTTAGGTAGGAGAAGAATTTCGTCCTTTATTTCTTCACAAATGCTGAAATACTCATATTTTCGTGGGATGTATTACCTGTACGTATAATATAAATGTGTCCCCGCATTCTGATGACAAAAGCCGATCACAGTGGCCGCGTGGTCTAAGGCATGAACAATCCTCGCTCGCTTGAACGTTTGGATCGTGAGTTTGAATCCCACTCAAAGCATGGATGTCTGTGTGTGCTTTATTCTGTGTTTGTGTTATCCTATGCGTAGGTAGAGGCCTTTCAACGGGCTGATCACTCATGCAAGGAGTCCTACAGCCTGTGTAAAAAAGGATTACGAAACTGAAGAAGAGGCCGGGGCCCAACAAAGGGCTGTAGAGACATTGCTGACTGAAGCACAACGAATGAATGAGTGAATTCTTATGACAAAGAAATGTGAAACTGAGGGTTTCCATGTATTCTATATATTTGTTCAGAGTTTATTTAAGAACTGTACTTCCAAGAAAAACCTTAATCATAAGGATATATGTATGTAAAGTAAGAATAATAAGTACCAAGTCACAAATTGAAAGTTCTTACTGGGAAAGCTCACTTAGGTTATAACACTTCTTGTGTCCTACAGACGTCCGGTTTTAATATTGACCGGTTAAGACACAGTCCGGGTGATGTTTCCTTCGTTTACCCCATTCTCTGCAAGCAAATTCCGGGGTAATATCATAACTTAATTCACTGCCGCTTCCTCCCTTATTTTTTTAAGTATACATTTCCACTAAACATACTCGTGTATGGCTGATATAGTCCTAGCTACAGATAGCGTCATTAAATAAACAATACATCGATACTGACTGTCAGCTGACTACAAGGAAACCGAAACTGAGCTCACGCGACTGTGTCCATTAGATTCAGGTGCTTCACAACTCCAGCAAATTCTTTTTACCAATGCAAGCGGCAAAATCACAACAGGGAAAGAGGCACTTTCCACGGTAACGGACACGCCATAACAACAACTCCTGACCGGGGTGAGAAACCTCCTTCAAATTGGTAACATCTTGGTGCCAAGCTAGAACTTTTAGTGCACGAACTAACTGCACCAACAAGGGGCACCGAAGTTTTGTGTCGTAACAACACTCGAGTAAAACCCTCCCGCCTTCGCTGTCTAGTGGCAGTAGCCATATTTTGCAGGAGAGACCAGCAACTGTGGGGGTTATAACACCAGTGTAGAATACAGACCGGGGAGGAGCTCTTGTTATAAGCTCTCGGCTCGCAATATTGTTACTTCTCGGCTCTTACATGCTACATCTCCTTATTACGCTTCTAGCTGGAAGACTTCTTTTATTTCCGACCGGCATGTCTTTGTTCTTTATATCGTCATCCTCCCTACATTCAAAATTCACAGCTTGTTTAGGACTATCCTATAAACCTCTCATTGTTATGGCCTCAAGAGGTTCTCTCCAACTGTACGAGAGGAAGTATAATGCGCCTCATTCCTGGCTGTATTACATTAGTAGGCATAATACTAAGAAATATCTATCTGCCTAAAAACACTGCCTTCATCATCATCATCATCATCATCACCATCAACATCAACACTGGCACGACAGCCCTGTGTGGGCCCTGGCCTTCTTCAGAATTGCTCGCCACTCTTCTCTGTTCGATGCAAAATTCGTCAAGTTTATTATGCCAAAAATTTTGATGTCCTACCATACACATTTTTCCCATCTCAATCTTGGTCTCCTCACTTTTCTAGTTCCTTCTGGTTTAATTCTACAAACCTTCCTAATCATTCTATTTTCGCTAGCAAGTATCAGATGTCCAGTCCAATCAAGCCCTTTCACTTTTGTGTTTCTAATAAAATCTGTCTTAGAATTCTGAAATCTGAAATCATCATGAAATATTTCTGTCCCTTGGTTGTCAAACTTCGGGTGGTTCCAGCTAAAACCGGATCTTCATTCGATGTTTGAGATTACTATCGGACTAACAACAAGACGTCTTAAAAATTATATCCGTCTTGTGAGGAACGGAAACGTAAGCATCCAAAATAAACGTTGTACGTGGATACATGTTCGTCAATAAGGCTGAGTTTCTGCATTGTCGAATGGGAAAAACTGTCCTTCCTCTCCTGACATTCAGGGTTTAAATTTCGGTCCCAAGACCAGCTACCCTGACCGAATTGTTCGTCCCTGTCAAGGTAATTTCGGAAAAAGTACCGCGAATTATGCCAAGACCGTTTCCTTCCAAGTCCCTTCTACATCATATTCACTGATCATCCAAACATTCGACGCTATAATCTACAGTCTGCGATATTTACACACTACGTTAAGTAAAGCAATAAATATATATACCTATATATATTATGACGTGTATGCTAACTGCTAGGCAACCGGTCACAAACATATTCCCGAAGCAAACACGCAGAACTACAGGGTGTTTATTGAAAGGTAACAGACAACTACACACGCATTCTGGATATCAGAAGTCGGTGTTTTCCGTAAGGTCCGTATAGAGTGGTCACAGGGAGTGTTCGACAGGACAGAAATATACAAGAGCACAAACACAATTGGATCGAGTATAGAACACTAGCCGAGAAGAGTCGAGTAGTCTTCAGAATTGGCAGCTGCAGAAATAAGAAGAAGTCTTCATGTGTGAGTTGAAGTCACAGTGAGACTGTGATAAATCCGTTACCAGGATACGGCTAGTGAAGAATGAGAATCCTAGTGACTGTGGAACAGTGAACTGGAAAGTGTGTAGAATAAAGATAGCCCTGTAATGCATGTAGTCCCGAAGTGGGTGGATGTATGAAGTGGAAAAAAATTCAATCAATCCAAAACCCGTCCTATACGACACCCATACGCGTAACAATATATATATGAAACAAGAACTAATCCAATATGTCCCTTTCTTTATTTTCGCACGACTACAATGTTATATATTTATTTTATTCCTGTTTTCTGAAAAATGCAAGACTAAAGAGCAATCACCTTCCTGTGTCTCCTCCTTAGTCATCGTTCCAAACATTACTCAAAATTCGGTGCAGAAGCTATGCTACCCGTTGTTACTCTAACTAAACAGACCGAACTTAGATCAAAAACAACTCCTATGATCGTGAAAAAGTCAGGCACCGTTTCTGCATTCATTTGAATGGAATATCTGAATATTTTATTTTTCGAAAAATTCACAAGTGCTTAATTTTTACATTTGAAATAATGATCTAATTTGACGTGTGAATATTAAATTAAAACGGAGTATTAAGTTGAGTTGGCACAGGTATTAGTCAATTTTTGATCGTTTGCTTAGTATAAAAAAGATTTATGCTAGACTCACACATACGTCCTCACGCTGTAGTGCTTAATTAATTAATTAAAAATAGGGACAGCTTTATTTTTTTACCTTTAAGCCCTCACATAAACAACAGGACTGCAGGAAACACTTATATTGCGCTTATTTATAATTCCCTTGTCAAAGAAATCCATTCGGTTCTGCGTTAATCCGTTTCACTCTCGTCCGTTAGCTCCATCTGAAAGGGTTACTTTCTTCCAGAAGGATACTGTCACGTGTTTATGGCTGGTGACTAATAATAACGAGTTCTGGTTTATCTCACAAGAATTCCTTGCAGGAAGTGAGAAAAGTGAATAAGTAATGGCTCAATGAGAGCCGTTAATAAGAAGTTAAATATTTTATTGCAAGAAACACTTAAAATTAAGATGCAATCGATAAGCATTCTCTGTCCCTCTATCAACACAGTTCATCTTCCAAACTACCCTAAAAGTTTCGATGACATTTTATATGGGTTTCCACATTAAATTTAATATAAAAATTTAGCTCTTGTATGCATCAGCGCAACAAGGTCTCTAATTTATATGAACCTGAAAACGAATATTACAATAAGTTAAAGAAATATTCATCGCAAAGAAAAAACATAATCGCAAAAGATTAAAATCTTATAAATTATTTGCATAAAATTTGCTTTTCCCTCAAAATATCTAAACAAAATTTAAATACTTAAAAATTATCATTATCTGTGAGAGTGCAGAGCAAGTAACCTACTTCAATTTATGTAACTGCACTTACCACAAAAGCTGCTAATATCACGTAACCGAATGGACGTTCAGTAGCAGTTTATGTACAGTTCTACAATATTTATTTCAAACAGAGTTCTATGTTACAATTTAATGAATTCCAAGAAATATTGATTACTGTTTGTGTGCAGTGCAACATCCGCAGCATACACTGCACTAATTACAGACAAATATAATTTCCAGCTCCGTTATGTTCGATACCTGCGGTTGAACTGTGGTCAGCTTCCCAGTACTCCATTCTTGCATGTAATATATGTATTGGAAGGTGAATTAAGCGTGCAAAATCGTGAAAAGTGGAAAACAGACCTATGTACAAGACTATTCCATTGAAAATTTAAGGGAACAGGAGAATCCACGCATTAGAAGATGCCAGTAATTGAGGAAAGAGCTAGCAAGAAATTGGGAAGGATATATTTCTGGAGGATGCGAACAGAAGAGACTGCAGTATATTCGTTCTTTGATCTACATAAAAAGCAAAGGATGTCAGAAGAAGAACAAAATCTAGAAGAAAAGATAGGCCTGTGTGCATTCAAAACTGGAATAAAACTTGCTGATTTTTGCGTAAAGTTTGTGAAGCATCGGACGAAAGTCAAGTGTCTCCATTCAAGGACTCCAGAAGGGCCGCATGCCTTGCAAATTCAGTTCCAGTTTTGTACATCTATTAATTTTTAAAATCACCCAATTTAGTTATAAAATAAATTTTAATAATCACTACAAGCAGCCGGTCACGGTAGGAGAGCGGTCTAAGGCATGTACTGTCTTCGCTTGCTTCGAAACCGGGATCGTGGGTTCGAATCCCACTCAGGGCATGGATGTTTGTGTGCGTTTTTCTGTGTTTGTGTATAGGTAGAGGCCTTGCGACGAGCTGATCACCCGCCCAAGGAGTCCTACCGCATGTGTAAGATCTAGAAAAACCGAAGTGAATGGAGAACTTCATGGAGGTAGGCCTAGGCCCACTGGGGCTGTAGTGCCAAGGGGGGGAAAAAACTACAAGCTTCTGTTGTCAATCCGAATTCGTGGCATAAAAATACTCAACACATTTCATAAAGTAAATTTCAAAATAATTTCGCTTTCAGTAAAATCACTGTAAACTATCTGACGATATGCATAGCGGTAAGGCCATAGAAATTCATTTGGGTCCCGTTTGTTGATAAACTCTACTGCGACAAAGCTATCCTTACTGAGATCTTTAGTACTTTTCTTCGGTCTCTGTAGGAAAGGGCCCGGATAATAGCCCGATTAGGCCACGACCACTTCATTTCAACTCCTTTCCAATTCATCTGTTGTCCCACCATCAGACGCTGCAATATTCGCAAAATACCGGCGATACACAAAATTCAGGATGTACGTCATACCAACACGAAGAGAAGCAGAGCAGGCTACAGCACTGAACCCGTTTGTGGCTAAGCAATTGCTTACAGACTTCAAGAGACATGTAAACAGGCTTGCACATGTGCTTGAATGTGACTTTAATTAACCTCGTATAGTATGTCATAGCAACGATTAGGCTGTTACGCTTTAACCCCGGGGAATATGAGTAAGGGGACTGAAGCTAAAACGGGTAAGAGAGATGGTTTCCAGAGTAAAAATATTCAGACAGGAGAGATTTGCAGACCAAATATGGTTAAATACAATGATTAGAAATGAAACTTCATCTGAAGAGTTCTGTTTTCTGGGATAAAAAGTCGTATAGTACATTGAAAGTCAACCGACGTTTTCCTGTAGCATGCCGGCTCCGTTTTCAGGAGAGTAGAATAGCAAGAAGAGCTCTGCTTACTACCTGAGGCACGCTGGTTTCTTTCTTGGTTTATTCTTTTACCCTGAAGATGGAAGCGATATATTTCTCCGAAACATCAATTGACTTTCAAGAGATTACACGTCTTACATCGCAGAAGCTAGAGTTCTTCATAACCATCGCTGTCAGAACCTTAGATACTACACAAACGTGATCCAGTTGCTCCTAATTTTGAAACAAAATAATGTAACATTCCAGTTTAAATACGCCCCTTTTCACGACGGAATACAGCGTCCTCTGGCTGTGAATGTTGAAGACGGCCTCCAGTTACGAAGGACCAGCTGGAAATCAGCATCAGACTCAAAGCGACAACTTGGAGTGGTTCACTAGTTGTTGCGTGGGCGGATATCAACTCCTGGCTGCAGGAAAAAAGCGGCTCTTACAGACATAAGGCATATAGAATGTACGTGTATGCTTAAAAACGTTCGAACAGAAATTTGTAACGCTAACATTTTACACACATGTTACACGCATGTGTAATCTGCTATCTTGTTGTGCAGGATTCTAAACTTCGAAACGTCTTGTGTTCTTGCCTGTGCAAAACCTGTGATTCTATTGACATTATATGATAGAATAATGTCTGCAAGCCAATAACAGTGACCCCGTGTTTTCTCCCGCTCAAACACTGGAATCGTGGGTTTGAATCGCCCTTGGGGTAAGGATATCTGTGTGCCTTTATTCCATGTTTCTATTGTCCTGTGCAGATAGCGGCCTTACGACGGGCTGATCCCCCCTCTAAGGAGTCCTACGGACAGTGTAAAAGATCAAGAAACTGAAAAGCGGCCAAGGTCCAGCAAAGGACTGTAAACCATAGACATATATGTAGGTAGGTATGTAGGTGTCCCCAAACATGTTATTAAATTGTCTTTAACTGCCCAATTTTATTACTTACTGGCCACCAAATGTAGTACCTAAAATATTATATCTGTGTCCATTTTGGAGCTAGGTATATCCATTTTTTTTTGTAAATAAATACCTTTACATATAAAGCTATAATAATTTTCAAGAAGAAATTTTTATATACATATAATTTATATCTCCTACAAAATAACTCCAGTTATTTAATTTCTTTATAAAAATAAGAAAAATATATCATTATGAATCTCCAATGTCCCGAGATATAAGTTTGTTCCTGGATAAACTTTATTATGCAGTGAAACACACCGGCTAAATTTTTCCGCTAAATGATTAAGTGGATGCTAAGTTATATTCTATTTGGTTTAATGCACACATTCGTTTAATAAAGGAAATATGAGAAATGTTCAACCAAAGTTTAAGAAGTTGTAATTTTATGTCTCACCACTTGTTGCCTATAATACTCAGATTTATATGGTAGTCCCTTACCAAAACACTCCTAGGAAATAAAGCTTTCATCTAGAAAAAGGAACTGTATATGTGTAACTTACTTGGGCAACAAAATAACTCATAACTCTGCTACGACCTCACATTGTTTTAGCAGTCTCTGTTCTGTCATATTGTTCATGCATTCATTCAAATGCCGACAACAGAATCAAAATTTCTTCCTGCTGCGAAGGGACGTAAAGAGAATACAAGATATGAAATCAATAAAATAGGCAATAATTGCAGATGTAAGATTTGACTATGAAGAAAGCAGTCTTCTGGGATTTGGCACCGTGTATATGTGGTGTTAACCGACGTTTCGGAGGAACTTATCGCCTCCATCTTCAGGGTAGAAGAAAAAATATAAGAAACCTGCAAGCGAAGAGACCGTGATAACCGGTAGAAGCAGACTGGTCTTATATTGTTTCTTCTACCCTGAAGATGGAGGCGATAAGTTCCTCCGAAACGTCGGTTAACACCACATATACACGGTGCCAAATCCCAGAAGACTGTTTTCTTAATAATTGCAGATATTTCTAATCCAGGATGAAATAAAATATATCCCAAAGAGAAATGAAAACAACATTGGGAGAAAATAAAATTTTCCCATCTTCAGAAAGAAATTCTAATATACCAAAAAGAAAGAGAGATATCGTCAGAAAGAAGAAGAGATGGAGCTGAAGTTTGGAGCAGGTATTTTCTCCATAATCCTACAATGTAGATGATTAAAATTCCGTGTAACATTTAAAATGCATAGAACAGTTCTCTTGAGGTACATAAGCTTTGGTTCATTTTCCTTTACAACTTAATGTAGGTCTACACTGAAGTTGCTCTGTTATTACAATTGTTTTGCTCTCTTACAGAATTAATGAACACTTTACACTGAATCAAAGTTTATTTTGATGAGTACACTAACTGGGGAAAATCTCCCTTAACGAATTTTGGCGAAGTTTAAGTTGTGAGAAACAGGAGGCAACGGTTAGTTTTTGACAGTTATAGGAGGAGAAAATTAAAACATTTTAACAAGTTTAGCCGTTCATGTTTGACTTTATTTTTCCTTGGCACTACAGCCCCAGTGGGCCTAGGCCTATCTCCATGAACTTCTCCGTTCACTTCGGTTTTTCTAGATCTTTCACATTCGGTAGGACTCCTTGGGCGGGTGATCAGCTCGTCGCAAGGCCTCTACCTGTACACAAACATAGAAAAACGCACACACACAAACTAAACATCTATTCCCTGAGTGGGGTTCGAACCCACGAACCCGGTTTCCAAGCGAGCGAAGACAGTGCATGCCATAGACCGCTCGGCTACCGTGACCGGCTCATGTTTGACTTAGTGCACATTATTCCGGTGTATCCTGTGATGTTCCCTCACTTTTCATACGCAAATATTTCCTACCTACCCCTTCCCTTTAATTGTCGGCGGGACTTGCAAGCGCACTGAGAAGCCCTGGAAATTCATTCGTAACTTTGATTCTGGGCTGGCAACTTGCTCTGGTAGCCGCAAAATGGCCACCCAAAGTCCTAACTCCGGCTAGACAAATCCGTGTGGTCTTGGGGGGGCGAAGGGAGTGGTGGGTTGTTCCAAATTGTTTCTCCCCGCGCCGATTCTAAATTTACATTTTCGCCCAGTGCTTCTATATCCAATCACCTCAAGAAAATTCTCCTGGCTTTCACACCATTACTCGCTTCGTCCGACCCTCGGTCTTCTTGCTGTGTACCTACTGCTCTCTATATTCGCAACGCAATTCACCTGCCCTGAAGATGGAGGCGATACTTTCCTCCGAAACGTCGGCTTAAACAAAGAATACACGGCGCCAGATCCCAGAAGACGACTTTCTTCATAGTCGTCGCCGTGAAAACCTCAAAACTTACAACCACGACATTTATTCCAAGAGTGTTCACCATATTAATCTACCACTTCATGTGTCTGTGTTACGTCTTGAAAGAAGTTCCCATTTGCAATTTAGGTTTCTCTTTGCATTAAAATCGAAAGACTTCAGATTAATTATGAATGGATTGTCTGACAAATTTATACGTGCCGAAACGTTTATCAGGCAGTTAGAAAGAAAGACAAGTGTGCTTCCGCGAGCTGATTTCTCATCAACAGTAGGAATTTCCTCTCCTGCTCATTCATTTTAAAAAGACGACAGTTTCCATTAGTGCCAGATTTTGTTATAAGATGGGGGCGGGTAGAGAAAGACACGAAAATGATAAAACAAAGTAAGATGGGACTGAGAGATGAAGATACGAAAGAAATGATTTTCCTCGAGACACTATACCCGTGTATACTAAGATACTTTCTTGCTTTATCACAGCGGATCCAGCAAATTTCCGGCATGGCAACTTTTTCTCCCATCCTTCTGACGTAAAAATAACCATATTACAGTCTATCATTGTAAACTGAATTACATCTATAGGTGCTGCATTATGGTTGAGAGTTCCATATTCATAAAAGCCAGTGCAGGCCAATTGAATATTTATAATTAAATTTATTCATAAATCTAATGCAGCTTCACGAGATTATTAACTTGTGTGGATTTTGATAGTACGCTTCGTAGATATGAAGGTCTCAGTTGTACTGAAAAGCTGATACTGAAGCAGATGAACCAATTTGTGAAGGCGATTATTTCAATTTCATCTCCAACGTGTTCACAGTTCTCTCGTATCAGAGAGTGGAAGTTCTCACTGGGTCTTGGATCAGGGACTGAAATGTGGATGAAGAGTTTCAAGTAAAACACAGACCAGTTAAGAAGAAGGCATGTGTTGATTTAATGTGTGTGTGTGTGTGTAAGAGGTGGGCCATAAAATCCGGCCCTCGCACCTTGACCTTCAATGATCTATTGTGCTTCCTCTTTGGATTAACCCTTTAGTAATCCTACACTTCGAATGTAATGTAGGACTTTATTTATGGGGGCGTCATAAAAGTCAATTGGTTCCAAGAAGAAGTGACCCAGGTGGCGAAATCTTAAGTAAGCTATAGCCTCGCTATCACACAGGATGTGTGTGGCTGATTCGTCTTCTTGTAGGCACCTTTCACAGGTTGGGTCATCTGTCAGTCCCAGTTTGAAAAGGTGCCCTTTTAGGTGGCAGTGTCCATGTGTTGAATTAATAAACCGTTATTGCAGAATTTCTTAGTGAACAATAAAGACCTAAATTACGAAATGATTGCTGAGAACATGCTCTATAAATTTCAAAAGTCAGCCTGTAATATTATGCTCGTATTTAGGTTGATTTCTTACATCCATATTTCGACTGTTTTTCAGAAAAGTTTGGTAGTTTCAGTGACGAATGAAGGTAAAGAGTTCACAGGGTCATGAAGGAAGTGAGGAGTAGAGACAGAGGGAGGGGAATGTCAACATGAATGCAGACAACTTTTCTTTTTTAATTCGCTTATTGGGGGATGAAGTCCAGCTGGGTTAACTTGGCACGGCGGCCACTGGTTGGCCTACTGTACCTGCCCCGGGTGATTATGCTGATGGGGAATTTGATGGAATGAAGATTGGTAAGGGAAACGGAAGTACTCGGAGAAAACCCGCCCAGCGCCTCTTTGTCCACCACAAATCCCACTTGAGCGGTGGGAAGCCAGGGACTAACCTCTTGAGCTATGGCGCTGCCTATGCAGACTACTTACTACTGGTCACTGAAATGATGGACTTCGGGAGTAACAGTTTGAGAAGACAAAATAAATTTGTTCTGATTTCACGCAATTCGTCGAATCCGGATAAATATTCATTTGCACATTAATACTCCACATCATTTTTTTTTTATTTTAACTTTCCAGTATATTAATATACTCATTTTTTTGCTGGTACAAGATAAACAAATGTGATCAGATAAGAAGATAAAATGTATTTTTAATCCTCTTAAATGTAAATAATACTTATGCCATGAAATGTCTCTTTCTTGGGATTATTGTGTCAAACGAAAAGAAATTTATTGCAATGAGAACAACTTGTCAAATGCGGATTAGCATAGTATAGTTATGTTTCGAAAAAATTATTTCAACTTGCAATGAAGGAGCATCAGAATCAATGAAATGAATTGCAATCTAAGAAATTTTTTGGGAAAAATACGAGTATTTCTGCCCTCCCCAGAGGAAATACGTGTTTTATAACTTAAAATTTGTATTTAATTTTATTGTTAATATATTTATGTACACGTCTAGGTGTCCATTTGAATGTAGAACTTCTATTCCAATTTTAATATATTTATACAACTTGTATTAATTCGGACGAAATATTGAATATATTAACTGAATGGAAAGTCAAATACATTAGTAATAGTCATTATACTGCAATATATAAAGTGCAATTCAGTAGTTTGAAAATGTTTGTTCCTGAGGCTTTATAAGTCGAAACATGTAGCACACACAGAAAATGTGAATGAGTTTTGATACTCGTTTTGTTGAGACGGAAAAATATAATGGAGTACATTTCCTTTTCGTTGGCATTTTTTCACAGAAAGTTGCACTCGAGAGGTAAAAAGAATTTATCTCTGTATTCTGAAAGTCTCACGTTCAGATCTCTGAGCCGACACCAGTTATTAAGATTGAGGTTGCTGTGGTTTTCCTCCGTCTACCCAGGCAAATACTGGGACAGTACCTCAAATTAGGCCACGACTCTTTCTTTTCACATCCCTTTCAATTTACTCTTTCCTAATTGTCCTATTTTCAGAGCTGTACATTGTGCGCTTTTGACATGTCCCTTTTTAAACGGTGGTGGAATGCTGCGTTGTTACAGTGGGAATTCAGAGGCGCTGTAGGTTACCCGGATCTGCAAGACATTGTCCTGTAAGTAGCCGCAGTGCTCTCACATCCCTTGCACTCATTCTTACTGAGTGTTCTCTATCTGTTCTTACTGAGTGTTCTCTATCCAATTGTCCTGTATATCTGAAGCAGAAATATGCACAAACACCTCCAATATAAAGAAACCCGTCTTCTTGGATGTGGCGCCGTGTAGAAGTTGTGTTAACTGACGTTTCGGAGGAACGTATCGCCTCCATCTTCAGGGTAGAAGACAAGAAGAAATCCGCGAGCGAACTAGCTAGAGCAGTTGCAACAATCTGTGCATGTTCATGAGATGTTGTCTACGACGTACAATACAAGTATTTTTCGTTCTTCTGTAACGTGTGTGTGTAACACCAATGTCCTCTTCCTGGAATTCACTCCCTGATACTATTTTGTTTTATGATTTATATAACGACTGTCAATAGTTTGGCGTATATACGTATAGCGGCGAATTGTAGGATCATTAACGAATGATGAATCGGAAACCATGTAGAAGGAAGCGGTCGTTGCCTAGTTTGAAGCACGATCTGACATTTGCCTGGAGAAACTGAGAGGCAACTACATAAAACCTCAGTCCGGACAGATAGTGTCGCAGGCAGCACTCGAACCTGGCATCTCCCGAATGTAAGCCTTGTTTACGCTTGAGAAAAATGTTACGGCTTGCATTTAAAAGTGTCTGACTAATGTACAGAATATTAGTCGTAATAGTCTTACCGCAGACAGATAATTTAGAAGGTTATGTCAATATGATTGTCTTTTCTGCGATTTCACATTCGAAACTATTTCGATGAAAGTCGATTCAATCTGACCCCAAGGGAGCCCACATGAAAACTGCACGGCGAATTTAATTCAGGCTGGAACTGGTCAGTAGAATTTGTACTGTAAATAAAACTCTAATACAAAGCGTTGTGTTATGACTATACAGGACTAATTTTACAGACAACAGTGTTTCCGGGTTTCAGACTTGGGATGAGTGACCAACTGAGTGCACTCTCGCAAAAGAGCGGGGAGGGGGGGACCACTCATCCTCTTTCAGAAAATCTCATACAAGGAAGTATCTCAGGCGACAGAAGAATCTTTCGAGTTTAACCGCTCTTACAACTGTGTAACGGAGCCTAATTCTGTACCGTTCCTCGCCTCATGACGAAAATGAGAAATGATTTAAGATTCTCTGCAATGTAATGTATTTTCCTGTTTCGTTTTGCAATAAATGACAATCTAAGCCTATCATGTGCGAAATTACATAGAACGAATCATAAAGGAGCGTAACCAGGTTGGGTACAAATTTCACTTCTTATTCAGATGGCTTATAAGTACAGATACAGTAAATCTACACAATTTCGTGACATATTGTGGCGTATATCCTCAAATCAAGAACTGTGGAGGCAAAGAAAAAAATCTTACAAGATAATGCCCCCACGCAACAAAAGATATGCCACGATACCTGATGCGTATAGCCGTTGCTGTGGAGCGCTTGAGTAAGGATGTACGTGGTGACGTCACGCAACAATATAAGAGATNAATGACAATCTAAGCCTATCATGTGCGAAATTACATAGAACGAATCATAAAGGAGCGTAACCAGGTTGGGTACAAATTTCACTTCTTATTCAGATGGCTTATAAGTACAGATTACAGTAAATCTACACAATTTCGTGACATATTGTGGCGCATATCCTCAAATCAAGAACTGTGGAGGCAAAGAAAAAAAACCTTACAAGATAATGCCCCCACGCAACAAAAGATATGTCACGATACCTGATGCGTACAGCCGTTGCTGTGGAGCGATTGAGTAAGGATGTACGTGGTGACGTCACGCAACAATATAAGAGATGATGCAAGCAGTATTCTCTGTGGATCCGTCCTGAGGATATATAACGAGGATCTCACGTGTGGAGGCGGGTTCGAATACCTCCACCGTAGTCCTGCGAGTGGTAGGAGTCGATGAAAGGAGAACCCAGTGCCTAAAGATATAAATGGGCCACCATGTTCCTGGGTGATATGAATACGGAGACTGGCCCTTCAGGTTGGGGGAGTCTCGAATCTGAGAGAGTAAAATATGATTATGAGTCCCGCGGGACACTTGCCTGAGAATTACTGCGCTGGCGAGAAGCAGAAGTTATTGTAATAAGGACTATAACTGCACATGTTCATTTCAAAAAATCAAAATCCTGGTCCTGGGTCTCAGGATGCTTGGCGCCAAGACGAACTGACAGGCGGTAAGCCCCCAGTCGCAAAGTGACTTCGACTTGGACTAGGATTAGAACTGCGAGAGTTGGCAGTCGAAGGTAATTGGGAAGAAACTGCAGGTAAGGAATTAAAGAAAACTTCGTGTGTGATTTCAAGTGACAGTGAGACTGTTATGAAATCCGTTGCCAGGATAATACTATTGAAGAGTGCTTAAGTAACGGTGAGCTGCAAAGTGTGTAGATCAGCTATAACGCTGTATCACTTGTTGTTACCTATTGAATGTATAAGGTGCCAATAAATCCAATCATCCAATCCAAAACCCGTCTATAAGTCACGTACACTCTCCTACAGGTGGCACTATATTATTTGTGGTAGGATGCATTAAATTCGTCACGAATTTAGGTGTGTGTTCCACAGTTGGTATTTACATATATGGAAAGATTACTCCATAATGAGCCATATGTTGCATATACGTGGCATTAGCTGTGCTGAATTCACTTGCAATTTTCATTTTCTTTCAGCAATTCTGCTGAAATGAACCTGTTATCAGTACAAACGGGCAGGCGACTGGACTGAACTTTCTGTTATTCTCACGGTTGCTCGTTATGGATTGGCATTGTACTCATGGCTTTTGCTCTGTCATCTGCTTGACTGAACAGAATATTTTAATTGGAAACCAATTAATCCGATGAAAAGCGTAATCTATTATCGAAAATTTTATAAATCAGAATATAGCCCAAGTAATTAATATTGTCGCGTATCGGGCGTATATCGCGACAAATAACTTCACGCCGTATTTGGTATAGCGAATTTTATTTCACATTCGCACTTACAGTCACCCAAATTACAGATTTACGGTTACTGCTATCTGCAGTATCACAATTAGTACACTCCAAATGCCAGAATACAACTGACTAGTTGCTGGCTAACTCGGCGGTAGCTCCAGGACTCACTGACTGACTCAGTACAACTCCTGTGAATAGCCTTCGCTGCTCCTCATGTAGCCTCGATCGGACAATACTGAAAACGGCCACGTAATAAGCACCCTTGCTGCTTGGCGCTGTGTGTTGCTAGCAACGCTAGCGGTAGTAACCGCTGTTACTACCGTAACAATCCTGTTGCGTCACCGTTACGTTACCGTGCGGAGGAGGGGGAGGGGAGCGCTGACTCACCCGCCGCGTCACTGCTGGTGGGGGGGTTCTCCTTTGCGCAACATGTCACAATATGTTTCACTTCGTTTAAATACATTTTAGGTTTAAGTAAAGTGTTGTGCTTTTAAACAAGTTTGCAAGCGTGCAATTACATTAGGCTGAACGCGGATATTCGGTCAATGTGCACATTTATCACAATGGAGAAATGCAAATAGGGCTAAGTGCAAAAAATGTTAAGCATATATGTATGAATCTGAATAAATTCTTGATGACGTGTTGCAAATTTAGATGAATAGACATCAGTACTTATGTTGAATTTCATCTGTGAAGTTGGAAAATTAATCGGTCGGATGAAATAAGAAATGAGGGCGTCAGGTGACATGAGGTTACGAAAGACATTGGCTGGATTCTTTTAACTGGACATGAAGAGAAATATAAAAATAAAAAACGAGTTAAATATCTGCATTCGCAAAGTGGAAATGGAGGAAAAAAATTGACTGGCATGAACAAATTTTAGGAATTGAAGAAACGAGATTCCCAGACAAGTTATGCAATGGAAAACCGAAAGAAAAAAGATGCACAGAAAGACTGCATGACGATTTTTGCGACAATAACAGCACAGTACAAATAACATCTTTACATTACTGCAGGTAAAAATCCCGCCCACATAGAAACACCTAGCATCTGTTCCATCTTCTCGGTTAATGTTCTCTGCACAAGAGGTGCAGAATGAGGAGAATGTTCGCCCATCTCGTTACCTACTCATAAGATTTCGATAAATGTTATAAAGTTGGGTCTATCTAGTAATTATGCTACTCATTTAGTAATTTGGAACGTATCAGTCCAAAGTAAATTTGACTTTATAGTGTGAAGTTTATGCGTGACGAAAATAACGGGTTCTAGATTTGATTATTGGGTTTATTGAACACTTATTCACAATTACAATCAATTATAGCGCTATCATTAATCTTCACAATTCACTAAGACATGCTTCATTCTCCTATTGTACTCTGAAATACTGAAATCTAAACGAACTTCGTTTTCCCCTATAGATCTTCGGCATGAACCATACATAGAAAATACCTCAATTTCTCAGCAACGAATATCATCTATTGTTGTCAGGTGTGTCCACATATGCATTGCCTAGCAATGGATATTCAGTTGTTGCGTATTCGTTGCTACGAGATGTTTACCGGCGTGTTATCTAGCAATGGGTGTCCTTCTACTTCTGGATGCGCCTCCATCTTCAGGGTCGAAGAATAAGCCAAAGCAAGGAATCGGATGCTCTGCTTGCTTCTTGCTTCGTGATACTTCCCTACTTCCTCTATTATTCGACCCCACAGACGGGGGGACATTTTTCCTCAATACGCTGGTTTATTTTCGATGAGCTACACGGCCCTATAGCCCAGAAGATGGAACTCTTTAACTTGTATAATTTTCTGATCGAATTTCATCGAGTTTCTTAGAAACGTTTAGCGGTACAGAATATTTGCAGACAGTTAACTGCTTCGGCGTATTGCTTCTATGTCGTTAAAATATTTTCATGTTCCCATAATGTAAACCTACACAATTTTGTGGCATACTTCATTTCATGGAAAAAATCGTTTAAATTCCAAACAAAAAATATATATCTATGTCTGTACGTTCCACGGCCGGCTTTAACAGTTCCCCATAGACGACTCAATAATGTAGCTCCCGTACAGTGCGAGCTATGGACAACTGCTAAAAATAAGTGTGGAGCATAATTAATTTCGTGGCAACGCGGTGTATCACTATGAGTTGTGTAGGTTTAAAATAAGCGCTCTGTACACGGCTGTGTCTAACACTCTGGCGAAATCAACTACGCACATTTTAAAATTCAGACTGGAAACAGCTTGACTTGCAAATTGTATTCTATTATCAGTTCAGAGTAGAGGTGTGGCTCCTATCAATATGCATATACTAAGTCGACTAAGTTGCAGGTTGCTTTATCTATGTATTTCTCTAGAATCGAGTACTCTAGGAACCATAGATTTTGTGAAGTTTTCTTCAAACATTAATATGCATTGTTTGTTTATGAATGCAATTGAAAACATATAAAACTGATCTGAAAGCGTAAAAAAACTTATATTTTCATGGCAATCAATTTACAATTTTCGGTACCTTTTGGAGGATTTGATAAAAAGGCCCAGATAAAATTGTAATAACTAGAACAGACACGTATTTTACAAGTCTAAAAATTTCGTTGCTTGTAATTATCTAACATTAATTTAAACTGTATTCTTCTGGGTTGTGACATCTTACATTCTGGTAGTGGTTAAGAGCATTTCAGAGGCAGCAGATGGCTACCTGAAATTAGTATATACTAATGCTCTGAAATGATAAGGAGAAATAACGTGTTAAGTTTTAAACATTTACACAGGCCAACGAACATAATTCTTTCTCTTTTCAATTCCATGAATAACAAATGTAAAAAACACAGGTTATACATAAAGGGCTATGTACTATATATAGAGAGATACGGTACAGCATCATTTGCTGCAGTTGACATCCAGAAATTATGTATTTATAACGACGCCACACTCCAGATAAACTCTATACAAAATGGTACTACGAATATGAAAAGTAGTTCCTATTTGGTATCACCGTAATCAACGTTGCCTCGTTAAGTTTCTCAAGAGAACATGCAAAATGCACGTCATGTGGGCGTATTTCTTGGCGAATGAGTGTTTTACCATAGAAGCATGGAAAAATATTAAAATAATGATAATAATAATTCAGTTCATTTCAATTCTGTATTTATTTCCGTGCTTAGTCAAAGGCACAAGGGCCAATTATAATATAAGCAAGAGCAAAGAGAGAAACGAAACATATACACAAAAACAAATGCTAAAATAAGGTAACTTACATCATTTAGACAAGAATAATTCAATGAGTACACTTACCCCAACCATTAAACCGAGGGAATATATATATATATATATTCATATTCATCGGG
>NW_019739947.1:465490-466718 GCF_002891405.2 Cryptotermes secundus
ACGTCCTACTGTTGCAGTGAAGATATTATTAACAGCAACAGCAGGGCCACTTTAACAAAGAGCATAGTGGAAAACTGTAATTTATACCTTATAGAGAAAATAATAATAATAATAATAATAAAGATGAGGAGAAGAAGAAGAAGAAGAAGAAGGAGGAGGAGGGAAAGGAAGAGGAAGAAGGAGAAGAAAAAGAAGAAGAAGAGGAAGAAGAAGAGAAGGAGGGAAAGGAAGAGGAAGAAGGAGAAGAAAAAGAGAAAGAGGAAGAAGAAGAGGAGGTGGAGGAGGAAGAGGAAGAAGAAGAAGAGTAAGAAGAAGAAGAAGGCCGTGTGATAGTGATGCAGTCTCTGTAAGCATTAAATCTGAAAAAGCAAAGGAAAAAGAGAAATAAGTGGGCCCA
Source organism: Cryptotermes secundus (assembly GCF_002891405.2). Taxonomy (NCBI): domain Eukaryota; kingdom Metazoa; phylum Arthropoda; class Insecta; order Blattodea; family Kalotermitidae; genus Cryptotermes; species Cryptotermes secundus. Next base: position 465,888 of record NW_019739947.1, read on the forward strand.
TACCAGTTTGACAAAAGACGGGCAATATGTAAGCGAACCGCAATTGCGTATCAGTAAATCAAAACGAAATCAGTACAAATGGCTTAGACTATAAGCCGACTGGAGGCATGAATGTGAGAAGAATCATGGATTGATGAAGGGATGAGTCATCCAGTGGTTTCACATACGTCACTTCCTGTCATAGTATTCTCGATGAGCGAGTACCCTTTTTCGTTGGTAGTAAGGGAGGGCTTTACACGCTGAAAACGCAAGACGCCAATCGCGTCTGGTCACAGTAAAAAGTGAGTTCGTGCGACTTGGTGCGAAAGAAAGACAAGGAGTGTATTCACAGGAGAATGTCAGTCACATGGTTTCCGCTACTGGAGCAGGCATTTGAGCACTTGGCGTCACATGACTCGCCCTCCCAGTGGATACCGAGGTGGAGGGGGGCCAACATATTTGGGACGCACCACGTGTGGAGTACAAAGAGAGTTGCAAAAATAAGAACGCTCGGGACAACAAAGAAATGCGACTGAATTATAATAAGTGGACTCAAAAAAAGTTAAGTAAGTTTTCTTTACAAAATTTATCTTTTAAAAAGAATAAAATGAAAAAAGCAGTCTACTGGGATGTGGCGCCGTGTAGATAGTGTGTTAACCGACGTTTCGGAGGAACTTATCGCCTACATATTCAGAGTAGAAGAATAAAGGCTCCCACACACAGACGCGATACTCAGCTCGGTACGGTACGGGACGATATTTTATTACATTGTGGTAAATGGAGGTCCGCACACTGGCGCGGTACTCCGAGGAACGCGATATTATCACAGTCGGTATATCGCCTCGGTATTTC
>NW_019739947.1:467733-599774 GCF_002891405.2 Cryptotermes secundus
ATTTTCTTTGACGAACTCTATTATTTGTTCCATTTGGCTACCCATGTCGTTTCACGTACGTATAGATACTGATTGAGTGTGAGTCATGGCCAGCTGGTTATCGGGTGTCAAAGATTCCCGAGGTTCCCGAGTGTCGCGGCTGTGTGCGCGGCCCACTCGGTAAACAGCCGCTTTCGTCCCGAATAGTATCGCGTCTGTGTGTGGGAGCCTTAAAGAGGAAAATCCGCGAGCGAGGAACCAGCGTGAGCAGGTGCTGATCACCTGGAGGCGATACGTTCCTCCGAAACGTCGGTTAACACAATATGTACACTGTGCCACATCCCCAAATGACTGCTTTCTTCATAGTCGCCACCGTGAAAACCTCAAATCTTACAAAGATTAAAATGTTTCATAATTTCAACCATTATATTCTTGAACATTTCAATAGGATTATGTCGAATGCCACTTTAAAGAAACTTTGAGAACGAAGTCTTATGGTTTCGAAATGGATTTTCCGCCGCTCATATTTCCTTCTATATAAAATCCTGAAATGTAGGAATCTTTGAAATCCTCAGAATTATGATTCTCTCTCGGGCGATCAGGACTGTGTAAGACACAACAAGTCTTTATAGTGTTAACAGAAAAGTTAATATCGACGTCCATAATTGATTAAATATTCATCACTTCTTTGTCAAAACGCCAAATGCACTCTCTACAAACTGACATGCTCTTGAAAGCTGAGATTCGAAGATTTCGTATTCAATTACCAAGTTTCTTGGTGCATGCGGCCGAAATGAATTTGCAGGCAGATGAAGCGTTTCGTTCTCAGCGTACAGCTGAGGTAAAGGCATACTGTAGTCGGGCAAGGGTTCACATTGCGGTAAATTAAGCAATTTGCTTTTATTCAGAGCCATAACAACATTTTTATGAACTATGGCCTTGGGGTCAACTCAGCCTCTAACAGAAATGAATACCAGGGATAGCATTACCCTTTCTATCTTCACCATAATTTTGATTTGTAAAAGCTTTGGAATTTGAATATTTTCGAAATAAACCGATATTAATAGATTCAAAATCGTAATTGGAATCTGCTACAATCAAACGAGAGAAAAGTGAACATATAAAATTCTGCAAGGATCCACTGCCAAAAGGTTTTAAAATTCTGGTTCCTTTGTCATAAGGATCCCCGATACTGAGTGGGAATTGCGCCTAATTTTCACAACTTCGTGTTACTTTGTATCATTTCTCTCTTTCTGGGGTCCTGGTGTATAATCATCTTTCATCTAATTCCGACTGTGGTTATATACAGTTCGCGATATTTTTCTATCTGCGAAAATTCCGACTAAGTAAAAATTATGCATATCTGTCAAGTTTCGGCTAGAATGTGTCTGATAAAACAAAGTTAGGATTAAACATTGTCACGTGTATTAGTGACTCCGTGACTAATAATAACGGGATTTGGACTGAATGACATCTCCCTTAATCACAATCAATTGCAAGAACTCAAAATCAATCTTCAGCCGAACCCTCCTTCCGTGACTGCCGAGGTCTTGTTCAATTCTCGTTCTCTTTTCAAGACTGACTTCTAATTTACTACTGGACTACTTATATAGTCTCGAAGCGGATCCATAGAAAACACATTCTTTGCGGATGTGTAGCGAATATATGCTAATCACATAGAAAACACATCTTCCTCTACTGTTGTATTTAGAGAGCGTTGCATAGCAACGGAAGTTATGCGATTGTTGCCTGCATATTCGTTATTGCACGAATGTGTTTACTGAGTCGTTGTCCAGCAACGGGTACACACATCACAATATTTTTGTAGCATCCAACATGAGTTGTCAACAAATTGTCTAATTTGCTTCAGGTGTTTTAATTTTTATAAATCGAGGTCTACAACAAAGTGGAGAACATTCGTTTACTATGTTAGGTGTAAAGAAAAGGTACAAGAAACAAAATCTTGTATTCGCACCAAAACTATTTCGAAACACATATACACAGAAGTGGCCTGTTTGACTATAAATATACAAATCTGAGAAGTCCAGAAGAACGCACCACTGACGTACGGACGCCTGACGCTGGAAGACGTGTTAGAGAAGCGAACAGTGTTGCTACACCTTGCGTCGTTACAGGAACCGAAAATGAGCGGAAGTTCATTTGGAAAGAAAAATTGCACATACGAGTATATTGATTTAAGATTCAGTCATTTCAGTCAACACTTGGAAACAGATCATAAACTGCAACTACAGATTCCAACTAAGTAGCTACTGAATGCTTCTCGGAGACGTACATTTGAGGTACGTTCAAACTGTCCCTTCTCACTTACTCTCCCAATTTTACCGTCCCTTTCATGTAGCTTACTCTCCACATAATTAGTAGATCGCCACCGATCGACTACTCGCATCTCGCCCAGTATTCGTCGCAGCGAGAATGGCTGTTGACANTTTACATACCAGACGATGGATGAAGTCCAAAATAAGCCAAAAGAAGTACAGTATACACCATCGTCAGACTCCTTTCAAGTCTATCTTATTAAGGTTGTCGTGTTAAATAAACAAAGGAAGCGAAATGACCAGAAAGGTTACGTTATGTGTAAACCTATGTTTCTCTAGTTACGAACAAAATCACAGGCGTTCTGTACTCCTTACGACCTTCCGATACATATTCGTATTGTTAGCTTCCGCAGTAAGCAACCGTGTAGTCTGCTAGATTGTTACCCAAGTTTCGGAGAAACATACTGCCTCCATGTTCAGGATATTTAAATTACACTCTAACTCGAAGCGTTAATTACTCTGGGGCAAAATTGGTATCATGTGCTAGACCTACTTGATATGGTCAGTCATTTCAAGAAGAGTAAAATATCATCTTGATCTGTAATATGCTTTTTTCGTTTTGGGTTCGTAGGATTCCAGGTCCTTGTAGCGATGGTTGTGAAGTTTGATATTCTGGGATTAAAAGCAGTGCAGTTTGTTTGAGAACAAAACCCAGCTGAGTAAGAATAACTTGCCTCCAACTTCAATCTCGAAGAAAAGAAAAAGCGAAGCAAGAAACGAGCATGAAGCAGGCAGCGGGCTTTGCTTAGAGCCGACATATTCCTCCGAAATTTGTGTTATTTTTCAACAGATTATACGACGTTACCCTACCTCCAGCTAGTGTCGAGGTCAGGAAAATTTGGATCTATATATTCACTATCCCATACGCCTTCATGAAGTAGTGCTTAGTTAGTTAAACACAAAGACAACTATATCTTTACCATACACGGCGATTTTCCCTGAAGACAGAACTCTTCATATTCGTGTTTGTTTAATGATATATTCAGTAGAAAAGACTACACAGCATACAAGTAGATGCATCATAATATTGTCCAAATTGAGCATGATACAATATTTATGAATCCTTACTGCACAAATTAGGCCGCGTCATAGCTCAAGCGGTTAGTCGCTGGCTTCCCGACGCGGCGGCCCCGGTTCGATCCCGGGTCTAATCAAGTGGGATTTGTAGTGGACAAAGTGGCGATGGGGCGGGTTTTCTTCGAGTATTTTGGTTTCCCCTGCCAATCTTCATTCCACCAATTGCTTTACAATCACCCTCACCTATCATCTGGGACTGGTACAATAGGCCAGAAGTGGCCGCAGTACAAGGGACTAGTCCCACCCCAATAACAATAAAAAATACTGTACAAATAGAGTAACCCATCACATTCTGAAAAGGGTGTTCCCTTATCTCGGGCTGTACAGCATCGAACAATGGTTTCATTAGTGAATAGTGACTTTTAAGGACATGGAAGGAAACAGTAGTGACCAAATTTGATAATATCCCAGAACTGTCCGTGTGAGATTGGGAGAAACCAAGAAATACCAAAGTTACAACAGGTGAATTTCGCCACGTATACGAACTTGGGAACTCATGAACACGAAGCAGGAATGCAACCCACTCAGCAGTGGTATTCTGTTGCTAGTGTACTAAGAACTGATCAAACAATCGAATTCAGCATATTAAACTTTATGATACATCTTATAAGTATATTTTAAAAAGTTTCAGTTCGATTAAAATTTATATTACCTAATCCCTCAGAAATGTAAAATGAAATATTGAACATTTGGTTTTAAAACTTTTATTTCCAGTTTTTTATGCACTTCGTTTTTTAAATTACAGAGCGATACACAGTCTGGTCTTGATTAAACGAAATTTCAGAACGGTCTGAGTAACCAGATGACCTGGTCTAATACAAATAAATTATCCAGCAAGATCTGTTATAAACTGTTTCACAGTGTTTCCCGGATGACTAGAGAGAGTGGGATGAACCCTCTTTCATTGAAGTAAAATGTGTATTTAATACATCAAAAATATATTCTTGACTTCTGTATTACTGCAACAAAATTTGATTTCTCTCGCACGAAACCATAAACTGAAGTTCATGGAAAGGGTTCAAATGAAGTAGCCAGCCCTGAGTAATAAAACGAGTATATTAATTAATTAAAAATTTATGCCGACGTTTTAAACGCGTAAGAGTACTTTCGTCCATTTCATTTCATAGGGATGCTGCTTTCAAAGACCATCACACGCGTGTAACTAATCTATGTCAACCGTATTCTCATACCCTTATACTCCATTTTACATTTCATACTGATATTAATGAAAACTGAACAAAGAAAATTTTAATCTTTAATTGAATGCAAGGAGCAGAGACCTTGACGTGGTAATATTCGCTCAGATGGTCAAAATGTACCCCGACTTTTAAGGAACTCGAGTGTTCACTACCGTATTCACAAGAGCTCACCACTGGAACTTCTCCTAAACCAGAGATATCCGGTTCGCATTCGGTTCTGTATGATCAATGTTAATATTGTGGCGTGCCTCCTAAAAACCAGAATATCTGAGCGGGCGTCCATTGCTAGACAACGGCTTGTTAAGAGCAGGACTAGAACTTTGCTGAGCAACGCTCGATAAATATTGACTGAAAACCGGAAGCGCGGAGTCAGGAAAGTAAAGCAGAGAAGTCTGTTGCTAGACAACGGTTCCCGCTTCAACGATTACACTAGCTAACACGGGAAACGAAACCCTTCAAGAAGGTGTCTTCTAGTCCGTCCGACTCCAGACGATAAAAGACCCCACAAAAACAAGACCGTAACTGTTAAAGGTAATAAATATCTGGTCATGAGACCCAGATGGGGCTCGACACCAAGACTTACTGACTGACTGACAGTCAGTCGCAATGTGACTTGGACTTGGATGACAGAGGATAGGCTACTGCACATTCCTGCACTGACAGATGTCCATTTACATACTCGTATTAGAATTTAATTTCAGTTTATACTTGTGAAGAGTGTAAAAGAAAAATGTATATATCACATATTTACTCCTGCGAGAATACCATAACCCCAGGTGGAATAAAGCGTAGAATGTGAACACCAAAAAAAAGATAACCCCTCCTTTTATCATCAAGGAGGGCCAACGAAGAAGGGGGAAGACAAATGTCTAGACACTAACCCAAAATATGCACATGGGTCTCAGCGGGGCCCGATGCCAGGCGTGACCGTGCCGGCTGAATGCCGACAGTAAGCTTCTGTTCTGCCCTGGGGACAGAGGGCAGAAAGGATAGATGACACTCCCGTGGAGTCGGGGTCGAATACCTCCACCGTGACCTTGTGAGTCGTAGGAGGAGACGAAAAGGGAAGTCCCAAATCTGAGACAGTAAAATATGGTCGCGAGGCCAAAGGGACTCGGACTCGAGAAAGACTGCGCTGGCAAAGACCAGTAGTATATACAAAAGACAGACCCGTCCTCTCGTCAGAGAGGGCGCCCTCCAAAACCACGACCTAACTGTCAAACAGTAATAAATATCTGGTAGGGCTCGACACCAAGACTTACTGACTGACAGTCAGTCGCAATGTGACTTTGACTTTCGCTTCAGGACAGATGGGATCAGAGAAGACCGGAGATGAGATCAAAGTAGACCGAAGCGGAGATCAGGTCAGAGAAGAACTGAGAACAGGTGAGTCCAGAGGAGACCAGAGCAGAAGAAATTAACTCAGCCAAGCACCAGAAGATGAAACGCGAGAGACGACGGACTAGTCAGGTCGCCTTGTCTGCGAGGCGTTATTTCGGAGCGATTGTAATTATAATTGTGGACGAGTTATCCAATAAAGAGCTTCGTCTAATCCAGAATCCACAATTATTTGCCACGGAATCCCGGACACGTGAAAATATGACTTACTTATTGCACTCCAATCTGTGGATTTCTCTTTTCCCGTTATAAATTTCGAATAAATTGTGTACAATTTCCTTCTTTATCGTGCATTAAACATCTCCTGCCCAAATCATCCTCAATTTGATAATACTAATAAGAGTACACTTGAGATTAGTAAACGAAGTACAGAACAGAGAAAACAGTACTACGGTCAAAGTCCGGGTCCATAAAGCGTCATTAAGGCAGTACGGATGGGCAGTGACTGGGATAGAACACAGAGAGATTGTCCCTTACTTACTTACTCATGGAGATGAACCCTTCTTGAGGAGCCGCCAATTCTGCAGCTACTCAAGAATTTCACAGCATTTTATGGAACCCAAAGGTTCATTACCATGTTCACAAGAGCCCTCCACTGGTCCATATCCTGAGCCAGATCAATCCAATCCATACCATTCCATCCTATAACTCTAAGATCCATTTTAATATTGACCACCCACCTACGCCTTGGTCTTCCCAGTGGTATCTTTCCTTCTGGCTTTCCAACTAATATCCTATATGCATTCCTCTTCTCCCCCATTCGTGTTACATGCCCTGTCCACCTCACCCTCCTTGACTTGATCATTCTAATTATACTTTTTTCTNTCGCGGTGGGAAGCCAGCAGCTAACCGCTTGAGCTATGGCGCTGCCTATTTCTAATTATACTTGGAGAAGAGTACAAGTTATGAAGCGCCTCATTGTGCAGTTTTCTCCAAGCTCCTGTCACTTCATCTCTCTTCCGTTCAACTATTCTCCTCAACACCCTGTTCTCAAACACCTTCAGTCTATCTTCCTTCCTTTGTGTCGGAGACCAAATTTCGCACCCATAGAGAACCACGGGCAAAATTATAGTTTTTATATCATAATTTTTGTTTTTTACAGCAGACGAGAAGACAAAAGGTTCTGGAACTGAGTGGAGGGGAGCTGCGAATATATTGAATAAGCAGTCCCGGACAGCCGACAAAGAGTGGCCCTCCAGCTTGGGGGTTGAGTGTGGGGCTAACAACTCCTCACTGTGAAAAATAAGCTTGCTATGAAAATGTTCAAAAAGTCTCGGGGCTGGACGGATCCTCGGATAAAAGACCTAGGCTAAAGAAAATAGACATGAAATTCGGTACGTGGAATGTTAGAAGCATGTATAGAGAAGGTTCGCTTAGGGCAGTGGCAGAAGAAATCTTGAAATATAAGTTAGATTTAGTGGGAGTACAGGAAGTCAGATGGGACGGAGGTGGCAGAGAACCAGCAGGCGAATATACATTTTTCTATGGAAAGGAGAATGAAAATTATGAATTAGGTACAGGTTTTTTCGTACATAAGAGAATCGTATCAGCAGTTAAGTGGGTAGAGTTGGTTAGTGATAGAATATCGTATATAATACTAAAAGGTCGCTGGTGTGATATCATTGTTATGAATGTTCACGCCCCAACAGAAGATAAAATTGATTATATAAAGGACAGGTTCTGTGATGAACTAGAACGTGTATTTGATAAATTCCCTAAGTACCATATGAAAATGTCGCTAGGAGAGAGGGAATGTTGCGATGAAAAAAAATTAAAAGTAAATTTGAATGAGGTTTGTAATTCAATTAAAAATTGCTGCAAGTAATTAAAATGTAAGGAAGCGCTGTCAGCTTTTCTTGACAGGTTCGTTTCGTGGCATTTCTCAGTCTCACCTAGCGAATACTACTGCAGTGCCATGAAATAGAGCGCTATCCTCAACTCGACATTCATGATCACCTTCACATCCCATTCTCTGCGTCTGACAGTGTCTTTGGGTAAGCTAAGAAGTAATCAGCTAAGCACATCAGATCTGTGCTTCAATAGCAAGCAACCAGACTGCCAGGTCGCTTTAGTTCGGAAGGATGAGAAAAGATTTGAAAGAGGCAAACAAAATATCCAACTACACGACGGAGGCCACACGTTTCGAGATTTCAAGATCCAGCTCTCAGAGTTGAGTGCTGGCGTCACTGCGAGTGATGACGTCAGAGCCATGTGATGACGTCATGCTGAGGTTGTATCTATGGCAACCGAACGAGGCCCCGACTAGATGAGAAGCGAACAGTTGGAAGTAAAAAGAGGGCAAAAAATGGGAGGAGGGAGAAAGAAAGATGTACACAGAGGGAGCAGAAATATGGAGAGGGGAGTAAATCCAGGGGAAACACGTGGATTTATTTCCTTTGGAGCTTTCAATGAAAGAAACTAGGACAGGGGTGCAATCTTCGTGCAGGAGGAAGTATAGCCTTACAAACCTACAGAGAAATGGGTTTGCGTGGCGTCAAATTATGTAGTAAATACAATATCATTCGCCTATTTCTATTGATTAGAAAACAAGAGAATTGGACTACAATTGTAGAATACAAAAACAGGTCTATTTTAATGTTATACCGCTACCTTTAGTGGATATTTGGTTACCGTACATCGTGTTTTAAAGCCTCTGACATAAAAAAGCATACTAAGAATTCGTCCATGATATGTAAGCAGTGTCCGTCTTTTAGTGCACTCAATTTCACTTGTTACCTCACAACATGTTTCGGCACTACAGTGCCATCATCAGGTGCTCCATTTACGTCAATCTATTTCATTGCTTGCCATTACGTCATTGTAAAATTTAAAAAGTATTTAAAAATATTCGTCAATTATAATAAATGTATATGTGTATACTAAAAACTTGTTAAGATTATTTATCTTATCTGTCCCAATGCTAACACCGCGCATAGTTTCACCACTATGGGAGTCGTTCCTCTTATTCTCAGGGTATATCGTATGTCGTGTTGCGTGTTCCCTGTTTGGTTGCGGGTGTTGTAATGTTGGAACATTACATTCAAAGTTACATTTTCGCACGCATGTTAATTACATATTTTCTGAATGCATAAAGCTTTTAGGCCTTATTCGCTCCATTACCTATAGGCTTTCCTCCCTGGAGAGTCTGTATGTATTATATTTTACATTAGTCAGGTCCAAGTTGGAGTATGACTCAGTAGTCTGGATCTCCATCACCTCGACTGATGCCAATAAGCTTAAGCGCATCCAACAGTAGTTTGTGTCCGTCTCTTTTTACCGTTTTTTCCTTCATATTTCACATATTTATACTGATGCTTTAGAGAAATTAAGTCTACAATCTTTATATAAACGCTCCTCTTTTGGAAAATGTTAGGCTTCGTGTTCCTCCCAGTAATATTAGGGACTTCTCATTGTTTGGTGTTTGTCCATCTAATAAACACTGTCCTTCTGCTCGGTGCGCCTAGGCTGCCAACGCGGTGGGTAAAGATCTCGACATATTTGCAATCGGAACAGTTTCTGTCAATGGTACTGATCCTAAAATTGTTAATAATATTTATTAATGAATTCCGCATTTCCGTATTGAGGAGGTGGGTTTCCCCATGCACTTAGACCGGTCAGTGGTCCATTGTGCGTCCCCCTTTAATTTCTACTGTCTCCATACCCTACCGGTACTGGTGCTTACTATCAGCCCTTTTCTGCCAGCAAGGTTCCAACCTCCTCTGGCAGTGGTATCTAATAGTTAGTCCCTTTCTGTCAGAGAGGTCCCCCCTCCTCTGGCAGTGGTACCTAATACTTCCCCCATCTACCGGAGGAATTGGAAACTACTTGGGCGGGAAATGTTGCCTAATTTTGCTGAGAGGTCTTCTAGAGACATAGGTTCTTTTACGTGCCGTAAAGCTACGACACGGGACCCACGGCTTAAAGACTCTCCCGGAGGACTTGTTCCCTGAATTTTCCCCCCCTTAAAAATTCCACGACCTCCTCCGGGTTTTTGAACCCGCGTACTACGAGTCATGAGGTGGGAACGTTACCTCTAGACTACGGAGGCCGCTTTTGTTAATGATACTTATAATATCACGTGTGTGTGTGTGTGTGTGTGTGTATGTACGTATATTGGTTTATTTTATTGTTCTCGCCTGTTAACGTTAACTTTAATTTTCCTTGGAATTATTATTAATCTATTATCATTATGTAGACTCTCAAATTTGTATTTGTTTTTTAATTATTTTTATGTAAGTCTATGTACTCATGCTAACCTTTTAATTGGCCTCTGTGCTGTTAAGTTGCACTTAAATAAAAATGAATTGAATTGAATTAGGATGTTGAGCTGCCACAGNTTTGTTTTTTAGTTATATCTCTATTTCTATGTACTCGTGCCAAATTTGTTACTGGCCTTTGTGCTGTTAAGTTTGCACGTAAATGTACACGAATTGAATTGAATTATTATTATTTAACTGCAAATGGGTTTTCACCCTGGTGGTAGCGGTACTACAATAAGACAACAGACAAATAACACACATTACTACAATAATGCAACAGACAAATAACACACATAAACACGTTCAAACGAAACATAGCACACAACCAAAACACAGCACACAAATGAAAAGTGAAACATACTATAAAACTATACTACATATACACATACTATAATAAACTAACAGCAATGAATGCGTAAAGTCGTGTTCTCATTTCCCTTCATTTCGCTTTACTACACTCACTCACAATCATATAATTCTGGGGAACGTACGTATGTGACAGGAAAATTAACTTTCTTGAGTGTCAAATCTAGTGCTCTCAATCCAGTTTCACCTTACTAAACAAACTGACGGACATGTTTGTAGGTTCCTAATAACACTGGCAAGACTGTACACAACCACAGGGTCGAAGATGTCAAAGGCTGCTGCTTCTGTTGGAAACACAACCAAGTAATACATTCTCTCAGTTGTATTTCATAGTGCTTTCACGCTTTCACGGGAAAGTATACTGTAGTGGGACAAGAAAACTAAACTTCTGAACCAAAAACGAGAGCGTAGAAACGGAAGGACATACCAGGTGATTGGTTTGGTGTGTCGGTTTCGTTTATGAGTCTTAAGCAGGTTCTGAAATATAGAGTATGATTCTAAATTACTGTAGGGATTTCCGTGACATAATTTTAAAGTTGGTAATAACAAAATAAAACTGCTTAACAATATGAAGTGTAACTAAAACGTTTTATTATCTACAGATTGAATACTGCAGAACGCTGAACGACTTCAATATGCGTGTCTTTCGTGGCTTGAAAATTATAGGCCACGGAAACCCCGACAATAATTTAGAATCAATCTTAGTATGAAATGTTTTAAATACACTATATTGGCTAAATGCAATCTCTTATTGTCACAGCAGAAGGTACCTCATTACCTACTGTGCTTTATATACTATATACACTTTATATATTATTTTAATCATTCCAGAAAGGACAGTAAACTCAAGAGTCTTATCCCGTTCTAAAATTGTCCTAGTACCTAAAAAATTGAGACACAGAGACGCATTTCTATTCCCAATTTAATTTACTTTTACAGATACTCAAACTTGAATGACTGTACCAGCACGTTTGAACTGCTGAGAGATTTATCACTTGTTAGAATATAAGCAACAACAAATTGATTTAAATTTCGAATGGCTGGAACCACAGCCACAGCGGTAACACGGCCAGTTTATAGGGCTGGGATGGGGCGTGTGATAAACAGCATACATTACGGGCACTCATACAGTTAAGGGGGTACCCAGTACGTGATTGACACCAGTCGCAGGATAATTCACTTGAATACAGATCAAACGTCAAGATACTTAAATTGTAATTTCTCATCACTACCAGGATGAGACTACCAACAGCTCCGAAAGCTCTATCGCTGCCTGTGCACATCCGCTTGATAATCGTGTCTACTGCGTTATAATTATTTAACGTTACACATTCCACCAGCATTACATCTGCCTCCATTGATTCCATTGACTTTTCTCTTTAAAGCATTATTATAAGCACGGTGTTTGGCATCGCATGAGATTTCTTTCTAATTTTTTCTTTGGCGCTACAGCCCCAATTTGGGCCTCGGCCTATCTCACTTCGGTTTACTGGATCTTAGACATTCGGTAGGACTCCTTCAGCAGGTGATCAGCTCGTTGCAAGGCCTCTACTTGTATATAAACACAGAAAAACTAATACACACACACATACACATTAAACAAGCATGCCTTGAGTAGGATTCGAACCCACGAGTGGGCTTCCGAGTGGGCGAAGACAGTACATGTCTTAGACCGCTCAGCTACCGTGACCTGCTTTCTTTCTAATAGTTTTATATAAATTTTAAAGCTTTTCAATTAAGAAAACTTCAACAAATAAATTATTGGCATAGGGAAAGCAAAACGTTTGAAAACAGTTTATTTTACATGCCGTTAGTAGCGACACTGGAGCTCAACGGAGGATGTGTCGTGTCTCTGTTTTGTGACACGAAAGAAACGAAGTCAGATTTTGTAAAGTTCTGACAAAACAGGAAATGAGACTTCGGAGAACGCCCAAAGTATCAGAAAAAAGCTGCTACCTACGACCGTCAGAACATTTAGGCTTAATATAAGCAATGCTTATAACTTCCTTTTTCTTCCCCACGGCTTCCAGAGCGGCTCTTGGGCTCACCGAACCTCACATCTAATGGTTACTGGGGGGTCTATATCTCCTCTCACTTCCATCTAGTGCCGAGGTCAAGAATGGTGGAGCTATACCTCCACTACCACGTATATTTTTATGGGATAGTGCTTAATTACTTAAACACAGGGACAACTTTACTAATGCCTTAAACTGGTTTACTTTCAAAACAATTGATGAGAACCACATAAATTAAGGAAATGAATGATTTAACATAACAAATATACTTAGATATTTATTATTACAGGCCTATATGTCATTGGAAAATCTGCGAGACAAAGGTATTTCCGTATTTCAAGTCTAAATGAACTGTCCAATATAGGCGACATATATACACACAAATTCGGACAGCATTTGAATGTTATACAAAAGCAGAAATATGTGAATAGTACAAAATGAATACATAATGTGTCCGATCAAACCCAGCATCAATTATTGATAGAGATCACAACGCTTGTCAGGAGACAAATGTAGCTGTCACTCCGAGAGAAATGTAATAAAACGGATGCAGGGAATTTTTAATGTACAGAAGCAAAAGAGAACAAAATCAGAATGTATGAGAAAGACGCAGGACAAGTTGTCCAGACTATTCTGGCATTAGGCTTTCTTGAAAATTCTTAAAATGAATAAAATTACTTTTTATTTAAATTCGTTAGGTTTGGAGACATTAGCAATGTTCGTGCAACTGATGTACGGCGCACTAAAAGCATTATTCTCGAAGTGACGAAACGACAACGCGATTTTCGACACATAATCATAAGAGTGTAGTCAATTCTTCAATAGGAGGATTTCATCATTAGTTATTCAACTGGCATATCAACAAAATCAATGACAATAATATCAAGTGGGTGATCAAATCAAGAATATTTCAATACACAGGGCATATGAGAGAAGAGAATCGCCTGAAAGATTGTAGTCAGGAAACCTGAGGAGAAAAGACCATTTGGGAGCCGAGGACGTGAAGGGTATAGTCCTACTGTTGAAACGAAACTCAAACGAACGGGGTATGTTGATGTGGGCTGAAGTCTATCTGGCTCAGAAGATAAATCAGTGGTTGGGTCTTATGCCTATTGTAATGGATATCTGGATACTACAAAAGACATTGAATTCTTGATTGGTTGAAGAACAAAAAAACATCGATCTAGGGCGTAAATATGAGAATATAAATGTAGTAGTTTCGTAAAGTTACATGAATATGGTACAAGGATACCATTTACCATTCCGGAATGAAACTGAAAAACATGGAAACAAAATATTGCGTGAGTGACGTAGTTCCCAACCGGATTTACGTAAAGCAAAGAATATGAATCTCTTTTATTGAAAGCCGTCACAACACAATAATTAATAACATATGTTTGTAGTATCAAGTAGCACTTTACTACATGTTTGGGCTTTCAAGAAGCCATCATCAAGTAAATACATTTAAAACTTCTTTAGCTACCGAATTGCATGCTAATCACGCTAATCATGGCTTTCAATAAAAGGAATATATAATACACAACAGGATGCATTCACCGAAAAAAAGAAAAATATGAAGTTTTGAGCACCTCGGCGAAGATTTTTATTGTGCGCTTCCGGTTTGGTCAACGTACAGACTAGTAGGTGGGTACCAGAATTTCGGAGAAATATACTAATTTCATCGTCAGTGCGTCACAGTCAAGAATACTACAATGCGAATCTTCATGGACCTCAAAGCCTCGTATCTTACATTCAATCAATTTCAGTGCGCAGGCGCCAATATCTGAGAAGTCACTCGTCAGTGTTACGAGCACAACTGCCGTAATTTGAGTCGATAAGGCTGACAGTTGATACATTTGACACACTGGTAATCAAGATCAAAGCCTAATGTACGGATTTATCAAGTTCGAACCCCGATCCTAGATATATTTTATGTCGAACATTTTGTTGGAACACAGATATACAATATCACAGTTGCACATGGTGCTAGACATGTCTATTGATTTTATTTCCAGATACGAGAGTAACATTCATATATGACATGACAATGTTTTGCTGCCGAATGAGAAATGTCAGCTCTAGCTGTACTGATATGGACGTACACGATACTGGCATCCAGCTGATCACAGCAGTTCTAAACAACTGCATATCTACTACAAAACATTATCAACAAATATTATACGTGTTGCATTTTAGTTGAATCTCCTTTCTGGCGTCTTTGCAGCCAGAAGTTATACAAAGGCGTCTACTTGCTTCGAAATATCCGCCTCTCTTTCTCCGTGTAACCACTCGAACACCGATTAGAGACTTTTCACGAAAATTAATTCTTGAGGGGGTATTGAAATTTGTAAATAGGTCCTAATTTTGGTGAGTAACATAAAATATAACGGACATTCATAAAATTCTGTATGTACTGCAAGCGTAAATAGCTAACAATCTGTCTGAGCGAAAAAAAAAACAAACATTATTTCGAACGAAGCTGTAAAGAACAAAAAGCAGCCTAAAATGTGAAGTGCACTTCTCTGCAAGCCTTGTAGTTTCCCAGAAAATTAAAAAGAAGAGGAAACTCGCCAGAATTGTTATGCTATATGTACTTTCTTCACTTGTTCTAACCTGAGAACATAGCGATACCATGTTTAAAAAAAAAACAGGCTGTCTAGAACCCCAAAATGTCAGCGTGAGAATGGAAAATATCTGTGAAATATACAGCAGAAACTTGAATCTGCAAAGAACTAATTTCGCAGTTTTATAGCTTGTATCTATGTAATTTCTTTCAGTATCATCATCATCATCATCATCATCACCACCGTCATCATCTTTCGCAAGAAGGAAATTCATCCCTCGGGCACGCTCACAGCAGCAGTAATCTGCCTGGCTTATACTCAGAAGGTACCCACTGTGCTGACCGAGGCTTTCTTCAGTTCCTCCAGGAAAGAGCTGGGATAGGCTATGATATTTTCTGCATGAATCCTTTCAACTTCAAATAACACAATCATGTTCTCATACATGGGGCTAAATATTTGTTGTATTTGATACAGTGTTGTGAAATATCGCACAAAACTTCCAAACGCTCTTAAATTTTTGTTCTTTCTTCTCATTATCTTGCGGTTCGCCTAGCGATGTAGGCAGACCTTCTTGCTTCCCATTACTTTGTGTACTTCAGACCTGGGAACCCAAGGAGTCATCTAACTCTCAGTTCGGCGTCACACGGTTTGAGCACCGTGAGTTTATTCACTTCGTATTTAACAACCTTGCCACTGTCTCAGAAAGTACAGCAAAGGATTTTCAGGAGATTAAGAAGTAATGAATACAGAGGTTACGAAATGCGTGGTCGTGACCTAGGTTGAGGAAGTATTCTAGAATTCTCTTGGAGGGACTGAGGAGAACTACGAAGAAACTCTGTGAGGACTGCCAGACTCCGGGTCGAAATACGAACCAAGGACCCCCCCCCCAAAAAAGTAGTAGTGGTATCCACTGTATGCGATATTAAATTTGAACAGCATTCAACAAATTTGTAAGATTTGAGGTTTTCACGGCGGTGACTATGAAGAATGCCGTCTTCTGGTATGTGGTGCCGTGTAGATATTGTGTTAATCGATGTTTCGGGGGAACGTATCGCCTCCATCTTCAGGGTATAAAAAATCAGCGAGCGAGGTACCAGTGTGAGCAGGTGGCTGCAGCCACACACATTTTCCATCTCACCGTTTCACGCGCGCTAGAATTCTTAGTCTTTACTAGCCGTATCCTGGCAACGCATTTATCACAGCCTCACTGTAACTTAAAATCACACATGAAGTCTTCTTGGCACAGCGTAATTCCTTTCTTGGCATTTGATCAACTGCCAATTCCGAGACTTGATTCGACTATTCTCGACTAGTGTTCTATACTCCTCTGTACTCCGTCTGCTACTATTCCTGTCCTACCGAACACTTATCATAACCGCTTCGCATGGACCTCAATGCAAACACCGTGTTTACAGTTCCGTTGCGTAACAATGGATGTCCTCCTATTGCCGCGTGCACGTGTGTTGCGGAAATATATTTACCAACCCGTTGCAGTGAAACGGGTATAGATGTCAGGCACATCATGTACAATTAAACACTTTGCATATAGCAGTTTTTCTCATACGTGAACAAAGAAATATGTCTATGGTCTATGTCAGTATATTTAGATTCAAGATCCATCATATCAGTCCAGTTAGGTCATGAAGGTATTCCATGCCTAACAAAAGCCAGAGAAATTAACCCTTCCTACCAGTTAACATGCTGAAAGTGAACTACTTGCTTTCTTGGTTTACAACTTCCGTTATATTGCTTTCGTATTCTATCCCTAGTTCCTTTCGCTCTAAAGAAATTACATTGTTCCAATTATTTTCACTCTCTTATAATTAAAAAATCATTTGCTCTTACCCCAGAATCAGATAACTTTCTTTTTCATTTTCATGCAGTAGTTTAATGTACATAGCTCTTACTTAGAAATAATAATTCGAACAAAGTAACATGACGCGATGTTAAGTATCGTACTTTAGTACGTGCAATAATATTTTAGGAATTACGTGGATTTACACATTTAGAACTCGAATACGAGGGAGATTGGTGAGATATTTGTGCCGTAAATTCTATCTTATGCAGCACAACAAGAGATTGTACACATGCTGTATACAATGACCAGCTGAGATGCGACGAATTCAACTTGTCTTGCGTAGTTTATACCCACCAGATAATATTATATTTTCAAAAATATATAATCTATACATGTTTTAGCAATAATTTATTTGTATTAGTATTATACGTATACTCATATTTTGTCAACATTGCAAAATGTGCAAGACTTTTCCTCGAAGTGTTAACAAAATTCTTAACACACAATTACTGGGATTTTTTACCTGAAGACCGAAATAGATCCAGTTTACGAAACGTCGGGTCCTCTATTACCTAGAATTCTGGACGATGGAAAAAGTCCAAAGCCCCAGTAATTCTGTGTATCATCCACCAACGTCATATCCTTTTGGAAAATTTTTAGTTTTGAATGCAATGCCAATATTTCTCCTAGAGTGTGAGTAATCCTTGTTGTAGTATCTTTACAAAGACAGGTTTTATTTATTAGGTAATTAAGCAGTGCCAATAATCTTCTGCCTTTTATGCAAACCGATGGTTCATTTTCGTGCGCAAAAGAGTCCGTCATGATTCCACACAATGAACCAGACGAGTCCAGTCCACATCTCAAATCCTCTTTCTTTCAGATCCATTCGTTCTCATATTTCTTGATTGGTCTCCCAACTTCAGGTTCTTCTTGTTTCAGATACCTTATGTATGTCATGCCAGTAATACTCTCCCCACTGCCCTGCTCCACCTTTTATGGTCTTTGTTTTACAAAAGGAATCTTACTTCCTTTAAAATGGTGACACCAGGCATTTTGGACACTACACACAAAGCTAAGAGACGGAAAATCTCAGAAGACCACAGCCTGAACCTTTGCCGTCGCGATATGTCAACTCTTACGTATGATAATCTACTGATTTCTTTTCAATCCGTGAGGAATTTCGACGACAATACTTTTTGAGATTGTCGATATCTAAGCAAGTATTCTGAAACATGGCGGATTACATCAGTTCTTACACAAACTGCCCACGAATGTCAATAAAATTAACATATATACAAATTCTGATGCAAAAATTATGCATAAATGCACGTATGAACAGCTAAGAGCAGTGCTCTTCACTGGAAAACAAGAATTTATTGCAGCAAACGTCTCCTCCCCTGCATTTGCATTGGAGTGCAGTTGCAATAAAGAGTCGAGGCTCCCTTCATGGAAATGAAGCGACCAAAGTGTTGCCTGATTTCAACAGTAGAACAACAGAACCGGGGAGCATTAGTTCCACGAAATACAGTATTACAATTTTAGGGTCATAAATAGTTCATGAATAGTCGATTCTGCGCACGTAAATGTATATCATGAAACAATGATCATAAACTTTATACATAAATACAAAACAACAAAGGCTCTGCATGCTATTCAATGGGAATAAAAATACCCCGTCGCAGGAAATATTTTTATTTTTATTATTTAGCATGGATTGGAATGTCTATAATTATACTTCACTAGTCCGGCATTCGAAATCAAATCCATGATCTCGATCAACCCTTTCCAGCCTGATGTTCATCTGAATGAAATAAAATTTCAGTTCCAATCTCGCATAAAGACCCCTTTTCAATTACTGCTCAGTTAATTTTGTTTATGCAAATAGTTGCTGTTTATTCTGACATTCATACAAAATACATAAACGCAATCCATAGGCAAGAACACAGGTTTTCTGAAAGTGAATAAAGCAACTACTTCTTTTAAGGATGTAAGAGAAAATAAATGAAGAACCTCTTGATTATTTCTAAATAAAAAAAGAAAATTTGAATTGTTATAGTTAAATATGAAATTAAACATACATCTATCAAAAGGAACACAAACATCATAAAAAGATATATTTGTGTATTAGAAACAATTTAATTGCCAGAGTGAAGATGATGTTTTGAAATTGCTCAATTGTTGAGCTATTACTCCAACAACTAAAATCAATCTGGTAATCAAAATTAGTCCAGAATATTATATTAAAATGTCTTCAAATAACTTGAAATAACAGATTCAACTTCAATCCTCTCAAAAGAAAGAAGCGGTAAGCAAAAGATATTTATCTGTTTTAAGAGTACACTCAAGAGTTTTTCGACAGTGTTGGCCCATTACTGTCATAATTTGCTGAGATAGTTCCGTGTGTATGGACAAACATATTTGTTTTAGAAACTTTAACCACATATCTTCGTAAGGATTAAATCTATGGCACCTTCTAGAAGTAATGTTGTTTCCTCTACTCCTGTAAAATGCATTACTATACTTTTCCTTTTCGTGTAACTAACTTAAATCCACTTGAAACGTCGTTTAGACGGAATTATTAATGAAATATTACTTTCCGCGTCATGGTACAGCTAACGGCATGTTTTCTTTCATGAATTTGTAACTTCGCTGTTGATAAGGAAACTGAGAGTCATGATTTTGGCCGTAGCGAAAACTTCAGCTCAGATCTAGACCGCAGGTTTTCTGCCCTTCCCCCCACCCCCTTAATACCAAGACTTAATGTAGCATATTAAATCAGAGTTGTTAGCCTCTGGCTCCTCACTGTACATCCGTGGCTGGGGACGGTTTGGTTCTATTGCAGACTTCAACCATAATATTTCCGCTAAGATGAAGTTTGCGTTAAACGTGCATGACAGTGAAGTTCTTTTCAACCTGAGGTTTTCGAGGAAAATTTGGAGATAGTACATTAAAATGTGTCACGATATTTTTCTCAGACATCCTTATGAAATAAGTGTCAATACCAGTCTCCCACTCGCAGCTTCAACAGTTGTTACAGTGTTGTTAAACAAGAATATTAATAAAGCATAAATTGTAGGAGATTATAAACATTATTCATTAACTTATAACAGCAAATAAGGAAATTATGTTTTTAAATACGATTAAAAAATCATGTCTTAAACTTAATTCAACGAACATTATATACATTTAATTCCTATTATAAACCAGTCATGGTAGACTTTGTGGTTTAGAGGTTTATTATGACAGAGAAAACTCATCAAACCAGTTTAGCACTAAGCGTGATAGTTCTTCGTCAGATATGTGGTTGCCTTTCTTGTCATTGTTGCAGTCCCTTGTATCTCGAACTTTAAACAAGGAATCACACTCAAACTCAGAGAGTGCAGAGTGCTCATATCATTACAAAAGACTGGCAATACGAATTCGAACAGCGTCCAACATATCTAGCCTATCTGTGCATGGCCTTAACATCAGTTGCTACGGTGCATATTGACAAGAACGAAGAGTAAATCTTACATCTTTTGTGTGTCATGCTGGGTGTGTGCCACGAAACAGGAAGCTGACGGGAAAGTTACACTGTGATGGTTTCCTTGGTTTTCCTTCTTTGTGAAGTCAATTCTGAGGTGGTTCCCAAGTTTCAAGCTGTTGATTATGTTCTTCTCAAGTAACCCTCTAGATTCAAATCCCCAAAATGAAACCTGTATACTTACAGGTGACTAAATTATTTTTAAAATTTACATGCAATTCGCTGTCAATTGAGAAAGTTTGATTCAAACCCCAATACAAAACCATGGTTTCTTGCCATTCTGATGTATTCACTTACACACTATTCTCGCCAGATGGGCTCAGGGAGAGAAGCATAAAAACAGTCTAAGAGATGTTCTTTCTTCCCACAAAACAAAATATTCATCACATGACTTTCCCATTCGACATCCTTTTCAGCTATTGCCTCTTGCTCTCTGTCTCTCCCAAAGCTGCAGAACATACAGTGTACCTTTATAAAAGTAGATGAAGATTGTCAGCGAGGAATATGAAAACTAATGAAGTTTTTTTAAGTTTATTGGGGTGTGGTGAGACAGTCCACCTGGTACGTCGACCACTAACTGGCCTATTGTACCAGCCCCGGATGACAGATGATGAGTGTGGGGCAGTCGGTGGAATTAGAGTTGGCAGGAGAAACCGAAGTACTCGGAGAAAACCTGCCACAGTGCCACTTTTTCCACCATAAAACCCACTAACTGCAGACTAGCAAAGAACTACAAAAATAATTTGGAGTTACGCAGCGATTCTAACATTGACAGAATGATACTAGTGCGTTATTGTGTACGAACCCAAAAAGATATAATATTTCGAGGTTCCTAGAACAAGTCAAAATAACACCGGGATATCGTCATGAAAATTAATTGTTTCCGAGGCAGCTTGTTCAGATAAGCCACAGATAATAAAGGAAGAGCATGTAGAGAAGACAATAGAGGGTAATGAAGCCGAGAAGGACGGAGTTGTAGTTTGATTAGCATTGCGTGGACAGAGCCCACTTGTTTCCTGCGCCCTCAATAGCAGACACGCAAAACTGTAGCATGGCAAAGGTTTCGAATCACCAGGTTGCCTGCTACGGTTCCCGCTGGTCGTCAGATAAACTACCAATAAAACACTCTTGCCTCCCCTTTTGTCTGTCATTCTCTTTCAAGCCTCCATGCATGTGTCCTCTTGATTTCCTGTATCTTATTCTTAGTAGGCCCCATGTTGCAAGTGGCAGACAGAACAGTCATGTTATGATCACAGCGTGTGTAACCAGTGCCATACTCGTAAATTGTCCGGAATGCGGGTTGTATTTATCGGCTGGCACACCGAAACCCGCGGTAAATATGTTACACTTCTGCTTCTTATTCCGGAGATCGTGGCTCATATATATAGCTCGAATAACTGAGTGAGATTTCCCTGATGTTCTTCAGTATCTCCGGAACAGTGTCTCAAATTATGTCACGTCTGCGTCCTTTCACTTCCTTTCAGATTAATTATTCACGAATCTTCCTGAATTTATTTCTACAGTGTACATAAAGGCTAGAAAATCTATGAACGCAATTAGCGATCAAACTCTTCTCGTATTCAGGTTCTAAAACTGAGAAACACACGCAAATTTTTGCCAGAATCCTAGTCACATTTCACAATACAAGAAACTGCTTTTCATTGCTACTTTCAACATGTAATTACACCTGAGATTTAGTGCTTAGTGCTTTTTTTTTCCTTGGCACTACAGCCCCAGTGGGCCTAGGCCTACCTCCATGAACTTCTCCGTTCACTTCGGTTTTTCAAGATATTACAAGGCCTCTACCTGTACACAAACACACAAAAACGCACACACAAACTAAACATCCATGCCCTTAGTGGGATTCGAACCCACGACCCCAATTTCCAAGCGAACGAAGACAGTACATGCCTTAGACCGCTCGGCTACCATGACCGGCAGTGCTTAGTGCTTACTGCTTTTATACTAGAGTAGATACACACGTATTTTCCGAGACAGTATTATTGCTAGTGGGGTGGGACTAAGTCCCTTGTACTGCGGCCACTTCTGGCCTATTGTACCAGCCCCAGATGATACGTGAGGGTGATTGTGGAGCAATTGGTGGAATGAAGATTGGTAGGGGAAACCGAAGTACTCGGAGAAAACCTGCTCCAGAAACACTTTGTTCACCACAAATCCCACTTGACTAGACCCCGGGATCGAACCCTGGCCGCCGCGGTGGGAAGCCAGCGACTAACCACTTGAGCTATGGCGCGACTCTTCCGAGACAGTAACTGTTCGTTCATTTTTCTTGAACCAGAATTCGAAATGAATTCTGTAGCGAATAACAAATTTAAAACCTCGGAATTTTAGGGAAAAAAAATATTAATTGAAAGCAATTCAAGCTTCAGTACTGACCCAGATCTCAATAAGTGTATATACAATGCAGAGAATAACAAAATTATTTAATCACATAATAATGTTATCAGAATTCCATTAAGTAATATAGTCGAGAATTTAAAATGTGTACATTGTAAAACCACATGTAAGCTATAGGAAAATATTTTTCGCATTACAAAACAGGTTTTACTCAGCAATTAAACTTCTTTTTTTTCATTCTTATAAAAGAAGGTACGGGGCACGCGGTAGCGTAGTTTATTGCGGCACTGTGCTACAAGCCGAAATGTCGCGGGATCGATTCACGATGAGGTAGATATTTTCGATTGACCTAAACCTTCCAGGAATATTTTGACTCTGGATTCGACTCAGCCTCTAAGAGAAATGAGTACCAGGAATTTTCATGGGGATAAAATGTTGCCGTTGTGTAACCCTGACGACTTCACCGCCATCTGTGAGCCGATTGTCTAAAAAATCTAGGAAGCTCAACGTCTCACAAACCTATGGACCTCCACAGCATGTTATAGGGATAGTTTTACAATTTACAAGAAGGTAATTCATCGCCGTGGCAATTCCTTCATTTATTCGCGTAACCATCCACCGAAATGCCAACAGACGGGTATACCTACCGCTTTCAGTAACGGAACGAACAGTCTAGAAGTAACCACAATTTCATTGCATATGCAAATCCTATTTATCATATAAAGAGACGTGATCAGCAGAAGCCCGAAAGAATCCAATCTAGAAGACATAAATTACTGCACCGGCGTATATACACAAGAAATTGTGAAGGTAAGGGAAACGTGAATTCTATACATCTGCATAAATTGTACCTCGTAAACCAGGCACTGATTCATTTCAGTCACCTAAATTTGTATATTGATCATTTGGACAAATATTGAAGCATGACCATGAACTACATCTTGTGCTTCCTGAAGAGTACACCGTGATCCTAAGCAAAATTTTAGGAAGAGAAACGTAGGATAGTAGTTTTATATTTCTTCAGTACTTCATAATACACCAGACGTGGTGAGGCATCTCTTCATGATTTTAACAAAGCATCAAGATGGAAAAAGAAAACGTGCAATGAAATTCTACTTTCGGTCCTTCATATCACACGTTTTCTACTTTGTGCAGGCAGAACTTATGACAGATTAAAAAGTAATTAGGTGGGACATTCGGCGTCAAGGAACGCGAATCTAAAAATTTCATCCTACCCGAATTAATTGCACTGCGATAACGTTCAACGACGTGCAGTGTATACGTGACGAAACCAAGAGTGTCGCCTGGCCGCGTGCATTACCTGCAAAGTGCTAACGTGACATAAATTAGAGGCGAGAGGCTGGGATATTTTGGGGAGAGCAACAGAGATAGAATCCGTACAGGATGACAACTGAAAAAAAATATATATTTTTTCTGGTGTTAAATATTTTATACAAAACTGGATTTCAAAATCCTATAATTATTGGTTTAAAATTCCTGCGATTTTTCTACATATATTCTGCAAAAATTATTTTGTTTAGGAGAAGGGGAAATTGCCGCATCAGAGTTATATTATAAAAGGAAGGTTTGTGAGTTAACGACCTTGTCATTCAGAGGCTACATAAAGAAGATGGCCGCTCTCACTGTACACTTCGCAAGAGGCCTCCAAAATATCATAACAGAAAAATGTTTACTATATATGGGATACTAACATGAAACTTGGATATATCATAACGGGCTGATATCTCACCTATATTTAAACTTGGACTGTGCAATCTACTTTAAATTCCCATACAAATATAATCTGTATTAAAACAAGATAAAATCGCCCACCCCGTGAAGCAGAGTCTCTCTTGATAGGCAAACATTTACTCGGGTGATTAGAAGAAATCGATTCTTCTTAGTGAACCCAGATTTTAATTGTCGTATTCACAAAAACTTATCACTGAACCGTGAGTCAAAATGAGTCAGTTGCACATTTTCAGAAACTTCTTTAAAACTCATTTTAATGTTGTCCCGAAATCTGCACCTAAATATCTGAGAGGTCGTTTCACTTCAGGTTTTCCAATAAAAATGTGTTAAGTTCTTATCATTTCATCAATGCATGCTACATGTCTCGTCGAAAATATCCTCCGTTATCCGATTTGAACAATTGCACAAATGTGAGGCTTCATGTTTTGCAATTCTTTGCGTCCGCCTTTTACGTCAGTTTTTTTTTGTTTAAATATTCCACTCGCTAACGTATTTTCGTCTTTCCGTAATTTATGTTCTATCCACCAGGGTCAGAAATCAAGCTCGAGATCCAAAGAAAGCATAACGATTTTATAACTTTATAGTTTATTTTATTAGTACACAAATTAAAAGTTATGGTAGTAACATAGGAAATATTTTAGTTAAATTAAATATAATCAACAACGAAGATCTTATTAACACCGCTATTTTATATTGTGTCTCACTGAGATTTCCTAATGCAGCCATAGATTGAGAGGAAAAGCTACATAAAGGCCAGTAAGCGCAAAAGTTCGCAGTGATTGTTGCTCTGTTTACAAAAGTTGATATGCGTACTTATAAAATGAATAGAAACAGATTGTAATGAAGCTCCTTATTAAGAACGGTCTGTTAGCTAGTCTGTCTGTTGAAGAGACGTTTGCGGAAGGGGAACATGACATACACGTTTGATCACTAGTTTCAGAAACGCCTTCTTATTTTGTTTCCTGTTCTCCCCACAAACTACAACGCCGCATGGAATAAAAACATTTTACA
This sequence comes from Cryptotermes secundus, assembly GCF_002891405.2. Lineage (NCBI taxonomy): Eukaryota > Metazoa > Arthropoda > Insecta > Blattodea > Kalotermitidae > Cryptotermes > Cryptotermes secundus. The sequence continues at coordinate 493,369 of NW_019739947.1, forward strand.
ACCAATAGCATAAAGAAATATAGGCTATATTTTCTGTTCTCTCTGTACTCATCAGCAACTGTTTGAACCCTGAAATTGATGCAATAACGCTTACAAATCCAGGTCTACCTCACAGAAACAGAAGCCATCTCCATTAAAATTCCAATCGGTTGTTGCAATTCAGGGACGTAACTGAGAACCGTACACAAATTATGTGGGAAATATACAGACGTTCTTAATGCAAAGTACGTGGTATGCATAGCAACTACTGTCCTGTAAGGATTAAGTAAACACCCTACTATACAACCTATTTCCATTCCCCACCACGCTGGCTTTTCTTCTGTTTGTGTTCATGCCTTGCAGCTTGTGTACTAACTGACCACTTCCATGAAATATAGTACATATACAATGGCACTAGAGGCCACCTCAACTTCGAACTTCGTACTGCATAATTTACTACAATCAGTAATAAAATCATGGAGGACCTACGGCCATGTGAGGTGGGAGTGAAACGAGAGAAACTTCATGTAAAATCTTTAAATACGATAATACGTAAGACATATCCATATAAACCCTGCAAAAGTTGGTAAAGTTGTCCCTGTGCTTAACTAATTAAGCACTAAGCCATGAAGATGTATTGGGGAGTGGATGTATAGATCCACATTTTCTTGACCTCGCCACTAGTTGGAGGTGAGTTACCTTCACACCCCGGCCGTCTTACCCCCGGTACCCATCGGATGGGTGGGCCCCCAGATTCGGTCTGGAGGACGTGGAGAAGAAAAAATTAAACAACCGGGGCTCAAACTCAGACCCCTTGGTCGTTCAGCCCGTAGTCAGTCATTACACAGACTACGCTATCCCGATTTCATATAAAACCTGCAAGTTCTTAAAATTATATAGGCGTATGGTAAATAATTTGAATATACATACATAATATGAGTCATTCCCCCCCAGGGAAGCCGGGGGGTGTAACATTAGAAGAAACCACATTTCCCGTTTTCTTTATCCTTTAAGAAAGCTGTTATCATGACTGCCAAGAAGTTACAGAAATATGTAACTTTAAAAACGCAAATAATCACACGTGTCCTGTAGCCCTAAGCTTCACGAAAGCTGCCAGTAAACAGTAAAAAAACAAGAATATGAACTGGAGATATTGACCCATGCGTTTGAGTAGGAGAAGCTGCGCCCCTGAGCTCGGAGAGGATGTTGCCCTTCTCCTGATAACGAGCACACACACTTCGCTAACATCAAATAAATTTCGGAAGAGAATTGCCGTGTGCTTGTACCTTCTTAAACTGTAAATCGGATTAAAAGCTTCATTAATTTTAGATGCAACAAATGTCTCGACGCAATATTAATCAATTAATCGCTCCCCCTTTAAACAGAACAACATCTAACAAGCTATAATCTTAGATAGAATTACTTGCTCTTAATTTCCTGAGAGGAATATTAAATCTCAGATTTTAAAATACAGATTCAATATCAATTCAAGTAAAACAATCACACTTTCCTTACGTGTGCTTCGTTTTATATGCTGTTCATTTACTGAATATACTCTCAGCAACCAAGTTCGACACACGCCATTTGTAACTATTCGTATTACACAAGGAGTGACTACAAATAAATATAAGAGATTGCCGTAAATTTAATTGCAAATATTTTCAATCTAGCATGAATTTAACTTACTAACTCCGCGGAGCACAATTGATCTTGATGAGCTAGCTAAACCAGTCATGAAATACCCCGTATTTTATTAAGCAGTAAAATCCGTTACCTTCTTCAAAGGAGCCCATCGCGGGTCCCAACTAGAGCCAAATAAACCCAGCTTACAACCCCCCCCCCCCTATTTCCTAAGGTTCATTTACGCCTGGGTCATCGAAAATTTGTGCTCACTTCAGAATATCTGGCCAAAATTCCCTACGCATCACTCGTTCATGTCACATGTCATACCCACCTCATCCTCCATGATCTAATCACCTTAATACTGTGACGGAATAATCCACTACTACACAACGGCTTGTTAAAGAAACGCTTCCGGGACAACAAGCTGGAAGAGTCCATTACCAAGCAGCTCTCGGTGAACATTTTCTAAAATAGCCGGAATAATGAAGCCAGACAAGGAATTATCAATTTGTGCTAGGTAATCATTCATGCACGTTTCCGAGACAATGTTTTCATGAAAAGCAGTAGGGCTGGACCACACACAGCGACATCGGTCGTACGACGTCCGTACGTTTCATGTCGCATTAAGTAGTAGAATATAAAGTGTAGTCTTAGCTTTCATACTTGACGACATGCGACATCTACCGTACGGCAGTCGGAGAGCAAAGAAATGTATTTGGTCGCTCTAGTGTGAAAAGGAGGTCGTACGGCAAAAAAAAAGTCGTATGACCGATGTCGCTGTGTGTGTTCCAGCTCTTAGAGATGGTGTCTTGTATCGCAGGCTCCTAGCAATTATAAATATTGAGTTATTTCGTGAATTCCAGTAGTAAACCACTGTGAAGGCGGAGTCGAATACCTCCACAGTGACCCTGCGAGTTGTAGGGGTCGATAAAAAGAGAAGTCTCAAATATCAGACAGTAGAACAAAGCCAGGAGTCCCGAGGGACTCGGACCCGAGAAAGACTGCGCTGGCAAGGATCAGCAGCATATACAAATAACAAACCCGTCCTCTCGTCAGAGAGGGCACCCCACAAAAACAAGACCGTAACTGTCAAAGAGTAATAAATATCCCGTCATGAGCCCCAGATGGGGCTCTACACCAAGACTTAACTGACTGAATGACTGACCGTCAGTCGCAATGTGACTTTCACTTTGACTTGAATTCGAGTAGTAGAGATCGGTCCGAAATTAGTGAGATATTCGTCAAGCAGACTCCTTTAAGAAGGAGTTCAATGTGTGAGCTGTTACAATTGGCTATAATTGTAAAGAACTGCCAATAAATCCAGTCATCAAATCTATAATTTATTATGATTAGTCACGCGAACCCCTGATACTTGACACCATTGTTTCACTTAGTAACAGACTTGTGCCTAAGGAACACAGTATCTCATCTACGCATGTTCTGTGTGAAATATGGAACCCAACGCTGCATCGTTTACAGCTGTTTCGTGTCGCCTGGCTTCGTCAGCAATAAATGCGCGTCTGCAATGAGTAAACAAGATGAAAGGGAAGCGAAAACAAACAGAAGATAATGTATTGGGGAACCCCCTCCCTCCCTTCACATAGCAATAAAATTGCAATAAGCTTGAAACATTTCTGTACTGCCTTCTACTTAGATATCTGCATTTAATTAGCACTTCCACTCCGGTGTTTTCACGACACTTGCTAGTCGTAAAACGTTAATGTGGCACGAAATTTAACTTTCCTTCCATTCTTGTGTCCATGTTCTTGTAGTAGCGCGGAAACTCCCATCAACTGCACCTATAAATATACTTTCTGAGTGAAATATGAACTGGCACTTCTTCACAGACCGTCACATTCCTTCCATTCAAGGACATTTAGCAGTGTGCGACAAGTTTCAAAATACGTTAAATATTTAATTGAATTTAGATTTTAGAATAATATGGGAACAGGATACGGATATACGTAGAAATAATAGGTAGTAGTTTCTCTGGCAAATGGCACGAAAACTTAACAATTCTCGAAGTAGTACTTGCCGACCACAGTGGTCGCGTGGTCTAAGGCATGAACTGTCTTCATCCGAATGAACGGTGGGAGAGTGAATTCTAATCCCACTCAAAGCACGAATTCCAGTCTGAGTTTGTGTATGTAGCGGCCTTGCGACGGGCTGATGCATCGTCCAAGGAGTCCTACCGATTCTCCTAGGATTAAGAAAATGAAGTGAAAGAAAGAATTTCACGGATGCCCTATGTCCCCAGAGTGGGAGCAAGAGGCGAGAGAGAGAGAGAGTTTTAATGAATACAAGGCAATAATCGGAGAGTAAATCCTTGGCTTGTTGCCACAGTACCACGTGCTAAGAGCTTTCTGTGCACAGTGTAATCTGATGGAATATCGTTTCCAAAATCGAAAGTCAGAAAGGAAATATATTGAGCTATGAAGTTCTAACACACCTCCTCTCCACATAACTTTTAGGGTATTTGTAGATGACCGACTGTCGAAGACGATGTGACTTAGCTCCTATAGAACAGAACCAGTAAGTCTGTATCGTTAGTTGTAATGAACATTTGCTTCCTGACTCTTGTGTCTGTACTTATGCTTCATACCAATGGTTTTCAAGCGTTCCCAACATTAATGGTCTTTGGAAACTTCTTTAAGTAACCTGTTACTTTGTAACGTGAGGGTGATTGGCAGAAGTAGAAGTAATTCGCACCGTAAGGCCGCGCCATAGCTCAAGCGGTTAGTCGCTGGCTTCCCACCGCTCCGGCCCGGGTTCGATCCCGGGTATGGTCAGGTGGGATTTGTGGTGGACAAAGTGGCGCTGGGGCAGGTTTTCTCCGAGTACTTCGGTTTCCCCTGCCAATCTTCATTCCACCAATTGCTCCACAATCACCCTCACCTATCATCTGGGGCTGGTACAATAGGCCAGAAGTGGCCGCAGTACAAGGGACTTAGTCCCACCCCACTAGCAAAAAAACAAAGTTTCGATTATTTTTAACAGCAGTCTCGTTTCCGTTAACTCCCAATTCCCCCCAGCCCTTAGTTTTGCCAAATTCAGTCTTCTTACGTGAAAGGAACTCCGGCAGCTGGCGACGGTTTGCTGTATTTCAGACAGGTCAATTGCATGATGTTTGCTGACAGAAAAAGGCGCAGTTCAGCCAACCAAACAGCATAATAACAAGTTAGGTGGAGAGACGAAAGGTTCAACTTCGTGAAACTCTAAACTTTTTAAAAGACTTCGTAATGAGATGGAAGTAGCTGATGTAGTTAGGGCTCTACTTTGTCGCGACAACAAAACCACGGGACCAAACAGCTCATTAAGAGACACACCAGCAATTGCAGAACTAGGTTACCAACTCACAACATTAATGGCATGATCAATAAAAGAACTCAGACCCAGCATTGCTCGATCCAGTTGCTGTATTTTTACGTCTCTGAGTATTCGCAGATCTTTGTAAAATAAGTGTAAATTTCCCTTATTCCTATATAACTATCTCGACATATTCAATTGCTGGATTTATACGGCGTCGAGTGGCACGAAATAATTAACTGGGAAGGTTGTGGAAGCATGCGATCATGGCCTTTAAGATGCTGTCACATGTATGAGCTATTATAGAAGGGATCTGGATTTGTAATTGGATTAACTGAAATCTTACAACTCGTAACTACAAGTAACTATAGCGCAATCGTTAATTCACACACTCACAGTAAAAGTAAAAAGTAAAGCTATCCCTGTACCAGGCCGTGAAGGCCCATAGGGTTGTGAGACGTTGAGGGTCCCACATTATCTAGACAATCGGCTCAAAGATGGCGGTAAGGTTGTCAGCCTTACGCGCCGGCCGCGCTTTACTCCCCAGGAAAATTATCACAGAGGGCCAGATAAACACCTGGTGTTGGAGGGTACCATTTGTAGCCCTACTGTACAATATTCGGGACAGGTCAGAACCTTGAGGCACGGATACCTACATTTCTCTAAGCGTGGAATCTTCTCGTTTGACAGAAAATGTGAATTTTAATTAGGACAGAAAGGAGCTAAAACGCTCGATTGAATTCGTCGATAATTTTGATTTATGTAGCTTGTGTAATAAGTCAGGTTGCCGTGATGTATCAAAGGCTGTTTCGATATCCAAGACCATCGCCGCTGTAGACATGTTATTGAGTAAATTTAAGGTCACGTGGCCCGTAAGCCTTCTACATTGCAGTGTCGTGCTATGCCATGCACGGGAACCAAACTGACTTGCATTAAGCAGGTCTGTCACCTCAATGTGACTTTGGACGATTTCTAGAATCTTTTTTAATACAAGTTTGCCAGAATCAGAGGCAGAGTTACTTTACAAGAAAAGTTTGCTCCGGCTAGTGTCCTCGTTACGTAGCCTTGGCACGAACCGCGTAGAAGAAACCGTTTCAACAATTCCTCTATTGTTGTGTGTTCATTTGTTGCTTAACAATGGCCTATTTCTTTGATGACTTAGGAGCTTGTTTACTGTGCCATTGCCTATCAACGGATGACGTTTCTTGTTAAGCTGTTACGTTTTGTCACAATGTCCGTATACATGTGCCATAGAACATGAATGTATGTGCAGTGAAAGAGAATTAAGACAGTTGCTCATCAAGTCTAAACGCTGAACTCTGAGCGCTGTGGATCTGTGTCCGTGTTGGCAATCCTTTTAACTGTATAACCCTGTTTATGCCATTGAATCTCTGCTTCCTACTCACAAAACCGTAATTTCAGACTGGTATGTAAAATTTAACTTATTTGCTTGCAGCTTTCGTCAGCAGAGACAAAAATAGCCATTAAAATGTTTTAGCACACTTTTATAGTTTAAAAGGGAGGATGATTTTCTTTTGCCACCCTGTATGTTTATCCTCCTAATACCATTGGAAACATGTGAATGATTTTTATGAAAATTTGCACGAATATCATTCTAGTACAAAACATCCAAAGTTTTAGTTTTCAATTTAAAGCCCTAAAAATACGAAAAGTTCGACTATGGGAAGTTTTAATGTTGGAGCTACATTAGCGACACATTAGGTACGTGTACGTAATTAGTATTTTGTGCTGCAATAGATCTTGAAAAAATATTAAGAACTTTTTAAGTTAGTGTTCTGTAGAATTTCAAACAAAACAATTATGGAGGCTCGTGAAGTCAGGAATAAGCTATAGGTTTTATGTCGATAACTAATGAACTACTGAAGCCAGGTTAGTAGAATTCTTTGCGAAGACACATCATGAACTTAACTTAAATTACGGATCGAACATTTTTATCCATTAGTATTTAGTTATAAATGAATATTCGAGATTCTATTTATGAAATAGGAAACTCTCGTCTGAACTCTACTGAGGCCGAGGAAAGAAAGAGAAGCTGGAGATAATGGCCCTAGAGCCTTTTTCCTCTGCCTATCGTTGTGACTCTCCTCTAGACCCCTCTGGCCTATGTAAACCACACAAGAGCACCTGCTGTAGCGAAGGTTTTCACTACCAACACAGTGAACAGAATGCTCAGACAGTTGTAGGGAGATATAGGGTGGAGGGTAACAGCCCGAGAGAGGTATCAAGATGGCTGACCCATGGGACGTTCTTCCGTGGCCTCAATATAGTAAAAATTGGTCACTAAATTCTACAATTATTCATTTATATTCTTGATAATCTCACCCCATAGCAACAATTTAAGGAAATTATGTAGATACTTCAATATTATCTTGCCTCTCATAATTAGACCAATCCTGAAAGTCCATGTATTACAGCCCTTGGCGTGTGTCATAGCCCCAACCAGCCGTCACCATCATATGAGGCTTCAATTCACAAGAGGATGGTACACTTTTTTAATCAGATTATAGAAGCTGAGTTCAGGTTACTTTAATCCTTTAATTATGAATCTCGCATATTAATTTCAATATTATTATCAATCGTTACAATTTTCATAATCTTGTAAGACACAAAACAATCGGAAAGACCTGCAACAAGGTATCGGAAGTGTAAACAAAGCAAGAAATCAGCATGAAGCAAGGAGCAAGCAACGTTCTACCAGGAGACAAAACTCTCCATAACCACCGCTGTGAGAATATAAAACCTTGCAATTTTCTTTGTGCATGCTGGCGGATTACAGATAGTACTTTACATAAGGTCATAAATAAACTTTTCGTGTATACCAAAAACCATTTACCAAGTTTCATTGAAATTCGACGTGAGATATCTTTGTATGACTTTACTCAGCTAGACTGATTTTTGCCACATTGACCCATTACAAGGCCTACTTTAAATAAGGTCATTAATGGGCTTTTCCGTATATCCACAAAGCAGCTTCAGAGACTTTTCTACAGTTCAGATCTCTGCATTATTCTGCTGCTGAAGTATAAATTTTTGAATAACACATACTGTCTTTTGTTGAAACTCCATTCATAAACCTGCTACAATAAAAGTAACAAATTTCAAAGGTCGTTGCTGGAAATTCTAAGTAGTCAAACCTCACTTATCAGGACACATCGTCACAAGCTTCTACTATAAACAAATCGACAATTAATGTAGCATAATAAATGAACCCTGTGTACATTTATAAATCCGGTTCCCACCTTGAGGATAATGCACTGCATCCCCATTAAAAAGAAATTCAGAGATAGAGTCGTTGTTTATTCTGAGACTCGTGCAGGTAGTACCTGTACTTAAATAGTACTCTAACGGATTAAACGATCGACAGCAAAGATTGATGAAGTTTTGTGCACTTCAAGAGAGTGAAGTTCTTCGAGCGTAGGTTTGGATAGAAACAACATAGGAACGATGGGCTTAGTGTCGTAAGGAGAAATTTGATTGTTTAGTAACTTACATTGTACTAGAGCGGAATATTAACATGAATCTGCTACAACTTATATACTTTGAATTAATTTAAAAGGTAGATTCTGTTTTCATTATAGATCTGTTTTATAATCTTACAAGAAACTTATAGAAATTGAAATTTCTGAAGACAGTAAAGACATGGATTCATAGTGTTCGGCAGATTAATTCTATTGTTCTGTACGTTTTCGATGCCAACAAAGAACGAGTCTAAACAAGCTGATTTTTTTTTTTACGTCAATTTACAATCTACTTGACCACTGCAAGTAACAAGTAAATGCGATGGGTGTTTATGTCGTGAAGGCGGCAGCTGCCCAGTGGCAGTACTCTACCTTTTAGTTACATAAGTATTCTGGCCAGGTTGTCCTCAGTCGTCTTGCTGCTGGGTGCGGTTTCGTTAATTCAACGATTAGCGGGTTCTCGTGTCCTGTTATCCGAGTACGGTGTCTGGTGGCATGTTTTCTGATCTCTTCCGTGATGAGGGGTATGTTGAGATCGTTGTGGATAGTTCCGTTTGTTACGTACCATGGTGCGCCTGTGATTCTTCTTAGTGTTTTCGATTGGAATGTTTGGAGGATTTGGTATTGGATGGTCGAGCGCAGCCCCACAGCTCGATGCCATAGGTCCATATATAAACAAGCTGATTAGCACTGCTCATGAGTGTATACCTAAAGAGCAATATACTTATATGTTAGTTAAGTGAGATATAATTCATTTTAAATGTATGTCAAGAAAGTGGCGCAATAAAACTTGTTTATAAAATTTAATAATGAATGGTTTACGGATTTGCAAGAAATGCTTATAAGTCGTGTAGGGCGTACATAAGCATATGTATGAAATGGTTTGTTCAATTTGTTACAATTCTTATATAGGAAATTATTCTCCATTCTGAGGAATAACAATTTTCGCATTCAAATTAAGCGATATTTTAAAGGGTTGTTTGAAGATGCAGTTGAATTTATCGACAGAATGGCTAACAGACTTTCCAAATTTACAGTAAAATTAAGTATTTCAGCATTCTGTTGCACATTTTTAATTAAACATCTATGAATCAAGTCCGTCAATAATGCAACAATCATTAAAATATTCACCATTTAACACTAATACAATACACGACTAGTGAAGACAACACCCCGCGCTGCCAGAGGGAACAACACACAAGCAAGGGGCATATTGCAGATTTCAGACGTAGCAAAACAAGAACGACTGTGTAGTCGGGAGCCAGTAACACTTTACTGGACTGGACTGCCTATGTCAATCCTCATGCGGTGTCACTGCGATAAACAATAGAAGTACCTTATGTCACACAAAAGATTCCGTTTTTGAAAATTGAATTAAATGGTAAGTAGGAATAGAATGATAGTTGTATCCTGAAGTACACGAAATTGAATGTATTACTTAAGAACTTGCATGCCCTTTTACTGTTTATATGAATTATGCAACAAAGGCAACAAACGATCAAATGCTGTTGCATAATGCATTACAAAATATACTCGTAAGTAACTACCATCGTCAATCTCGTCGTGATAATCCATTCCTCTGGTCAAAGTGAAAATATATTGGTAAGACTGTCTAAAAAGGGTGTGCCCTGACAAACTTAGTTTTCATTTGGGGCTTAAACTCTGGTTTGATATTTGGAAGTATTTCGGTAGAAAATTTAACCCAAACTCTTTGTTGAAACTCACTTAAATATGCAAATTTAACAGAATATAAAATACGCGGTCTGCTATCAGATATTTCCCCAGTAGGCGTTCTTTACATTAAGCAAAGAAAACACAAAAAGTAAAATGTGAGCGTATATGAAAATAACGTTGTCCGTCTTCGGAGACAGGGTTCATTAAGAAATCATTTGTAACTGTCGCGGAAGCATGGATGAATGAGTTGTATACAAACAAGAGCAGTCCAAAAGGGAACACAGGAACACCATTGCCTAAGGATTACTAACGCGACGGCTGTCAGTACACAAACAAACATACAATGACGACAATGCCTTTGTCGTGTCAAACGAGAACTTGCGTTTAAAAATTACGACTTTCTTATACATCCCTCTATCAACAAGTCATTACTGCATGTTAAAAGACCGCCTAGTGAAGATGAAGACATTGTGTTTACAGACATCCGTAGTGCTCCTTGGACGGGGGATCGGCCCTTCGCAAGACCTCTGCCTACACATATTATTATTATTTTATTATTGCTAGTGGGGTGGGACTAAGTCCCGTGTACTGCGGCCAATTCTGGCCTATTGGACCAGCACCAGATGATAGGTGAGGCTGATTGTGGAGCAATTGGTGGAATGAAGATTGGCAGGGGAAACCGAAGTACTCGGAGAAAACCTGACCCAGCGCCGCTCTGTCCACCACAAATGCCACTTGACAACACCCGGGATCGAACCCGGGCCGCGCGGTGGGAAGCCAGCGACTAACCGCTTGAACTATAGCGCGTCCTCTGCCTACACATAACAAATCATACTGAGGAAAGTCTACAGACACACTACACAGCAATGCCCGGAATGGAATTTGAACCCTCGACCCTAACGTTTCATTGATAAAGTGGTGGATATGCCTTAGGCCGCGAATTCACTGTGATCGGTAGGGACTGCGGTTGGTTTCTGGCATACTTTGGGGTAACTTATCTTAATTTTATCTCTGCCTGAACTTGTGGTAATCACTGTTAGTTGCTCTACAAATTATTCTCTGTAGAAAGAAATGAATTTGAATGACAGTATACATATGTTCGAAACGAATTTATTCAAAAAAACAAATCTCCGACCACATCGTATACTTCGTTCACGTCTGCTCTATATGACGATGCCCTCAATAGCTAACAGTTTACAGTTTACACCATTCACAGCGCACAATGGGAAGAATTTTCGTGAATACTTACTTACTTACTTACTTACTTATGGAGCTGAGCCCTTCTTCAGAAGCCACATCTGCAGCTACTCAAGAATTTCGCAGCATTTTATAGAAACCGAAGGTTCATTACCGTGTTCACAAGAGCCCTCCACTGGTCCTTATTCTGTGCCAGATGAATCCAATCCATACTATCCCATCCTTCCTCTATAAGACCCATTATAATATTGTCCACCTACCTACGTTTTGGTCTTCCCAGTGGTCTATTTCCTTCTGCATTTCCCACTAACATCCTATATGCATTCCATCTCTCCCCCATTCGTGCTACATGCCTTGCCAACCTATCCTCCTTGACATGATAATGTTTCGTGAATAATCGATTAAACCAATATGCAAGAAATCAATCTTGGCTTAATGTGAGGCACTAAGCCTGCATCTGTTTTCAGGGACTGGAGAAAAGCGTGGGAACCCAAAGTTAGGATAGATGGACTCCGATCGCTCAGTCGGTCTCGAAACCCNTTGTTAAAGTTTCGTGAATAATCGATTAAAACTAATATGCAAGAAATCAATCTTGGCTTAATGTGAGGTACTAAGCCTGCATCTGTCTTCAGGGACTGGAGAAAAGCGTGGGAAAACAAAGTTAGGATAGATGGACTCCGATCGCTCAGTCGGACTCGAAACCCTTCGGAAGGTAAAGTAGGAGTGCCCCCACTAGGCTATACGCTTCGCAGCAAGATGTGTATGCTACAGCATATTTTCCATTGCTACGGAGCGAAAATCGGTTCACGAAACCATCTATGTATATCCGCCATTTCATTTCTGGAACCGATTATCACGAAATTTGGTAGGAATTTTATATAATCCTTGGCCTCTCCAACACCGTACTCCCCTACAATCAGTAACAATAGCACGGTGAGCGCAAAAACTTTGAGGCGACGGTAACAATATCGACAGAGAGCAGGGGTATGAGGCGAAGCACAGAAACACGTTTTCGAAAAAATACAGCACCCATAACAGTAAATCAGTTGTTGTGTTGAACGTGAAAGAGCAACATGGCGGTCGTGTGAAAACTGTCTTTAGATTTAGGTTAGATTCCGATCACTGATAAAATATTTGGTATATCATAAGCATACCTGCACATCACGTGCCAAGTAAACAGTCATAAACATGGCGACTGGGCGAAACTATGAGGTTATGTTTGACCATTTGATCCTAGACACAATGAGCGCACTTAGGTTCTTTATAAAAATAAAATAATTTGAAAAATCACGGCTGTGAAATACTCAGAACATATAAAGAATTACGTCACTGGGTAACACAATCCCAAACCATTTATGGAACATGTATGGATTACGTAATCAATGACCAACTTTTCTTGTCAGTTACTAAGCGGAACTTACGTCACGATGATGCAGAATCGCCTATAGCATAGCTGCTGTCCACCTGAATTTGTCGAGAAAGAAGAAAGCATCGTGTAGGATGTATTCACAGTCTGCTAAAATTATATTTCAGCGGGGTGTAATTATTGTGTGAATATTACTGCTGAAAATGAAAAATTCGGGTTGTGACTGAATTCGGACCATGCATATATGCATATATTTAAAAAGAAATCTGACCTTTTGATGATGAAGTTTGAATTTAGTTTTTCTGACTGGTCAGTGGAGTTACATTTCGTTGAAACAATTCGCTAATTGATCAATCCCGAAATAAGCCTTACCACTCTTCTCAGTGACCGAGGTCAAAATGTAAATTTCCAACACACGTATGTCACTTTCGTTAAGGTACCGGGTCAGAACGCTATACCTTCGAATCTTAGTTTATCGCCACCTAAGCTTCTGTGAACTGAGTGTACAAAATTTTGTATTTCAGCCATTCTTAAGGCCAACAGCGACGGGGAATGGTGAGTGTCACACACGACAGTCCTCAAGGCGTAGATTTTCCAACTTCGCGGAACCAGATCGCGACTCCTTATGCAAAGAAATTCTGCATGCCAAGATAATTTTGATTCAGTCATGAGTGCCAAAGTATTCACATGTATGGGGGGGTCAAGGCCGGCTCGAATATGTTACAAAAAAAGGCTACGTTATTATTAAATGGTAAGCGTTTGTCAGGTAGTTGGACGATCAGGACAAACCTACCAGTTTCGTGAAATAGGCCTTTGATACTTCGTAGTGAGCTTAAGGAATCGTATCATGAAACAACGCATGTTCAAGATATTTTTGGGAATTTAACTATTCGCTAGTACGGAGGGAAATTTTATGGTCAACTGGATGTGTCAGACAGGGAAGCGGTCGTGGCATTCTTCAAAACATTGCTTCAGAATCTTTTTCAAAAGAATAAGAATATTTTTTAAACTTAATTCACTTTCGAAAATCGGCGATATTTGGCAACAAATTATATATACATCGTCACTTTACTGTCTCCTTCCTGTTTCCATTTGTGAGCCTAGTGAAACATGCACAAAAAATATTAAGAAATTTACTGCTTAATCTGGGCCGCCTCTGTGGACTAGTGGTCAGAGTTTCTGGCTATAAATCAAAAGATCCTGGGTTCGACTCCTGGCGCTACCAGATCTTCTGAGAAGCAGTGCATCTGGAACGGGGTCCCCTCAGCCTCGTGATGATAACTGAGGAGCTATTTCAAGGAAATAGCGGCTCCGGTCTAGAAACCCGAGATTAACGGCCGTGGGAATCCGTTGTGCTGATCACGCGACACCCTCTATCCACAAAAGTTGGCACTAACTTCGCCGATAAGCGGCGGTCGCTCGGTCGGTATAGTTAGCTTGCGGACTAAAAGCCAAGGACTACTTATTCTTACCAATATTTATGGTTGTCATGGGTGTTAAAGCTGTATGCAAATACTGCAATGGATTTTTCGGTTGCAATTTGAAAGGCAATTCCCTCTATTTCTTTAATCACATCAGTAAATTTTAACTTCTTTAGCTGAACGTATTTCCCCGTTCCAAATTTTATCTACTGCACTATGTATTGAGATATTGGTGAGGAAAGTACGAGTACGAGAGGTCGCGGCGGTGTTCGGAATGAGAGATGTATGTTCAGATAGGAGGGAGGGGAGTGAGTGAGAGAGAGACAGAGGGAACTATGGATGGCTGCGTTTTCCCGATGTTGCCATAGAAACTTTGCATGGATGCTGGAAGAGGTCTGAGCGTGTTTGATTGCGTTGCTATATAGCAGCACAGTAACCAATCAGAATCTGCGACTCCTGATGTTGTCATGGAAGCCCAGCTGGGGTTACTAACAGTTACAGAAATGCCGTATTTAGACCTATTCAAGAAAATATCTTCATACAGATACGTATCACTATTACCGGATTGATGCAAATTACATTTTCCACAGAGTCAATGCATTTTACATTAATGAAATTCACGTATTTCGGAAATGGGTCTTCGGGTTCCATGGAAGATGAAAGAATCACTCTACAAACGAAGTGACTGCCGGTATCTCAAGAAGGGCTCTGTTCTCTGGAGTTGGTTAATGGTGATGTCCGTAATTGACTGAGAAGACGAGCTAACATGAAGAAGAGAAACCACAAATGTACGCGCCACGGAGATCGCGAAAACGAAATGAAAGCCTAGTCAATACTGCGCAGCCGCAGAGGTTCGTATTGCAAGATCACAGTGTGTAACCACCCAGTTAAATAAAAAAAAAACGATATTTTGTGGTATTACACTAAATTCGTAACGAAGTTAAGATTGCGTACTATAAGTTCTTGAGGAGTGAAGCAGTCTACACAAGGAAGGACCAGTTGAGGAATACTAAAATTAAGGAGGAGCTGAACATCTTTCAGCTACATGAGAGAATTCTACACTCCATATCACAACGGAAATATCATGTGCAACGACTGTAAGACGGTCGGGTTCCGAAGAAAATTCCCAAACAAGAACAACCACGAGGAAGAAGAAGAAGAATATGACGCCCACAGTTAAGACTGAGGGACCATCATACTTTTCAAGAGGACAGACGTGTATTACTTAGAAACGGCCGTTTCTGTGACTCAACAGTTCTAACATGGGGCAAACATGCCACAATATTTTATCACAAGGATGTATTACGATGCTGCCATAAGGATTTTTGGGAGGGCATTCAGAAATAATCCTCTATTTGTTACGAACTACATTTCATAATTTGACTCTGCTCCCTTTTTGTGGTTTGGTTTGGTTCTAATAAGAGATTTTTACCATTTCATTACTTTAAAAAAGTAAAAAAGGTAAAGTGTTTAACTAATTAAGCACTAAGAAATGAAGGCGTATGGGGGAGTAGATGTATACGTCCACGTGTTATTGACCTCAGCACTAGTTGGAAGTGAGTAGTCAGTTTTACGCCCGGGTAGCTTCGTCCCCGGTGAAAGAGTCCACGTTACCCATTCGACCGGAGGCTAGGTGGGTTCGAGAACCGGTCTAGACCATATGCAGACAAGAAAATTCTTTCTTATAAGCAGATTCCAACTCCGACTCTTCGGTCGTCCATCCCACAGACCAATCGCTATACCGACTGCTTTATCCCGGCTCCTTAAAAATTAATATGGACAGTTATATCAGTCATATGAACGTTATGTTAGCACACAAAACAAGATTCAGATCTTCGCCACTTTCTCGTGTGAATGTAATGACACGCACATCATGTGGAAACTGGAAACGCTGTAACTCCCGAGTGACGTAAGACAAACAGCATGCTATACTACGAGAAAAGTCTTCAGCATTTGCAGGCAAAAGGAACAAGGCATGTTTGGATATTTTATTAGGAGACAAGCATTTTCACTCCACTTACAGGTCAATAGCTGCAGGAAGGAAGAAAGAAGGAAAAGAAGAAAGAAAAAGTGGACATTTTATTAATGAAATAAAAAACAGAAAGAATTAAAAAGAAACTGTCGTTTTATAAATAACACAATAAGAGAATTAAACAAAATCTGCCTTCACGATCAGTTGCCATCTCATGAAAACAAAAATCTAACTCACTCACTCACTCACTCCTTGGAAGAGAGTTTTCTTTTTTCTTCAAGAACCAACAGTCGTTCAGCTACTCAGTTCGTTGGCTTCTATGTTACCCGAAGAACAATTACCATGCCCATAAAATCCGCCACTAATCCCCACCCTGGTATCAAATTAATTCAGTCCACATCATAATAACCAGTTCAACAACATTTCAATATTTTCCTACCGGCTACTCCAAGGTCTCATAAACAGTCTCTGTTCGGCCGCGCCACAGCTCAAGCGGTTAGTTGCTGGCTTCCCACCGAGGCGGCCCGGGTTCGATCCCCAGTCTGGCCAAGTTGGATTTGTGGTAAAGAAAGTGGCGCTGGGGCAGGTTTCCTCCGAGTACTTCGGTTTCTCCTGCCAATCACCCTCACCTATTATCTGGGGCTGGTACAATAGGCCAGAAGTGGCCGCAGTACAAGGGACTTAGTCCCATCCCACTAGCAATAAAAGAAATATGCATTTCTCGACAAAGAATATATAAATAAAAACGTAAGTGGCCACCTCTGACCCTGTTGTAATCCCAAAGTTCAAACTGTTGAATACTCATGCGTGTGAAATCTTCTCAAGTATAGATTCCGAAGTCTCCTCTACGTACCTGTTCGAACCAGTGTGAAAGATACATATGAAGTAGAACTCATCACTTCACAGTTAGAAGAATCGAACAGATTGGATCGCCACCATGGCCAGAACCTAACATTCCAAGAAAGTTAACAGCCTTCCTTTCCTAGCTGGCCTTCTCTTCTCAGAGTGATATCACGTCATGAAACCCACGGGGAAACTTTCTACTGAATCCAGTAATAGACAATCTCGCCCACAGATGTCAAACCGTCTAGTAGAAATGGAAGTATACATTTCTTCGTACGTTTATTACGTCAATACATTTTTCTTGTACGAAGCTAAAATATGTGCTGACGTTACACTTAGTGAAATTTTAATTGCCTATGTGGAATTCTGATAAATTTTAAGAAGAAACAGTAAATGAATACCACTCCTTGTCAGTGTGATAGTACATCTGATAAGTTCTCTTCTTTAACCCTTTAAATCACAGCCGTTACTATAGGTACCCGATTACTTTAAAGTTAAGGGGCTCTGCATTTTATCCAAAAGTGCATTTGTGTGTTTCGCAAAATTCTCAGAAACACAACTATTATTTTTATAAAGAGTATTAATTAAATCGGTCTTTTTAATGAGATGCATTGTCCTTCCTGAACGGCTAAATATAATTTAGATGTATTTCAGTTTTCAGAGTGTGCTTTCATGAACAGAACTATTTTCATGGCGGAAGGGTATATAATGATTGTAACGTGAACAACTGAAGCAGAATGAATATGACGTTTAACAGAAGCTAATATGTACGAATGTGTACTGAGAATGACGGCGCGGGACTAGCTCGTTTAGCTCTGGCAATCTGAAGCATAACCTGTTGGCAGTCCGTAAGCATTCGGTTCTGCAATAGATTAAACTGGCTCATATAAGAGATGGATGGGGAAGATTGAGGAAGATCATCATCATCAGTAATCTGTCAAGACGACAGGTCCACAGTCTCTTCCAAAACAATTCCTCCATTTAATGCGATCTAGAGCTTTCTCCTTCAAATGAAAGTATCCTCTTCTGTCCCCAAGGTCATCCAGCATCTTCTTACGTCTTCTTCCTCGTCTTCTTGTCATTTCTATCCGCCCCTCTATCTTTCCTTCGATAACTTCTTTTAGAAGGCAGTTTCTGCGTAAAACATGACCAATCCAATTAGCCTTCTGTTTTCTTATTTCGTGTAGGATATTCCTCTGCTCACTGACTCTAATTAACACTTCTTCATTTCTCACATAATCGGTCCAACTGATCTTCTCCATCCTTCTCCAACACCACATATTGAAACTTTCCAGATGTTTCTGATCTACTGCCCTAACTGTCCATGTTTCATCCCCATACAGAGCTATGCTCCAAATGTAGCATTTCACTAGTTTCTTCCTAAAATTTAAGTCCAATTTGCTGGCAGAAAGATTCTTCTTCTTGCTAAATTCAGCTTTTGCTATGGTAATCCTGGATTTAATTTCACTAGTACACCTTCCATCATCTGTTAACATGAGGAGGATATTTAAGGATAATATTAATATGGATCTTAGGTACACAGTTTATGGCAATTGAAAAAGTAATTAAATTTGTTAGTGCAGATCATGGAGAAAACTGCATAATGAGCAGCCTCATAATCCATTTATCTTGCCATATTTACTTGAAGTGATAAAATCAAGGAGCTGAGATGAACGGGCTATGGAGCATGCGCAGTGGGACTCACAAATGCTTATACACCATGAGTCGCGAAAACAGAAGGGAGAGATGATAGCAGATGAGCAGGTGTATATGTGTGGACAATATTAAAATGAAGAATGCCGTCTTCTGGAATGTGGCGGCGTATAGATCTTGTGTGAACCGACGTTTCGGAGGAACTCACTGCCTCCATCTGAAGCCACCTGCTCAAGCTGGTTCCTCGATCGCGGATTTTTCTACCCTGAAATGCTGGTACCCACACACCAGCCTACAAGTTGCCATGACTTAGAAAACCACAATATGAAAAATATTTTTTGTTCGCTAAGGAATGTTTAAAAATTCCACCCAACAGCTTCGACTCATCTGTCTGTCTGCCTGTCTGTATACCTATCTGTCTGTTCATCCTCCCTCCAAGATGCAACAACTCGAAAAATGCTGAACGAATTTTTGTCAGATTTCATAGAATGGAGATGTAATCGTTCAAAGGTAAGAAGTAATATGGAAAGAAATGTAATTAAAAAGTGTCGGCAAGTTATTAGAGACAAAGGCCATTGCTCCTTAGTTCAAATTACAATTTAAGGAGCAATATTAAAAAAGTATAATTAACATGTGGCTGTCACCAGAGATGAATTGCTTCCTTGGAAATTCAACATCATATACAGAAGCAAAGCCTTTTAATATAACAAGTGTTCTGGAGTTGTCATGAAACATGATAGACAGCGACATGAGACCATGTACAGAGGTGCTGAGATGTTGATGGTGTGACAGACACGTGATAACCAAGCAGTAGAGGAAATAGTTGAATGGTTAGTATAAAAAACTGTAGACCACCTCAAAGTTAAATTCAGCGAAACAAAGTGTAATGCTCCACGAAGCCCTGCATGTGTTTCTCCGTGCATCTCGAGCAAATTTCCATGAAAAATATTATATTATGACCGTACGACTTCTTAGGACTTGAGGTCCTCACAAAGATGGTCATAAAGAGTTCTATTTTAGAGCCTATAAGGCAGTGTAGCTAGTTTAAAGTCAACCGACTTTTCGGAGGAACATGTTGCCTCAATTATTAGTGTCGAAGAATAAGACAATTATATCAGATATCATGCAGATCGCTTCGCCTGATTAAACATTTGAATCGTGGATTCGAATCTCACTCGAGTCATTAATATCTGTCTGCGTTTATACGTGTTTGCTTTGTCCTGTGTTGGCAGTGTTCCTGCGATGGGGTGATCAGCTGCCCAATGAGTCCTACCCGCTGTCTATATGTTTCATAATTTCGGAATTATTTGTAATTCTGAATGGGAACATGCCAGAGCCTAATCTCTCAAGGTAGACGCAGTACGTTCTGAAATAATAATAAGCATGAAGCACAGACAGTGCCTGAAATCCTACTCCTCAAACATTAAACACTTCCCATACATACATATTCTATTGTTGTGGAGTTACGAACATTTAGACCACTATTTAGAAAAAAAGACGCATCTTACTTAACATTTTTCACAACATCACATAAATTCAGTATTTTCAAAAGAGATATCTCTCTTGTAGTATGTGAACAGTTAAGTAAGATATAGAAAATGTGAGTATACAAAAAATGTAATAAGAAGAACTTTTGTTAAATTTTATCTTGTAACATTTTCTAATTTCCGAATTTAACATCCATAATCTATACACAATGCTTCATATGTATAACATATTTCGTATAACTATATTCATACTCCGCAAAAAAAATCTTGCATTCAGAAACACATAAAAGTAAAACATTAGTTTCGTTATAAGGGTTCATTTTCTGAAATAACCATGACAGACTAATTCAGTGTCAATTCCTGTCAATGATTAATTAGCATCACTCCCTATGAGGTAGTAGACTAATGTACGCTCTAAGTTGTACCTTCATGTTTTCTATTATTGTTACTTGCAAATCTATCTCAATTAAAATTTTGAAGAAAAATTTTAAGAATCAGTAGAAAGTTGAATCTGTGAGTAGATATCCTTAAAGATATTACGAATATAGCCAAATCAAAAAGATAATATAAAGATGCTAAACGATTCTATTAACATGCTTGTGCTCATTCCTGAAACCATTACAACCAGAAAGATATGTAATTAAGTTATTTGTCTTTGGTCTCAGTTAAAAATTCGTGCAGTGGGAGAATAACGCATAAGTCCCAATGGGAGAAAGAGATAAAACAGAATTACCGAAAGTAAAGAGATGATATGGCATGTACTGTCTTCGCTCGCTTGGAAACCGGGATCGTGGGTTCGAATCCCACTCAGGGCATTGATGTTTAGTTTGTGTGTGTGCGTTTTTCTGTGTTTGTGTACAGGTAGAGGCCTTATGACGAGCTGATCACCCGCCCAAGGAGTCCTACCGAATGTGTAAGATCTAGAAAAACCGAAGTGAACGGAGAAGTTCATGGAGGTAGGCCTAGGCCCACTGGGGCTGTAGTGCCAAGGGGAAAAAAAGAGATGGTAGAAGGGAACTGGGTAGAGAACAGGAAGCAAAGGATATTGTAGTGGCTTCATTTCCTTTATATAACAATACGGAAAACCTCGGTCACTGAATATACAGTGAGGCTCAGATATGCATCTCTGTTGCATGAGAGAATAGAAAAATGGAGACAATTTAATTACACTCATTTATACTTTCCTTCTCTTTTAGTCTCAATTCCACTTTATTTCATATTTTTGTTGAAATTTTATGCATTTTGATGATTAATTAACGTGACTATTTACCATAAGCTTTTATTTCTGAAATTTCGCTTTGACCTCCTGCCTGGCTGGGCCCACTGCAGCTCGTCCAAATTTAATTCCTCTTTGCATAGTTTGGTGGGCAGGCTTCTATCTGTATCCACGCGTTAGCACGCTTGTTTCAAACCGCAGTATTAGCAAATGGCATCTTCTGTATTTTCATAAAGTTTTCCACAACAGAGAAAATGGAATTCGAAGGTAATTGGAGTTGTGGGAACATGCTAATGCTAAATTCCTGTAGGAGAGTGGTTGGCGTGGAGGGAAATGATTACGCAAATTTGCAGTAAAGAATGAAAACAATTTTTACACCATTGTTCGTAGTTAAAGTAAAAAGAAATAATTCATTACTACATAATACAACACAATACAACAAAACTTGTTTGGATTAAACGAATTTAATATCGCGACATAAAAGTTGGCAATAACTTCGCCGACAATCGGCGGTTCCTCGGTCGATATAGTTTGCTTGCGGTCTAAAACGGCGGAGTTTATTTGTTTCTTTTTGTTTGTCTGTTGAAATACGTTACAATACTTATTTTTGCTATCTATGGTGAACAGTTAAGCCTAACTACGGAAAACGTATCTCACTTCGTGGCGAATTTGTATTATCCTGTCATGAAATAACATATATCTTGAAACTGGATATGTTTATATTACTATTAAGACAGTAATCAGTAGACCTCCTTAATCGGAAATCATAAGCAGAATTTTTTTGACAAACCTAAGAGAATTAAGTTTGACATTATTTAATCTGAAAACGGTCCTTATAATTCTAATGCAACTGTCCGCATTACTTGTTGCTGAAACCGTTCCAGAATCCGTAACAATAATTTCAATGTTAAAACATGTGAAACACCCTGGACATTTATCTGACATAAACTATTTTAACGTAAGGACGGAAGATAGAAGGGATAGCGCAATACCGACAGGACGATCAAATTGAAGGTAAGAAAAGTGAATATGCACAGAAGGAGACGAATATAAGAATGAGGCAAAAGGAAAGGATGATAAAGACGAATAAACTGCTTTATCGTGCCAAATAAAAGGAAGAACGGAAAGGGGGAAGCAATGAAAGTAGCAGAAACATGGGAATATGGGAAATTGGACAGAGATTGGAAGTAGATACAGACAAGAACACGTTAAAGTAAATTAAGTTAACGACTGAGGTAGGTGGTTTTAACCTGGTAAAGAGTAGAGAAAAGAGAAAGGGAGAATAATAACCATAGAACGCAAAAGTGAAAGGGATGGTAAAGGTATACTGACAATTGTGACAAAGACAATTGTGTGAAAATTCAGAAGAGACTTCCGGTTGATTTCCAACGCACGCTGCAGTAACACTTTGCGTACAAGGACAGTCCTGTTTGGCCGCCGTGAGCAGCTTCCAGTTTTTATGACAGGAATGGAGCCTCAGCCACTTAGCACACACAATGCATTATTTACAATAATTTGTAATTGGCAAAAGTTCCCATCATGAAGAACAGGTTACGGTCAATATTGCTTCAGTTCATGCTGTTGAAAACACAGGGAAAGAATCATAGTCCATACAGTGTTTCGGCAACGATACTCGTGGTTCAATTCGCCTCAAGGAAGGTGACTTTCATCTATTTCACCTCGTCCAGACCAGCCATGAGACATACTTCAGGCTATTAAGGGATACAGTGGGCTCTTTCTGGGGTGTTAAAACGGAGGCAGCTTAAATTCGCCAGTCACTTGTATCTACTGTCCAAGTTAAGAATGGGTGAAGCTTTGTCTCAGTTCTTTCCACAGAGAAAATATATTGACATTCGGGGACGTTGTCAATGATTCGCATTTGTATGAGAATTTCAAGTCACACACACACACACACATGCTTACGCTGTGAAGGTGACTATATGTTATGACAGATTTTGGGCCTATATCGTAAGCCCTCAGAAGACCATTCCTCTCATAAGTAGAATTATTCGGTTTTTTGGTGTGGACAACTAAATGAACTGTCATTCAAAAACGTAGGGTATCAGTTATGCCAGTAAACGTCCTTTTTAGGGCTCTAGGAACCATTCCCACACAAGTTCAGATATATTTGCTTCCTCTTTGAATATAATTTGACATCCGTAAGGACTCTGAAGCCAGTGCTGGCAGCAGAGTTCGTGTCTCTTGCGGGGCCTTTAATGGAACTTTTCTTTATTGTGTGACTCTGGGCAAAACTGTGAGCAAGATTCTGGGCCGCATTGTAACAGTCCCAGTGAAATCTTCTTAACCCCGCCTACCAATTAACTTACACAACAATGATTACGTGTTGCGTAACTGCTGAACGTTCTCTTATGTCAATAGATGCGATTTTAATTCCTGGGGTAAAACTACTCCCACTTCATGACGTAGCTCATTTCGTTATGCGTCACTCTAAATTCGCCATGTTTCACGTTACCTGTCAAGTTCTCCATGCATGGCTCCATAAATATCTCTAAGACACGTCGTGCAGACAAGTGTGAATTATTTGTTACTACCGTGCAGTTGAAACCGTTTCATACACGGCCGCCTGTGACCCTTCGGTGAGATAGGCATTCATGATTTCCTTGCAAGAAGACGTTGAATGTACATATAATGGGAATGTAATCATTTGCAATCAATCCGTCCGAGAACACGATATTCTTCTCAGTTGAAAAAAAAATGGATTATATTTAGTGTCAGAAAGCTACACAGAATTTATCGAATTAATTAACTTCGTGAGTAAAATGCTCTTCTATGCCGTATCGTTATTAAGTGCGCAGATAGGCCGCAAACCGCTGTATCCCTTTAAACCCGAATAAGTTACTTATACAGGCAGCTTTGTTCATTATTCACCAGGGTTCTTTTTCAACATAATAACTCATAGTAAATAAAGGTAAATGTATCCCCGTAACAGGCCTCGAAGCCCCATAGGGTTGGGACGCGTCGAGGCTCCCACATTTTCTGGAGAGTAGGCTCAAAGATGGTGATTAGGTTTCAGCCTCAAGCACCGGCCGCCCTTTACCCCCCGCTCACGAAGATTTCTGCTACTCATTTATTTTAGAGGCTGAGTCCACCCTAGAGCCATATTGAGGCTGGAAGGATTAGGTAAATTGAGAAATCCAGTAACCTCATCAGGAATAGAACCCAAGATCTTCCGTGTTGTAGCATTGTGCCTCAGTCAACTACTCCACCGCATGACTCCCTGTCCGAACGTAAAATGTCCAGTATCTATGAACGGATTTCATTACATTTTATACTGCAGAGTTTAACTGAAATTTGTCGCCACTCTTCAATTTTGGTTAAAATACGACACCAACAGCGGACATATTCTCTACATGTGAACAAACATCGGTTTTTGCACCAATTTCAAGCCAAATGTATATACGGCAAAGCATGTTTCCCATAAAATCTATAAGGAATATCAAAGCACATTTTATGCCCAGTACACTTTCTTAAGCCGTATCTAAAAGTAACCAAACAAAAGCGAGAGAACGGGCACAGTTGTTCTGCTGTGCATAAAATACCTAACTTTTTACTTTCATGCACTTTTTCAAAAACGGATTAGCAGAGTTCCACCAAGTCAGTAGATTAATCCATTTCTGATGTTCAAAGAAACGCATAATTTTATGTCCTTAGTTTATGTATGCGAACTGGAATAGGGCAGTCGGTATAGCGACTGGCTATGACCTGGACGACCGAGGGGTCAGAGTACGAGTCCCGGCGTGGTCAAGAATTTTAGTTCTCCATGTCGTCCAGGCCGGGTCTGGGGTTCAACCAACCTCTTGTCCAATGGGTACCGGGGGCCCTTTCCCAGAGTGTAAAGCGGCCGGGGCGTGAAGCTGGCCATTCATCTCCAACTAGTGCAGAGGTGTAGAAAATGTGGATCTACACATCCACTCCACAAACACCTTCATGACCTAGTGCTTAATTAGTTAAGCACAGGAACAAATTTAATTTTTCAATTTATGTATACATCAATCTTATAACTGAATGAAACAAAGTATGACGGTTGTATAGGATATGAAAATACGAGTAGCAAGCTCACTGCCAAATCCCAATTCTTCCATAAACTATATACCTTATAGCCTTTTCTCCGATAACAATTTATATAGGCACACACATGATGACTCCGCCTTTACCAGTTAAGATTTGTCAGAGAGACATCCAGAAAGAAACTTGCTATAAGAGGGAGAAAATGAAGCACAAAGAAGACAGGAAGGAGAAGGAGAACGGCTAGGAAGGGAAAGGCCTTATCAAGAAAATGCAGATGTATCCATGGGTCTCTCGGCTATAAATATGGCAGTGCTTCTTGGAAATGGCGACAGCTTTCATGACTGTGGCCTTCAGGTAGATGAATGGGCGAATCTCTTCGGATCTCTAGCTGAAATTTAGGGAGATTTCGCAGGAGGGGTCCTGGTGTTCAAACTCTGCAAGGATTTCGTTCGCGTTTCTCAGTTACATACGAGATCTAGCTTTCTTCTTCTACAAGGAAAGGAAACAAAATACCTACAGTCGTGGAGGCTCACATATTGATAACATTTTAACTTTCGTTCGGGAGAAACGTGGTGTGAACTTTTGGCACTGTACAAAATACATTAATCAACTCCTCTCACAGATTTCCTTAGCCTCTAGATGATAACCAATCCTTGCGAATTTACTTTACATGCACGAGCTGTCTACTCGTGGTTTTGAAGTCTAAAGTCTAAAGTCTAAAGTCTCAAGTCTGACGATCATCTATTTTTTTTTATTCGCTTAGTGGGGGGTGGAGTCCAACTGGATTCACTCGGCACGGCGGCCACTGATTGGTCTATTGTAGCCTGCCCCGGGTGATTATGATGATGGAGAATTTGGTGGAATGAAGATTGGCAGGGGAAACCGAAGTACTCGGAGAAAACCGGCCCCAGCGCCACTTTGTCCACCACAAATCTCACTTGACCAGACCCGGGATCGAACCCGGGCCGCCGCGGTGGGAAGCCAGCGACTAACCGTTTGAGCTATGGCGCGACCCAGACTATCACCTAAATTCTATACAAATAATTCCACTTCCTACTTCGCAGGAAACAGAATATGCCTCCGTTAAAACAATCAGACGGTTAGTGTTGTTTGCGTAAGAATTGGAGTTCATTTTTAGAATGATATGAAACACAATTTCTGGCAAAATTCAGAGTCCTAATTTTAAAGTAGTGATCCTTATACTTTTTGCTATGCCTTAAAGAACACTAACATGCAAAACAAACAAATAACTTTAAGGTGAGAAGATTTATTTCGCTACCCTGAACATTTTATTCAGGTTCTGGAAGGTAATTCCAAATATTCAAAATGGAAAACGTGGTAAATTTTAAACTGAAAAATCACGACAAAGACAGCATAGAAGCTGAACACGTGATATTCCTCATGCTAGAACAATGGAAATGATCATAATATGAAGCAAATTTCAGCCTAGCAAACAGCTGGCAATATAAATATGCATGCGTTGCGCTAAGGAAACGGAAAGAATGCAAGAAGTGCCATTTTCTGATGTGACATACACATATGATTCCATAGGATATATGCTGAAACCCTGAAGTAGATGACAGACAAATTTACTTTCTGAACTTCGAAACGAATTCGAAGTATTCAGCAAATGAGGAAAGTAAGACTACATTACATAATTTCTACTCCCTGCTATTGTTTGTTAATATGGTGTTCCCGCAATGTTTTTCATCAGATAACGAATATCATGGAGCATTTTTTGAGAAGCTATAATTCGTTCAACTGCTTAATAAATATCTCTATATTTCATGGAAATGGAAATTGCGTTACCGTATTTATGATATAACCCGCCATTTTATACAATCTTGAGCCAGTTGGTTCCAGTCCATATGTGTCAGTTATTTCCTCCAAGTTTTATTTAATACTGTGGCATGTAGAGCCGCTGTTAGGCAACTACACAATAGCCGTTCTCAGGTATCGGCTCCGCAACAGACATAAACGCAAGAATTCCACGGTAAGAAAAGAATAAAACAATAATGTAAAGCGATGTTTTCTATGCAGTCGGTGTCGAGATATTACAAGCAGGACAAGGGAGAAATCAGTGAGTTAGTGAAGAGTTGCTTGATGAGTTAGTGAGGGAGTTACAGGATTGTTGCGGTTCAATCTTTGTGAGCTGTTGTTGTGAGAAACTGAGGTCGGGGACAGTGTGGGAAACCTGAGGAAAAGGAACGTCCATCGTTAGAAGCCGCTGCCGAGCAACAGCTACTGAAGACTTTACTGTGGACACTAATGTGTTTATATAACAGTATATTTAAAGTGTAGCCACGCGCTCTTTCGGAGAGACCAATACATTCGGTCATCAATCCAAAACACCGTGTTCAGACACTATCACGTGACAATATTATCCTCCAACGTAGGCCCAGTTATCCTCCCTTCGCGTGTTCAGACTAGAATTACGTATCCATTTATAAATATCAATACACGCGATGTACATCTCGTCCGTCTCATCCTACACTATTTTATCAGATTAATATTTGGCGAGGAGAACGAATTGAACCTATATGTAAATATTCTATACGATGAAGCAGTTCTGTCTTCTGGGATACAGGGCCGCGTGCTCCGGGGAAAGTCGCCCTACTTTTCGGAGGAACATTACGCTTCAATATCCTTTGTTGCTGCCTGCCTCATGTTGGTTCGCTGCTTGGGTTCCTCTTCAGCCATGAAAAGATCTATATGTTTCTCCTAAACGTCTGTTGACTTTCATCGGACTACATGGCGCCATATCCAAGAAGAGAGAGCTCTGCATAACCACCATTGTGTGCCCCCAAATCCTGCACTGTATAGCTTTGTCTGGCAAAATCTTACACACAGCCACTCAGTTTTATTGCTTTATGTGTCTGGGCTTGTTCAGGCGCTCCATATCAAGGAGCGAACCAGTAGTCACGTCCTAATTCCCTGAACGTTTGTGAGAGTATTCACTGATCACATGAATATTATGCCTGAGATACAGCGAGGCCGTGTATTTGTTATTCACGACGAATCAGGAAGTAGGTCTGCCCTTCGTGTCCAAGTGATTCGTTGTCTTTGTAGAAAACCAAGAATGAACGCTTTAACGCCTTAGCTGGCCTTGAACTATTATCAGAATCTAGACTGCTGGACAAGTTTCCATAAAATCTTATGTAAGACTTCCACTAATAGTTCTTGGCCATTCCGACATTTAGCCATGCTAATTCATAACAGAACATAGTTTACCTAACATCGTAAATGTACGTTTCCGTAAAATGAATAATGTAGGTTTATGAGATCGACATGCGGTCTGTTTGTCCAATTTCTAAGTCTGAAAAAACTGCTCGATCATAACGAAATTTGGTATAAGAGTTTAGACATTAGAAGCGAACCGAATCTCGTAATTTGTAATTTTCTACAACCAGGAACAACATGGCGGACGCTTAGATTTTAGAAGTGAGACAGACCAGCACCATCTAACACAGAGGCCTCATGTCATGGTCTTCCGAAAAAGAAATATTAAATTTCTTCAACTGATTTGCTTGTAGAATCAAAACGAATCGATTTACATCTGCATGAAAACTTTGTTTCTGTTAAGAGTTTAATGGCTGCAATTTATGGACACTGAAGTTGGAGGAGAGTGGAGTGAAATTCGATGCAGAGTTAAATCACGACTATAATTACAATTTCTGTATAAAATACAGTTTATAAATCAGCAAACTAAAGCACAGCGACGGTACAAATCCTTCATGTTACGGCCCACAAATATATAGTAGAAGTAGGTAATAAGTTCATAACAATAATAATTCAATTCAATTCCTTATTATTAATGTGCCGAGTCAACAGCCGCAAGGCCAATTACAGACACAGCACAGTGCAGATGAATGAATTACATTATAGACAAACTTATTAAAAGTCAAATACAAATTACACGTAAGTACTTGGAAGAAATAATAATGAATAAAAGTAAAAGTAAAAGTAAACAAACACATAACTTATAATTATAACAGTAATAATAATTTCACTATCATTAAACTAAGTGTTATTACGAATTGAGGAATGAAACATAAATATTTAATTAAGAAATGAATAGTATTAATAATAATAATACATGCTAAAGAGAAATATTTTTATCAATATTGCTTGTAACGCTTTGTTTCTTTATTTTAAAAATACGGGCACGTTTTGAATTGAACCGAAAACCTTTGAAATTATAGCTTCATATCTAAACACTGGTCATGATGTTCCCTAACATCAATGTTAGCT
Source organism: Cryptotermes secundus (assembly GCF_002891405.2). Classification (NCBI taxonomy): domain Eukaryota; kingdom Metazoa; phylum Arthropoda; class Insecta; order Blattodea; family Kalotermitidae; genus Cryptotermes; species Cryptotermes secundus. The sequence goes on from NW_019739947.1 coordinate 522,865, forward strand.
CTTTATATGTCTCTCATATGTTATAATAACAGCCGATTCTGCACGTTATAGGAACATTTGATTACAGCAGTGACACCAATGAAACGTGACAGGCACTCAGTACATGATAAACTTCAAAGCAACACACTTGTTCATAGAGCAGCCTCTGCTGGGGTAGCTTCATATTTGACTGAGTTCATCTGTGCACGCAGTATTCAGAAGTAGCAGACCACATCATGCATGTAACTGTCTACAAGTACAATCAATTTAATATTAAGACGAACAGATCAAGACGTCATGGTATTGCGATGGACACTGCGAGGTTCGATTTTCACTTTCCCGCGATACTCGAAATGAATCCTGCAACTGAGACGAGTTAAGTCCTGTTCCACCTCTGGGATAATTATGTTTCCAAGCAGAATCATTGGTTTAGGAGGTGACTGTGTCTTTCGGTAATTTGTTAAGCGAGAAGAATTGGAGAGTCAGGTAGAGTGTTTACCAGAAAATGTTACCGAAATCGGTCAAATTCTTCATTATGGTCTTTTGCTAAAATAAAAATTACTTTCTAGATCAATACATGTAAATTTTAGTGGGTCGAAATAAGACCCACATAAAACATGAGCACAGGACAAGACATACGATATATACATAATTTTGTGCATTTGGATAATATTCTTCGACTTGCTGGGACCATCAAAGACACAATATATTGTAAAGATTAGGAAACTTCCAACCATCAATGTAAAATTAAATACATTGTCTGTGTATTATTGGCAGGTCAAGTACGTATATTCTATTTGAGCATCTTGTGGCAGTATCTATACGCGTAACAGCAGTTCATTAAGCGCAAGAACAAAATATTTCGTCAATGTTAATCTAGAATTTCGTTAACACTTTAAGAATTGAAGTTTCTCTAGCATTTCTCAATTTAAATTTGAAAATTCATACGCTCTGGTCCGACCTAGGCGCTGGAAATTTATTATTGATCATCATAGGATTTCCTATTTGTAGGCCTTCACTTATTCCAGTATATATTTCTCTTAAATACTGTTGCCGAACATATTTCACGTGTATGAGTGACTACAAACGGAGTTTTGATTGGTAATTAGGTTTATTGATCGCTTACAGAATGTAAATACAAGTAATTAAAACGCTATCGCTAATTCACACACTACAGCAAGCACTAAGTCTTTTCAGTCTTGGTCTGGTAACGGCTTTCTGCGCAGTAGCTTCATCAGCTTCAGTGTTTACGTCATTACTGACCGGCGACTCTCTCTCAACTAACTAAATTTTAAAATTGTCCTGGTTGTAACATCTCGGAACGGACCGCACATCCCGCATTTCTTCTGTTGTTGCGTTACGTCACCGCAGACGTGACATGTTCTTCTGTTGCTTATGTAAACGAAGGTTTATTACCGTGTTTATATGAGCCCTCCATAGGTTCATATCCTGAGCCAGATCATTCAAGTCCCTACAATTCCAGGCTATTCCCCCATGAACCACTTTAATATTATCCTTCCACCTACGTCTAGTTCTTCTTATTGGTCTCTTTCCTACTGACTTTCCCGCCAAGATCCTATATGATTCCTCTTCTCCCCATCCGTGCAACATGCCCTGTCCTTCTCATTATCCTTGAATCAATCATTGTAATTAAACTTGCAGAAGAGTATACAAGTTTTGAAGCTCGTCTGTGTTAAAGTTTTCTCCAGCTTACTATCACTTCATCACTTTTTGGGGTACATAGTCTCCCCAGCACACTGTTCTCAAACACCCTCAGTCTATGTTCCTCTCTGAATGAAGAGACCAATTTTCATACCCATGAACAGTCCAACACAGCTAAAAGCAAAGTCTGCAATCAGACACATTTCTCAGAGTCTATGCAAATAACATCTCAGTGTTATTAACCCATCTTCTCCGCTGTCCAAGTGGCCGCCTACACCCTTCTGTATACATACATCCAAGTTTATCTTTCGGATCACCGTCACGGAGTGCTCACTTGATGCAAGGGTCACAGGAAGCTGTTTGCCCAGGGTAAAAGCGGCATGGAAATCAAGATGTTCATTATTCTCCCGCATTTATTGGACCTATACCTCCATTCCCCTACACGTCTTCCTAGTGAGGCTCTTATATAATTAGCTTCACCTTTTTCTTCTTTTACTTTATCCCGATCTGACAAAAGGTAACATTCCATTCCCGGGTCGGATTCCAAGCTCATGGCCCATGCAGGAACACTCCTCAATTGTACGACTGTTTGCAACATGTCCGAATACACATTCGGACGGGACACGGAGTTCCTTCACTGGGATTTTTCATGATCTTCCCAAGTTCCTCCAATCAAAATTTCTGGTACTTCATATAGGTCACGACTGCTTACTTCCACAGCATTTCCAATTCATTTTGTGCTATTATCCCTGCAACCATTAGGCGTTACAGTAGTCTGAGTTACTGATGGCCTAGCCAGGATCTGAGGTTATGAAGAGTTCTGTCTGCAGAGATATAGAGCTGCATATTCCGCTGAAGTCAACCGAAAATGTCGCCTTCATTTCCAGCTCTGTCTGCTATCTTCTACATAGTGGTTCATTGCTTTGCTTACTTTTTCGATCCTGAATATGGAGTGAATATATTCTTCCGAAACGACGGTTAACTTTCAAAGGAATGCGCTGAGCTACATGCCAGACGACATAACTGTACTTAAAGAATAGGCAAAAAGCAAATATAATTGCTGGCATCCACAACCATTCAGTTTATACTGATGTTGTTATTTTAGCGTCCTGTTGCACTGATTCACGTCCATGATGTGTATGTATTGACCGTCTTCTAGTGCACACAATCTCACTTGTCACTTCACTGCATGTTTCGGCATCACTGTGCCATCCTCAGGTGTGTTATTTACGTTAAACTATTGCACTGCTCGCCATTATGTGTCGTTTATAAAATGATTTAAAATGTATATTCTTCATGTACTATAATAAACTTTATATATATTAAAATTTGTTAAGATTTATCATCTTATACGTCTTATTTCAAACTCGCGTATTATATTATTCTTCCACTATGGGAGTCATTCTTCCTATATTTTGTGTATACTGTGTCTTGTGATGTGTCCTTCTTTGGCTGCGTGCGTTTATACTGATTGAGATGTTTCAGTTTTCGCCTTTCAGGCAAAATTCACGGCGTCTTAACCGTTAATTTGTTACTTCATTAACGTCCAAAATTATGATCAATGTATAAGCTAAGTTGGTTGGTTTCTTAGGGTGAGGTTAGACGGAGTACATTTATTACATAGGACACTACTGACCTACTCTACCAGCCCCGGATGATAGATGATGATGAATGTGGAGCAGTCGGTGGAATGAGAATTGGCAAGGGAAACCGAAGCATTCAGAGAAAACTTGTCTCACTGCCTTTTTCTCCACCACAAATCTCACATGACCTGACCTGGGCTCGAACGCTGGTCGCCACGTTGGGAAGCCGGCAGACCATTGAGCTAAGGTATGGCTGTTTCTCTGTTTTCTTTCATACGTCCCTTCTTTTGATTCATATTTCAGCAGAACTGTTGAAACCTACTTGAATGAGCTTCGTTTAGAGAAGACAATTTCATGGCTTTTATCTCCGTCGGGAAGCTGTTTCATTGCAGGTGGTTCGGAGTGGAATGTAATCGAAAAGTCTTTGGGCCGATTTGTATTGAGTTTTCAAATGCAGCAACAAACAAAGGATACGTTACCTCAGTGTTTATGAATACGCATATTCAACTCAAACGTAGTAAACTCTTCGAAAAACTCCTCTCAGGCCCACAAATGAATACCGAGCTAATGTCATTTTAATGTCATATAAATTGCAACTTCGACTGTTCTCCAACTGTGGGCTCAGCAAAGTAAGCTCACTTTAATACAAGAACAGTAAGGGTGAGTATCTGTACGATCAAGAGGAGAAAGCGGTAGCTTAGTTTGTTAAGGCACTATGCTACGAAGAGAAAGGTCGTGGGTTCGATTCCAGATGAGGTCATTGGATTTTTCAATTGACCTAATTCTTCCAACCGCATTATGACCCTGGGGTCAACTCAGTTTGTAACAGAAATAAGTACCAGGAATCTTACTGGGAGCTAAAGAGCGGCCGGCGCGTAAGGCTGACAACCTTACCGCCATTTGTGAGCCGATTGTCTAGAAAATGTGGAAACCTATGGACCTCCACGACCTTTTACAGGGATAGTTTTACCATTTTTTACCTTTTATCTATACTATTGCCTGTTAGAGGCTAGACACGGGGATTAGTAACGGGATTTATTTGACTCTTTATAACTCATAATTACAGGTAACTATAACACTATCAATAATTCACACACTATACAAATCATTACAGCACACTCTCTACATCTGAGTCTGTTATGTTTTCGGTGGTAATTGCACGGGTACCGTCTTCACTAAACATCACTTGGTTACGACTGTTAACCATGGAGGTTCTTCATGGCTATCCACGAACTGCCACTGTTCCTTTACAGCTTGTGAACTGCACTCACCAATCGTCGATTCAAAATTTCAAGCTTCTGTATTACTGTGTCATACATGAAAGATGTAACGGACACACAGTACGAATTAGATGTGCTCGGATCAGTTTCGCAGAGATGACTTGCTGCATTCATTGCTAATTGATAATTTCACAAACTCCATAGAAAATTGTGGGAAGCTATTTAGCCGCGCATTATTTCACACCATAAGTTTACGGTTTACTGAAAAGCAGATTTATTTGCTACTTCCTATGTCAGTGGTGCATTGCAATGTCCGTCTGTACTCGTATATTCATCCATTGCAAACTTCTTCTGAAACGTCCTTCCATTGTGTGAAGGAATAATACGAGTATTTTAAGTGAGACATGTAGATAAAAGAACTTTAAAAAATCATATACACTTGAAGTCTATCAGTTTGCTAATGTATTGTGACGTGGATGGCGCAACAGGAAGTATGAGTCACGTGAACTCTGCGGTCTCGCAAGTGATGTCACATACCCCCACTCCTATCATTACGCAACGCTCGGTAAACACCCTTCCCCGCGGTGACGTAACAGCACTTCCCACATTAGGGGACACCGCAGTTAATACACAGCACTAAAGAACTCTCGACAGCGTTGGCCAGCAACGCTTGTAAACATGGCGTTTACGCAATAGTGAAGCGACGTGGGTTTTCCGCTGTCCGACTGAGGGTTTATAAGGGAGACCGAAATGCGTAAAGAGAGCTCAAATGTAGCAGCCGCGGAAAACAGTTGAAGTCTAGCAGTCGCCGAGTTCAGTTGTAGCGAGTGTGGATTGTGAAGCCAGATAAAAGACAGTTGAAATATAGCAGCAATCGCTTGAAGAAGAATGGAACGTGTGTTATACTGAAGATAGTGTGAAGAGATATTGTGTATGGTTTGTAAAGTGTGTAAACCCGCAAGAGCGTCATAAGTATTTGTAGCTACGTCTTGTAGGTTGTTAAATAAACCAATTAATAATCCTAACTGCATCTTCAGTAGCAAAACACGTCACAGTATAATGATAATGTATATCAGGAAGCTCTTGCCTGAATCCCTTAATAAGTAAACGAACCTGGCAATAATAGAATGTTAGGAACAAAGAAATAACAAAACTGAGGTCGAGGAAAGAAGTCCCTTGCATGGTGGGCGTGGCAACGCTCGAGGTTTCCCTTCTCTCTCTGTTGTTCTATTCATCCCAGCCCGCTCTACTCACTGTCAAGGAGATCAGAGTGTGTGTCACTAGCGAAAATTGTCAGTAATAAGACTCGTGTGAACAGAAAGGCTAGACGGGAGGAGGGGGATAAGAAGGAGTAAGCTGGAAGGAAGAGCCTAATAGAGAGAGGGAGATGTGAAGGAGGGCGGGTCCACGGATCTTCTTTCCGCCGCCTCAGTGTACTTTACTGTAAGACGAAAATCTGTACACTATATGGAATTTAACTAGTGTGCCCGTAGTAGTGGTAACACTCTAAAACATATATTTGGAAGGTCCACTGCAATAGAATACTGAGATATCACGTGGGTTTCCTCAGCCTCTCTCTGCAAATTTCGTGATATTCCCTTTAAACAGGCTAAATCCTTCCCTGATTCTTATATCTTTAATATATATTTCATTTATCATTCGAACTTAACTAACTTCTAGGTCTGCAACTGAAACAGTATCATGAAATAATCTGTGACTCAGTTATTTTACTGTCCAGTTAGGAGTATGCCGTCTGCTCACGAATGAATATAAGACTGAAAAAACTGGAGCTGAGATCAGCATATGCTACGGAAGTGATACATATATCAGTCAATTGTAACAGCCTCATTAGCTCAATACTTTACGGGATAAGTACACTTCCCTCACCTGAAAGACATTAAGGAAATACACGTATTTTTACATCTTGAATGTTTAACTACGCTCTTAATACCTTAGTCATTATAAAAAAGGTAAATTATCCCTGTAACATGCCGTGGAGGCCCATAGGGTTGTGGAACGTCAAGGTTCCCACATTTTCCAGACTATCGGTACAGAGATGACGGTGATATTGTCAGCCTTAAGAGCCGGCCGCCCTTTACACCAGGAAGATTCCTGGTATTCATTTCTCTCAGAAGCTGAGTAGACTCTAGGCCATAGTGCGACTGGAAGGATTAGGTCAATCGAAAAAGCCAATGACTTCATCGTGAACCGAACCAGAGACCTTCCGGTTTGTAGCATAGTACCTCAACCAACCGTGCTATCGCGTGGATCTCAGTCAATATAGTATCGTCCAATAATAGGATGATATGGAAAGGATGTGAAATGTAGGCGATGTAATTCTGAATCTGTGGTGGTATCCTGACATTTTCTTGCGGGGACTTGGGAAAACCACGAAAAGTCTCAGTCCAGATAGCTGGTGTCCAGGCTGAGACTGGAAAACTTGACCTCTCGCTTACAAGACGGGGCTGCTACCCATATATTGTACATATAGACAATGCTCCTAAGGTTAACAATCAGTCTGACATTTTTATTACAATATCATGTGTGTTTATTTGGTAAATGTAAGCCCTAATTTCTTTTCTAAATGCTTTTCATGAAATAAATTCTGAAGCCGTTGTCTTCATCACCGCTGCTCTACATACTAATTTGTCACACTTACGTCTTCTAATGCAACTAATTTCATTAACATGACACTCCATTTTTTATTTAAATTATTACACAAACATAACTTCTCATAACGTCATTGCCGTATTTTAAAGAATCCCCACATCTCATTCTTCCTATGCAATTGCCCATTACATTTTACCTCTTGCAAACTGTGACAAACTAAAGAAAAACTTCAAATTATTAAGAGCACGATCATCCGGGTTATAACGCAAAGTAGTTCGGTGGAAATCTACAGATGTTTCGGAGGAACGTGTGGCCTCCATGTTCAGGGACGATGCGTACACCAATCAAGAAATAAGCAATAAACGAGTGGAAAGCAGCGTGTAGATAATCAGGCCCACAATAAGCCAGGAAGGCACTACAAGGGAGACAATGATATGTACATTTTTTGGAGGGAGGTACAGAGAACGCCAGTAGGAGCAAATGACAAGGAAGGAAAAGAAACTCGATCTGGCCTTGCATAAGAATTGTTACGCATCTTCCGTCACTGACACTGGGAAGCATCAGAACAAATTTCTTCATTTGACCTGCGAAGGGCGTGGTAACAATACATTCCACAGTAAACTTGGAGAATGAACGTCATGGGAACCTTACAGCAATCCTAATCTGTCCTACACGAACACTATTCCCAAATAAAATGTAGGTGTACGTAAATTCTAATGTCTCAATTTGCAATTATTATTATGGTTCAAATGTGTTACTGCAATTATCTTCGCACATACTGGAGCAGTGAAATCTGTTACTCACATCCAAGGAGAATTCTTTCCTGGGAAGTACTGGGTGTAGCAAATGTCAAGCACGAATCAGAGCATCTCACCTGAAAAGATATTACACTCATCAGTTGATTTGTCCTTATTTTGTTAAAACAATTACAGTATGGCATAAAATATCCTTGTTTCATTATTACATTAGGCGAACTTCGAGGGTTTTCATGGATAACATACAGGGGTTGGATAAAAAGTAGTGGCAACACTGCTGTAACATGAAAGATGTGCGTCAGGTGGCACTAGCGGCGTCTGTAGCTGATAGCAGAAGTTCAGTTGAAGTAGTGCAGTGGGTGGCTCTGGTTGTGTTTCACTGAGTTGCATTGTGCATCGTCTTGAAGTGCAGGAGCCCAGTTCAAGCACCCTAAGAACATGTTTACGAAACAAGAACAACGCTCCTGGATAAAAATTGAAGTTGCACGAGGTTGTAGTGCACAAAACTGTTATCAAGGACTGCGAAAAGCATGTGGTGATGCTGCTTTGCCATATCGCACAGCGGCACGATTGGTGAAATTGTTCCGTGAAGGGAGGAATGCCATTCAGGACGACCACATGTTGAAAACCACGCAATTCAGCTTCTTGCTTCTTTGTTGGATCTCGATCGTCGAGGGGCTGCGCGGGAGTTAGCTGCTGAGGTAGGCGCATGTCACAAAACCGTGCTCCCCATTCTGCACGATATTCTTGGATACCGCAAAATTGCAGCGCGTTGGGCACCCCATACAATGTCCGAGGTGCAACAATGGCAACGTTATGCAATTGCACAGGACTTGTTGGACCGGTACCAGAGGGAAGGTGACGACTTCGTTGGAAGGATCGTCACTCTGGACGAAACTTGGGCTCGCTCATACGAAATGCACTTGAAGCGACACTCAAATGAATGGAAGTATCCTGGCTCTCCTCGTCCAAAGAAAGTGCACCCTACACAGAGTAATGTTAAGGCGATGTTCATTGTGGCATATGACTTTGATGGACGACACTTCTTGGCAACGAACCCCATCATCCTTCATGACAATGCAAGGGCTCATACTGCTGACGCTGTCAAGAATCTCCTTCGCCGCTGGCGATGGGAGATACTGCAACATCCTCCATACTCACCCGATATGAGTCCGTGCGATTATGATCTCTTTGCCAAAATGAGAGAACCACTGCGGGGGACACGTTACAATAGAAGAGAGGAGATTATTCGTGCTGTAGGGCGGTCACTGCTGGACATCAACAGGAGTGGACGCACTGATGGTGTACGACGCCTTCCACAAATTTGGCAGAAGGTGCTACACATGGGGGGCGATTATATTGAAGGAATGTAACTGTGTTTACCTCAGGTAATAGAGTCATTTCAGAACTATAGAGGTGTTGCCACTACTTTTTATCCAACCTACGTAAAAAGATAAGAAACAACAATATATTGTTTAAGCCATAAAGCTTATTTAAAGATTTTAATTTGGTGCATTCCTGAAGAGTTAAAAAAAATAATCTTTTTAATTCATATTTGGAAGATTTACTAAGATTCGCAGAAAGCTCTCAATTCTTGTTGAAGTTGAGCAATAGGTGATGGACATCTTAGATGGAGACCTAAGCACAGTCTGCCATAAATCCCTATCGGAAAGAAAAATCTTCGAAAAAGAGTACTAGAGACAGGACCAAATTGAACAAATATTTCACCCACAATATTTTTTTTCTGAGTCTTATAGATTAAGAGGTAACGAAAAGCGAGAGGAAACGCCAGAATTATTGTCCAATGCGTAGATTTACTGAATTCTTACATCTTACGTAACGTAAACGAATTGCAATGAGGATGTTCAAGAAATTTCAAAATATTCCGTTTCTAGGTCATGTAGGTTCTCTGCAAGCGATGTTTGTCAAGTTCTACTGAACAGTAAAGTCAGTATCCTGGCAACAGATGCATTGGAAGTTAGTCAGCAAACCGCAGTTCTGATAAAGCGTAAAGGTAGGGAATTAAAATCATTCCCAGTGAAGTCAGAATAAAATAAAAATAAAAGAACCTTTTAGAGAAATCACAAGTGGACAACACAAACGGGTACAAACACACAGAGACGCCACTGCATAAGCCAACAAATACATTCTGTGAATACCGACATATATATATATGTAAAAGTGTATAATTAAACATCTGAACATATTATTGTAACAATATAATTATGTTCCTCTACACAAGGACTTCTGTATGCTTTGTACGTATATATACTTGCTTACTTATTCATGGAGCTGAGCCCTTCTGGAGGAGCCGCCAATTCTGCAGCTACTCAAGAATTTCCGAACATTTTATGGAACCCGAAGGTTCATTAACGTGTTCAAAATAGCCCTCCACTGGTCCCTATCCTGAGCCAGATGTGCTATATGACCTGCCCACCTGTGTATATAAATGAACTAAAAGAACGAATCCTCTCTGTTTTAAAAGAGAAGGGGTGTTTTACATTTGATCATAATCCAAAGACCTGCTTAAACCAGACGATGACCGGTAAGTTATTTTAACTACTAATAAGGAAGGGCCCCATCCTTTAGAACAGACATTCCCTGCAGGCCTTTCGGTGCGAAGAGTAAAGAAGAAGCAAAACAGTTACTTTTCTCCCCTATCCTATTCTTTCATTCCATCCCCCCATTTACCCAAGCATGGAAACCGCAAAATGGCCAAAAGTTTCCTTTTTTTAGTTTTACTTTACTTTCATAGCCGTCGTATGTCAAAGAGAAGTGTCTGGACGGTGCAAGGGTGGCAAAGATTGAAGAGAGAGAGTTCAGATTATAAGGAAGGCAAGGAAGGGCTGGGTGTGAGGTGAATGTTGGTATTCAAGGTAGGCTGTGAGATGGCCAAGTTTTATTTCTCTGTTCTCTAACTCCATGCTGCTGAGTTCTTTTTCTTTAAAAGCTGGCAGTCACTCAACTACTCCAAAATTGTCCAATATTCTACGGAACCCAAAGGTTAGTTACCATGTCCACCAGAGCCCGCCACTAGTCCCTATCCTGAGTCAGACCAATCCAGTGCATACCAACTCACCCTGCTTCTCTACGCTATATCTCAATATTATCCTCCCACCTACATCTAGGTCTTCCTAGCGGTCTATTTCCTTAGGTGTTTTCCACCAAAACTGTACATGCATTCCTCTTCTCCCCCATGTGCACTACATGACCTACCAGTCTTATACTTCTTGACTTCATCATTCTAATTATATCTGGCGAAGTGTACAAGCAGTGAAAGCCTCACAATACGCAGTTTTCCCAACCTCCTATTATTTTATCCCTCTTCGGTCCAAATAATGTAACGTGGGCGCCCAAAACCTTTCTAGGCAACGGCTCGATAAACACGTTCCTGTGAATACGCAACAGTGGAGGCTGTGTTCGCTGTGGACTATGCTACAACTAGTTGCTAGGTGACATAATATTGCTGACAACGGAGGAGAGTGTTCTCTATTTGGTCTGGTAAACACGGTTCAAAAATAGAGGCTCCGTCTTCTGTGTGGGCCGTGTCGAAGGCTTAAAAGAGAAGTGAATTCAGCGTAGTCATTCAGGTCTCCTGTGTGGAGGTGGGGTCGAATAGGTCCATCGTGACCATGCGAGTCGTAGGAGGCGACGAAAAGGAAAGTCTCAAATCCGAGACAGCCCAATATGGTCGCGAGTTCCAAGGGACTGATACCCAAGAAAGGCTTCGCTGGCACAGGCCAGCAGCATATACAAAAGGCAGACCCGTCCTCTCATCAGAGAGGGCTTTCCACAAAAAAGAGGACCGTAACAAATATCTGGTCATGAGCTCCAGATGGGGCTCGACACCAAGACTGACTGACTGACTGACTGACTGAACGTAAGTGGCAATGTGACTTTGACTTTAACTTCGACGTAGTCATTCAGTCGCAAGCTGCCGGAGCGAATTGAAACCAGGAGCTCAGTAGAAGAATAAGAAGTAGCACTGTGCGGTGTGACTGGAAGACTTCATTCGTGTGTATAATTCCGTGACACTCTGATAGTTTCTGTATTCAGAACCATTGCTAGGAGACGACTAACGAAGACTGGGAATTCTAGTGCGTGTGAAAAGGCGAAATGTGAAGTATGTAAATCAACAATAGCGCTGTATTGACTGTAATTAAGAGAGATTGTAACCAAGGCGCTATTAAATCCAATCATCCGAACCATAACCCGTTATTTCGTCACTCGTAAAACCTTACACGTGACAATATTCTCCTTGCACCCAGTTCCCAAATTCCTTCAGTCTACGCAGTTCTTTTGATGTCAGAAACCAAGTTTCACACCCATATTCTCTGTCAGTGGTTAGAAAGGTTAACTGCAACCCTTGACGCGTATCTGACATTATTCTTGGAGAAAAGTTTGTCCTAATTACTTTCAAATTTTTGCGCATGGATAAATGTACAAGGGACCATGGTGTTTTAATTCGGACCCTTTAAGGTGTATTATCAGGAACAGGGCTTGTAACCGGGATCTTTTTCACATTGTATGGACCCTTCAGAACCAAAGAAATTAACTCTTCAATATGAAGAATAGATGCAATGCCCTATTGCCAGTGCTAAAAACAATTCATTGTTGCATCTATTCTTCTACACCCTATAATCTTCACAGGGCTTTGAATGTGAATATGAATGCAAATGGTGAACTGAAATATGTGGAAATAATCGGTCATGTTATGTTTCAAGACATTACCCTAGAATGTTGCCTGTGGAGCTGTGTAATATCACAGTATATCAATGAATACAGCTAACTTCCGCGCCCAGACATTAAGCAGGAGTGAGACTGGTGACCTGGGACTTAAGAAACAAAACCAATACTGAATACTGCAAGCAGTCCACGTGCTCAGATAAGTCGCAATTAGGGACAGCGTGGCGTGAGTCCCAACATGGTGTTCTCATCCACGGATGAAAAAGCCGTCTCGTAAGAGACCACAGATTCAATTACCTAGGTTCCAGCTCTTCCAATCAGGGGACTGGGGGACATCTGAGCTGCTGGGGATAATCTTTCTTATCGGCTATAGAGAGTTGTGTTATTGAAAAGATGCCATGACGCAACTCAGTAGTTACTGAATTCTTTCAAGAGAGACCAGAAAAGATATTTGTTCACAGTCTTTGGCACGCCTGTTAAAAAGTATATAATATTTCTTTTAGGCACTATATGTAGATATACGTTCCATATTAATGCGAAATAACATACATTACACTCAAGGGACGAATATTATATACAAGAGTTAATTAGAGAATGTTTGTGCTCACAGATCTGTAGCTGCCCTCGATGTCTGATGGATTTCGTTTACTGTCAAACTCCCTGATGCGAATCATTCGATACCACAAATAGGCCCACATACCTTCAGGTGTCACAAATATAACAGTGCGTGTGTGTATCTCTCTCTGTGTGCGTGCGATCACGCATAATTGCGATGATTCTCCTCTTGCATACACAAAGGATTCTGACTTCCAGGAAAAGGCTGAAGTAACGTGGTAAGCAGACGAGCTTATCATCCACTGCTGTTCTACTTCAACGTCATGTTTCCGGAAATATTTAGCTAAACTTGTTTCAAACTTATTATTTATTTACTAACATAATAATATTGTAGAAATTTCTAAGAGAAATTTGTTAAAATTCATTTAGCAGGATTTCAGGTTCTCACAAAGGTTGAGAACGACTGGTCTAAAGTGTCTAATCTCGCATTCCCTTCAACTGGTAACAGAGTGGATCAGGTTTTGATTTGTTATCGTCGTCCACAAATATCTGAACTGTGCCACATTTTCGAAACATCTCTTGCCTAACTTTATGTCATGACTTTGCCCTGTATTCTGGTGACGAGACAGTAACATATAAGAGGGCAATTCGGAAACTAATCTCATTTTATTTTAGGTAACTAACTTGCTTAGTGCAAGATACCATCCCGTTATACGCCCAAATAAATCCTATAAACGCCATAAAAACCGCATTCATTCTAGAAGACATTCTATTGTATCTGAATACAAAAAACCACGGCAACAACCAAGTTAAGGTAGAGGTATAGGTAAAGTTGTTCCTGTAACAGGCCTTGGAGGCCCATAAGATTGCGAGAGGCCGATGATCCCACAATTTCCAGACAATCGGGTAACGGATAGCGGTAAGGTTGTCAGCCCTACGCGCCGGTCGCCCTTTTCCCCCAAGAAAATTCTTGGAACTCACTTCGGTTAGAAGCTAAATCGACTCCAGGGCCATAGTGCAACTAAAACGATAAGGTAAATTGAGAAAAAAAATCCAGTGACCTCATCAAGAATCGAACTCGCGACCTTCCAGCTTCTAGCATAGTGCCTCGACCAACTACGCTTCCACGTGTCTCCAGCAACCAAGTTCATGTCTGTGTACCTAACCACATCCCAGAAAACATGAAACTGCAACGAAGTTACGCAGGCTACAGAACTGCGATGCTCTTTGTATGTGACCTCCGGTTCTCAGAAAATGTCGTAACAACTGAAGTCCCAGGAGGACTGCAGTAAATATCCACTGTATGCCCAGGCAAGCAGCGCGTCCCTCCACCCCAATCCTACTTTCGAGGAGACGAAACCCTACATATGACTCGAACACAAACTTTTAACTTCTGTTCACTTCTAGATAGCTTTTGAAGGGCTGCCGGCACTTACTCGCGTCAGACACGCCAGACGCTGGTTCCTTGCTTCTCAAATACATCTTCCCCGATCCTTCGCACTCTATTGTCTCGTTAAAAAATCTGTGGTTTTAGTCCGCAAGTGAACTATACCGACCGAGCGACCGCCGCTTATCGGCGAAATTAGTGCCAACTTTAGCGGATAGAGGGTGTCGGGTAGTCAGCGCAACAAATCCCCGCGGCCGTTAATTTAGGTTTTGTAGACCTGAGCCTCTGTTTCCTTGAAATAACACCTCAATTATCTCTTTTGTCCCTTTACAAAATTTATTTCAAAACGAAAATATTGACACTTCCTTCCTACGATAAAAAAACACAATAACATTCAACTGAAATTTTGACTTAAAATGAGGTAAATATAATTTAATTGGAACTAGACAACTACATCAAAAATCATGCACCAAACATTGCAAACATCACCATCTTTTTCCTTCTTTCATATCAAGGATTAGGTGTTACAAGCCCATTCCTACGCTCAGATGTTTAGGATTGATCCTGTCTTCTACTTCTGATCTCTTTCTCTCCATTCCGATTGGTTAGGTTAGGTCATGCTAATACTGCTTTTCTTCTGTCTTGTCCCCCGCATAGCGTAATGGATTTGGTCAACGCGTTGCCAGGCAACAGCTCTCTAAACACGGTCCAACGGGCAACAATAGGAGAAGCTGTATTTTCTGTAGATCCGACCGACGCGTCAATAAACTGGCTGGATAGTCATCACATGATACGTGTTTTCTATAGGTCCATGTCCGTTCCGCGGCTATGTAACGAGAGCCGTGAGCAGTAAGTTCAGAACGAACTGGAACTAGGAATACAGAAGAGTACAGGAGGTCAGCCTGTGAGGATTTAACGTGTGATTAGGGGATTTCATTTATGTGTAATATTTGGAGTGTGTAATTCGGTGAGACTGTTATGGTTCCCGTGTTATAAATCCGTGAAGACTGGTGTAGATAAAGTGAAGAGATTAGTGTGGAGTGGTTGTAAATAGTGTAATAACTAATTATAGTTGCGACCTGTAGGTTTTTAATAAATCCAGTTACCAATCCGAACCGCACCTTGAGATACCCATACACATGACAATATATTTATAGGCCTATATGTGAAAAACGTTCAGGTGATGTAGTTTATCACTCCACGAGGCAGTGGTGGCCTAATAAAGGTACTATTCCAGAGTTTCCTTGGAAAGACTGAGGAAAACTGTGAAGAACATCAGCCAGATGAACCGGTGTCCCGAGCACCTCCCTCGCACAAGGCTGGAGCTTTACCGCTAGACTAGCCCCCAGTTTTAATGTACTGTATATTATACCCATCTGCAAAACGCTACCTTGAAATTTTCGGAACTGCCTCCGCTCTGCATGTACGTCCATTTGCAGTATCCAACCAAATACATCCGAGAGAGAAACAGATTCCAGTCTTCCTTCAGAAGCAAACAATCGCTCCTTTCTTCAACAAAGTCGTTGTCTTTTACGTAAATCAAAAGTTCATTTTACAGTTCACAAGAATCCATTACTCTCCTTAAATGAAGATCACACACGCCTATCCTTGCTCTTTAAGATTTGTTTCAGCGTTATCCTCCCATGTAGGTACTTCCGGCTGGTGTCGTTCTTTCACATTTTTGAACAGAACTCTGTATGTTTCTCATCTCTGTCATGCATGCTGCATGTCTATCCCATCTTATGCTCCTCAATCCGATGACCCGAATATTATGGGAAGACCACAAAATACGGAGCTCCACATTACCAAGACACTGACTCCCATGGATTCCTGCCCCTTGTATCAAGTGGAAATTGAACAAGACAGTCTAGTCTTCACTGAAAACCGAGACTGTGGTACGCTCCATGAGAAGCCTGCCTTTGTAATGAGATTTTCATGAGTGTTAGTTGATTTGGTGTCTACAACAAAAGAAATCACTACTGGAATGAGCACTGTGGTGTTGACACGCCAAGTTAAAACACGTTCAGCTCCAGCGAAGTAACCTTAAACTTCAAGCCCAAGTTCTCGGTTTCTTATTCATGAAAACCCAAATCTACATAAGTTCGATTTCTGAGTCGGAATCCCTCAAAAATGCCCTGTGTATATGCTTACCAATATTTTAGCAGCTGTGCACGTTTTAGCACACAGAAGTAGCATTAATCAACGCGCGAGAGTACTAACACAGTCAGCGTTTGGTTTCTTCGGCCCAGTTAGGCTAATCTGTGAGATCTGAGACCTTGTAGATTCTAAAGTGGTCTGATGATGGTGGACAATACTCAGAATTACTGGGTTTTTGGACTTTGTCTATCCTCCAATATTCTAAAAGCTAAGAAAAATAACGTTTCGGAAACTGGATCCACGGATTGAGTTCAGTTCTTTCTAAGGGACCGAAGAGGGTAGGTGTCTCCCCCACCCCTCCCTTACCTGAAGACGAAAATAGGTCCAGTAATTCTGTATGAGATCTTGTGTTTGCTATACAGCCTCAATATAATGGAAAATAATCACACTCCTTGGTGACATCGTCGAATAGAAGCAAAGAATAAATATTGTGATAACAAATACTTCCTGAATTAGATGTTGGAGAGGTAGAAAAGAACAGCGAAAATAACTTGAGCTGATAAAGTGTCCTGTCTACCGAATTACAGGGGTAATTTGACAACTCTGAGAAAACCAAACCTTAAATTATCATTGGCTATTCTGATTACATTAAGACGGTAACACGTGATTATATTAATTACTATCAATTACTATCCTCGAGGGATATAGCAGAAGCAACCTGTGCCACAACACGTTGACCTATATTCTGAATTAATTTCGCTTTACATGCTTCGCATTTCAGACTAATATCCTACACATAAGTGTGGGGTGTCACAAACTGCGAGCATTCCCCTTCACAAGTCATTAGTAACAAGTGTATCACAGTAGGAAGATCATAGGCCTGGAATTTCAGACTGCCATAAGGTTTGCTTTGGCGGCGTTTGCAATCAGATAATTCAAAAGCGGTTAAACGGATATTTACGAAATATCATATTAGATAGTTCCACTACCATGCAACGGCTTTCCAATATTGGTACTGAAACTAGAGAAATAAGGGCCACTTTAAATGAAGAAGTGGATGCGCTCCTGCGATTCTTTCGAATGTAACTACCCACAAAAATATATTCCGAACAAAGAAGTTTCCGAGAAGAATTACACATTATTTCTTGCACAGTACACAGTGCGGTTTTTTCGTAATAGTTCGATGAAAAACCGGCCAAAGCGCTAGAGTCCTTGTGCTATGCAGGAATTTCCTGACTTCTTAGATGCTATCGTCAAACACTGAGATGAGAGAGCGGTGCAGTTCTTTGAGTAAGAACAGTTTTATCACTACTTAACTTAGACAATTCAGAATTTCTTATGGCCCCTGAAAAGTTAAATGCTGTGGCCCTCTGCGGATAACACATTTCCTTCTTTCGAATGTCCAATGACGTGTGTCGAAGGAATTGGAATGTATGAATGTACCAAGCACTTTGTAAGAAGTATTTGAGTGATCTGTGCTTCGCTTGAAGTAATGCACTGAGTTACTTACATGGCGCCCACAAAAAGAAAGCGAAAAAGTACGTTTCGTGGAAACCGATAACAAGTGTCGGCTTCGCAGACTATTCGTCGTTTCAGCCACAGGAGAAAGGGGATAGAAATGATCGTTATAACTGTCACATTTTTACCGGCACAACCAATGTCCCTTGGTTACCTAAAAAAGGGTCGACTTGTCCAAATATCTATAAGACACAACGGACACAAAATAAAATTGGCTTTCCGTGTGACATCCGGTGAAATATTACACAAAAGGGAGAGAGATGCATACATCATGTCTGTGAACAAATCGTGTTGGAAAGATTTATAACCAGGAACACGAGATATATGCAGAATTTAGGCAAATCAATAGCCAGGAAAGACCATAGAAACATAGAAATAGAATACGTGATATGTATTCCTACAGACAATGTTATGGATATGATACCCGCGTTATTACGGGTTATGTACAACGAAAATGTACATTTCCGAAAAATGAAACTTAATGTTGTGGAAAATGGCTCCCCAGTGAACGGCCAGAAATGATATACATCAAGCTACTGCCCATTTTTTTAGTAGGTAAAAGAGATTTATTCATATTTATTTATCTGAAACTATGTAATTCCTGTACCTATGTAGCAAGAATACAATTTGCATGGCGAAACGTACATTTCAAAATACCAATGCATGAATTCAGGATAATTACATAAACAACCGGTAGCAAAGTTTCCGTTATTTTATCTTCAACAGTAAAAAAGGTCAAATTTATTCCGTGTATTTTGTCACGCTGTGATCATTTGTTTGTAAAATAATTTCTGGAATGACACAGGCTTATCTTCTCACTTATTCAATTATAAAGTTCTAAATAAAATTACTATCTCTGAACTACGTGAATCTAATTTACCAAAATACAAATAACAGTAGTAAATTACACATAATCTTATACACAACAATTATAAAAAGTGGAAGTAGAAAATTCGCTAACTACGATGTAAGTGTATTGAGGAATACGAAAACTCTGTCTTGCTCCATGTGTTAATAACATACGTACGTATGTGAGATTTGAGGTCTTCACGACGGTGACTACGAAGAATGTCGTCTTCTGGGATGTTGCGCCGTGTAGATCTTGTGTGAACCGACGTTTCGGAGGGACTTACCGCACAACATCCAACTGATGGCTCAGTCTGCATCCACCTGCTCACGCTGGTTCCACGCTCGCGGATATTTCTATCCTGAAGATGGAGGCGATACGTTCCTCCGAAACGTCAGTTCACACAAGATCTACACGACACCACATTTCAGAAGACTGCATTGTTCATACGTACGTACGTCAGGATATATTTGTATGTATGTATATACGTACGGACCGTCTCTGTGGTCTAGAGGTCAGCGTTGCTGGCTACAGATACAGAGGTCCGGGTTCGATTTCCGGCGCTACCAGATTTTTTCAGAGAAGTAGTGGGTCTGGAACGGGTTCCACTCAGTCTCGTGATGATAATTGAGGAGCTCTTTCAAGAAAATAGCGGCTCCGGTCTAGCAAACCGAAATTAAAGGCAGTGGGGATTCGTTGAGCTGACCACCCCATACCCTTTATCTGCAAAAGTTGGCACTAAACTTCGCCGACAAACGGCGGTCGCTCGGTCGGTATAGTTCGCTTGCGGAATAAAATCACTGAGTTCTTTTTTTGTGTGTATACGTATATTTTCTTCATATCCATCACCGATTCTCCTTTATTAATCTTCATTTCGTCCCATTATTTCAAAATTCATTCTCAATGCGCCTTTCTTCCACTGATATATAAAATCCGTTTTTTAAATCCCTCACATTTAGACTTTTAGCTTTAAAGCTAGTGCTTCATAACTTCGGCTATGATTTAAGAAGTAAATGCATAGTGAAAATTTCTTCCATAAACGTAAACATCGTAAAACATCTTCTCTGCAGACATAAACAAATTTAGTATATGTGGCATATACTGACAAAATAGCTGTTCTTTCATGTTAATTTAATTATAATCCAGGATAGGTAAAAAAAAACGCAAAGCTATCCCTGTATCAGGCCGTGAAGGCTCATAGGGTTGTGAGACATTGAGAGTCCCACATTATCTAGACAATCGGCTCGAAGATGGCGGTAAGGTTGTCAGCCTTACGCGCCGGCCGCGCTTTGCTCCCGAGGAAAATTATTTAATTAATTCCTGGTATTAATTTCTGTTAGAGGCTGAGTCGACCCCAGGGCCATAGTGCCGCTGGAAGGTTTAGGTCAATTGAAAAAATCCAGTGACCTCATCGGGACTTGAACCCGCAACCTCCCGACTTGTAGCACAGCCTCTCCATCGCCTACGCTACCGCGTAGTGTGGACACCAAATAAAGTATTAAAAAAATGGGTGGTCGAGATATGCAAAGTGTGAAATTTTCGAATAGATTCAACTGGCTAAGTAGAGTATGAAATCCACGGAAATGCTTAATCTAACTTCATTACAAGGAACGCCGGTCACGGTAGCCGAGCAGTCTAAGGCATGTACTGTCTTCGCTCGCTCAAAAACCGGGATCATGGATTCGAATCCCACACATGGCATGGATGTTTGGTGTGTGTATGCATTTATTCTGTGTTTGTGTTGTCCTGTGTTTAGGTAGAGGCTTTGAGACGGGCTGATCCCCCGTCCAAGAGTCCTACCGTCTGTATAATAATTATGAAAATGGTAATTCAGCCCTATGCTCCAAATTGGGAGCAAGAGGAGAGAGAAGATGTACAAGGAACGTCATATGTACGGTATAGGTTACTTAATTAGTTAGTTCGTTAAGCAGGTATGTTAATTAGTTGAAGTGCGAATTATAAACTTATGTGTTGTTAATAAACCTTGTATTTACTATAGGATTCTGACGATGGTGTATAACACACTGATATGTTGGGATTTTGGACTTTATCCATCGTCCTGGTTTTTAAGATAACAAATAAAAACACGACGTTTCGGAAACTGGATCTGTTTCCGTCCTCAGGTGAAGGAAAACACCTAAAAATCCCAACATATCAAACCTTGTATTGCTTCAAGTCATGTGGCTATTATTCCTTTCTTGTGCTTCTTGAAAACAGATATATTAAGCATCACACACAGAGTTCATAGAATCAACTACCTGCTTTCTCGACAGAGTTTTACCGTTCTACTTAAAAGAGTTACGGAAAGCAAGAAAAATATCGCCGTATGATGTAATTAATATGCTGCTAAATTTTACTTGTAATAATTAATGTAATGCTCATGATAGGGGCCAGTGGAGGGCTCTTGTGAACACAGTAATGAATCATTGGGTTCTATGAGATGGTGGGAGGTTCTTGAGTAGCTGCACAGTTGGCGGCTCCTCAAGAAGGGCTCAGCACGATGAATGAGTAAATAATTAATGTAATAGAAGGGTCACAATTTCAAATCTTATGCTATTTCCCCGTTACTTCTCCGGTAGTTATAGCGGTTTCTGGAATAATATAATATAATGTTAGTATAAACCCGTTGCTAAGCGGTGACTCTGTAAACAGCGGACGTTGCTAGGTAACGCCCGCAACATGCACGCATGCAAAAATAGAAAAACGGGGTTATGCAATCCTGTTTGTAAGCAAAATCGCGGTAAACACGTTCCCGCATAAACGAACACTCGATCCATTATAGAATAACGGTGTTTTCTGTTAAGTCCGCTCCGAGGCTCTTTAACGAGCACCCCAGGCCGGCTGAGTGCGGTTCATTTGAGAGTTGAAAGTCCGGCTGTGATAAAAGGAGTTTATTTGCAGGGTATCCTCTGGACAGCAACAACGTGCGCACGAGAAGCTGAAGAATCTCCACTGTTGAGAGCCGTTGCTAGGAAAGGACTATTGAAGAATTATAAGGCTGGAAAAAGGCTTATATGGTGCTGTTGTGATTTCCAAAATGTGGGAGATTAGCGATAGTGCTTTAGTTATACTTGTAGTTCCAAGCTGAGTGTAAAAGTGGTCAACAAATCCAATTCAGCAATCCAAACCCCGTCTATAGTCACAGACCCCTAAATATGTGACAATATCATCAATTTCGACCATCACAAAATGTGCCCAGTCAATCTGTACCTAACGGGAGGAAACCTGAAATAAAACATTTAGTGATGTACCTAAAGGGGGCACGCGGTAACGTAGTTGGTTGAGGTACTATACTACAAGGCGGGAGGTAATGGATTCGATTCCGGATGAGGTCATTATCTTCCTGGAGGTAAAGGGCGGCCGGCGCATAAGTCTGACAACCTCACTGCCATCTGTGAGCCCACTGTCTAGATAATGTGGGAGCCTTGAAGTCTCACAACCCTATGGGCCTCCACGGCCTTGTACATGGGTAGCTACATTTACCTTTCTAGTGATGTACCTATTTTCAGAATTGTTGTATCAGGAAACAATGTTAGCGGGCTCAAAGAGACTTTGAGTAAGGATTTAGACTACACGATAAACGGATCGCCTGTTCGAATCCCGCTTTGATCAACGATGTACGTCTATGCCTTTGTGTTCTGTTTTTCTTTTTGTAGCTACAGGCTTTGAAACTGGTACTAATTTCATCAGAAAACTCTAATAAAATACCTTGAAAAAATAGAACTGGCTCTGAATAAAAATTGGCTGTAAGACCTAGCATGTGACAGACAAAGAACAAGAAAAATAAGAAACAAGCTCAGGTCCGTTACTGGGCCGAAAATGAGACTAGAGTTGATCTGTATAATGTAATGGAGATACTTATTTTACTTCGTGGACATAAATGCTGAAATTTAAACAAATGAAAAATTAATAGCACAGAAGCAGCAAAAATGGGCTTCTTGATAACAGTGGCGGGATACAATATAACTGATAAAGAAAATGAAGGCATAAGAAAAGTTTATAAGATGGAAGAACAGAATTGTCTGAACATACGGGAGAAAGCGAAGATTGGAGAATCCCAGACACCTTTTCAAATATTCATATAATGAAAATATGAATAACCTTCCAGAAAACCAGAAAATAAGTAGGTAGAACAATTGCCAACAATCTTTAGAGTCAAAGTGTAATATAATGAAAGTTTAATGACAATATTATAATGTTCACGCATAAATCTGAACCTTTGTGTTTAAATTAAACATAAAATTACTTTATATTTGGAGGAAAACAGACAGTAAAACGGCAGATCCACGAAAATGATGAAGATGAGAAGGAGAAGTAGGAAGAGGGGGAGGAGGAGGATGAAAATGATGATGAGGAGGAGGATGAAAATGATGATGAAAATGAGGAGGAGGAGAAGGAGGATGAAATGAGGATGAGGAGAAGGAGGAGGATGAAAATGATGATGATGAGGAGGAGGAGGATGAAAATGATGATGAAAATGAGGAGGAGGAGAAGGAGGAGGAGGAGGAAGAAGATGTTCAGAAGAGAATTTTCTATTCAGCAGCAACTGAAAAAAGAATCGTCATTCAAATAAAATCCTGCATCAATGAAATAAGATCAGCATGATCACTATTTTAAGCTACTATTATAATATTATTTCGACATTTTATTAAACGGACAATTCTTGGTGGACACATTAATAGTAATTACCAGACAATTTGTCAGTGTGTGACGGTAGATAGAAGGAGACGATGTGGCTCGAACATGGTCAGCCATTCAATCCACAGGGCTCTGTTCTGGTCACGGTCTCTATCGATCAGCATGGAACCTGTGACATTTTCTGAAATTGTCCAATAAATCCAGCCATCAGTTTCACATATGGCCGCGTAATGAGCGGGTGACGGAAGAGTTTGTGAGTGAGAGCGGGAAAGAGCGACAGAGTGAGAAAGATGGGGACAGACTACAAACTTCACTCAGGTGACACTTCAGCTTTGCGTCAAATTTACAAGACAAGGTAATATACAGAAGACATTAATTATAAAATACAGTAGTACAAATTCGTAGCCTGAGCTAATGATATTCCGTCACGCATCTGAGAAACACGTACCCCTTTATGTTCTGAACTTGGTTGCCATACTTAGCAAACATTCGTAAATACTTTAAAGTTTATTTGAGAACCGCAATAATGAACAGGTATGAGGTATATGGTGGCCGGTTACGGTAGCCGAGTGGTCTGAGGCATGTACTTTCTTCGCTCGCTCGGAGGTCGGGACCGTGGGTTCGAATCCCACACAAGGCGTGGATGTTTAGTGTGTATGCGTTTATTCCGTGTTTGTGTTGTCCTCTGTTTAAGTAAAGGCCTTGCGACAAGCTGATCACCCGTACAAGGAGTCTTATAGCAAGTGTCATGTAACTTCGAACAAGGCCAAGAGTAACCTTGAATGCGCAGAAGAAAAATTTTACGCAAGGGGGTAGGAGGTGTGAGAAGTGACAGGCGGCCAGTGGAAGAACGAGTGTCAAGAAACTCCTCCCACCACAAGCTATGCGCGGGGTTTGACTATGAATGCGGGGCCTTGTTCGAAGTTACGTGACACTGTCTATACCATCTGTAAAATATGATCAATGAAACTGATAAATTAGCCTTATGCTCCTAGGTGGGACGGAGACGAAGAAAAAAATATGTTACTATCATGCACACTTTCCAAAGTAATGAAGATCTAGGCGATGAATGCCTGAAGGCAGGCCTCTCATAATCTGCCAATCCAGATTTTTCGTCATTTTAATCTGTTGTATAAGGAAAAAATTTCCCGTCCTCTATATCGTACGCAAAAGATCAAGAAGAATAAGGCGGATCTGAATATTAATATGAGTCCCTATCCACAAGAAAGAAAGAATAAAATAATATCAACTCGCGAAATGGCCAATCCCGTGCATTAAATTTCGCCAATTTAACATGATTTTATAAATAATTTTGAAAAATATTATTTTAAAAATTAGTAGAAGTTTACTAACAATTTTAGAAAGAATTAATTTTTTCACTGTTCTACCCTTGACAGTGTTTCTCTGTCATCTGGGCTCCATTTGCACTATACCCTTCCACTCCTATGCTTGGCAAGACCTGGAAACAAAAGATACAATCTATGTTGTATAATCATTAAGGAAACTCGAAGTTTCTACAACAGTTTCAACTTCTCCACCTCAAGCAATTTGGTGCTGAAACTGCGTGCCCATTAATGATACAAATACGTAATCAAGGGGCAAAACAATTGTGTCAGATGAATGAAAACTAATTACAACATGAGAAAGTAAAGAAAATTACCTTCTGTGTAATAGGTATCAAGCATGACAATGACATGAATGACGAACAAAGAATATTTACGGAAGAAAAAATGGATCCCGGGCGTAACGTTTCAGGAAATATCTGTTCTTCTTTACAGCAGAAATCTCACTAACCACAATTGTGAGGAACATGCTACTGCTGCCATCTGTTAAATTACACGCAAAATTTGTCCACATTTGCAGGTGAGTGGTTTCAGACGACAATATTACATTTGTTTTGTGTGTATGTTAAATATTGTTTCTTACTCCGAGACAAACCATAATTTGGAGCCACGCAGGACAGACTAGACTGGAATTTGAATGTAGGCAATTTCGGGAGACAAACGTACGCACAGAAATTTAGTGGGTAAACCCCTTTGAAGACGAGAACATAGATGTCAGAGAAGGGAAGATAATAATATTAAGATGGATAAAAGTACATAGTTCGTGAGGACTGGAGTTTATTTTAACTGGCTCGGGATCATATCCAATGGTGGGCTTTGGTATCAGAGGTACTGAGCCATCGGATTCTGCTGCAGGGGCGTTAGTTGATTAGTTTGTTAGTAAATGATAAATCATGGAGATCCGAATAATTACACTTCTCTTTGTTTGACTTTTGTAGACCTATTTTAACACAGAACTCGCCTAAACACTCATTACTACGTACTCACACGAGTATTTCATCTTTTCTCCGCTGGCTCTAAAGCACCCTTGGGCCCTGGAATCTGATTTTCAGTTTCATGATCATTTCACACACGGTAGGATCGAGTGATCAGCTCGTCGCAAGACCTCTACCTAAACACAGGAGAACACAAACACAGGATAAACGCATACACATACCAAACATCCATGTCTTGTGTGGGATTCGAAACCACGATCCCGGCTTCCGAGCGGGCGAATACAGTACATGCCTCAGACCGCTTGGCTACCGTGACCGGCCATATTTCATATTACTCTCACAGTTCTAAATCATAATTAGGTGGCACTGGTCCATTGCATATTTAATTCAGAATTGCAGCAATTATTTAAAATGTTGTTAGTCGTTGATAATTAAAAAACGCTGAAGTTCGTGTTATACTTTTACGTATCCATGGAATCAACAATCTAACAATACCGTTTGTTATGCACGGAGGAACGGACGAAGATAAGTAGCACAGATTGGAAAGATTAGTAACATAAAAAAGGAGAGTCGGCTATCCAAATGATAGGTTCATTTAGGAGAATTAAGTGACGAATGAAATTACTCTTCATATAAACATATAAATCATTTACATACTTCATTAACTAGACTATACTTGTATAACCGAATTGCGATATTAGAGAATGAACACTGCAAACAGTGCACGGTTAAAGTAAAGCAATACAAGAGAAATTTAAGAGATTTGTAAAGAAAAGAAATGTTTCGTCTTCCCAAACCGGAATTCCGTTACACGCCGAATGGATGACCAAAACAACCTGAAGAGGGAACAAAATAACCTGTAGATAGATCAAAACAACATGTAGAGAGACCAAAACAACCCGCANAACCCGCAGAGGGGTCAAAATAACCTCTAGAGAGATCAAAAGAACCTGTAGAGAGATCAAAATAACCTCTAGAGAGATCAAAACAACATGTAGAGAGACCAAAACAACTCGCAGAGGGGTCAAAACAGACTCTTGAGAGATCAAAACGACCTGTAGAGACCAGAATAACCTGTAGAGAGGTCAAAACCACCTTCACAATCAGAGGAATAAACCATATAGACAGAACTTTACAGAGTTCATTATTATTATTATTATTATTATTATTATGGTAGTGATGATGTTATGTCGAGTTTTAAATGTTCTTTCCAAAAAAAAAATCGTCTTCTTGTTTCCCAAGTTCTCAGTGTCCATTTGATTCTCATTTAACGGCCACTTTAGCTTCAAATGAGAGGACAGCAATTAAGTATTCTGTTCGAGATATCCTTACTGTATCAGGGGTGGGATATAACGGGTTTCTTACCATTGTTCTCCCCAGTCCCTTCAACGTAATGTTGCGAAGATGATTTACGATGACCTTTTCTTCCCACGGCATCATTCACAGCCATCCTTCTATAAGTAGCTATGGCATACAAATGGTTGAAAATCACAGTTAAATAAAGCAGGAGACTGGAAATTAACAGAACGCAGGTACGGGCTCCGAATTGTGGAGCATACGTTGTCATTATGCATTATTAAGTCCAACTCTAAGCGCCCTTCTAAGAGTTTTGCTTTCAGATGGCATCAAAATTTGCTGCGTAGGATCTGAAGTTCTCACATCGGTGGTTAAGAGCAGCACACTTCGTCAATATTTGCTGGTCCCTTAAAACAAGAAGCCGAAATTCTCTACAGCATAAAACGACCGGCATAATGGTAACACACGCAGTTTACACAGTGTTTTAACTCCTACCGCCCGCCCCAGTTTACTCGTATTTTACTTGGAGGAAGACCAGAAGACACATTTGAAAACCCACATTTTGATACTGGCATTAACTCCAACCCACACAGAATGCTTATGCCGCCACGATAAGGTTTACAGTGTTTAATTTATATTAAATTGCCTGAGTGACTCTTTTGTATACCTGTATGTAAAGCTAACATATGTGATTAAGTGGTGTGTGTAGGCCTCCCCATACCTCAAGCGGTTAGTTGCTGGCTTCCCATCGAGGCGGCCCGGGTTCGATCCCGGGTCTGGCCAAGTGGGATTTGTGCTGGACAAAGTGGCCTTGGGGCAGGTTTTCTCCGAATACTTCGGGTTCCCCTGCCAATCTTCATTCAACCAATTGGTCCACAATCACCCTCACCTATCACCTGGGGCTGGTACAATAGGCCAGTAGTGTCCGCAGTACAAGGGACTTAGTTCCACCCCACTAGTAACAAAAAAAAAGTGGTATTTGTATGTGTTATCCTTCCGTCACTGAAAGGGAATCAGAAATTATCAGAATGCTGGAAAGTAGCTACTGCCTCGGTTTTTGTGAAAGAACTGAGAAGTGTTATAGAGGATATAAGGAGATTACAGCGGTGATTAGGAGCCGCGATAGCCCAGTCGGTATAGTGACTGGCTATGGGCTTGACGACCGAGGGGTTGCATTTAAAGTCTCGGTGGGGGTACGAATATTAACTTTTCCACGTCGACTAGACCGGTTCTGAGGTCCACCCAGCCTCCTATCCAATGGGTACCGCGGCCTCTTTCCCCGGACGGTAAAGCGGCCGGGGCGTGAATCTGACCAATCACCTTCAACTAGTGCCGAGATCAAGAAAATGTGGGTCTATACATCCACTTCCCCATAAGCTTTCATGGCGTAGTGCTTAATTATTTAAGCACAGGGACAACTTTGCCTTTACCTTATAGCGATGATTATGAAGTTTTCCGTCTTCTGGAATATAACAGCATACAATACTTTGAAAATGAACTGACGCTTCGGGCGGATATGTTCCTCCATTTAGGGGACAGAAGAATAAGCCAAGCAAGAAACCTACATGAAGCTTACAACAGGTTCTGTTTTACCGGACTACACGGCGTTATATCCCACAAGATAGAACTTTAAAAAAATATTATATTAAAAATTTCGACGCATGAATGAGCAACTGGGAGTGACATGCTAAATACGTCTACTGTGAACAAGTGGAGTGAAGCATATTGTGGTATTTTCTGTTATGACATCATGTAGTCTGGTATAATTGTGTTTATCGACGTTTCAAGGTAACCTAGTTATAGAAGGCGGAATGTTCAACCGAAACAGCGGTAGTCGCCTTCCAGAACAAAGAGTGTCATAATGCAGAAAACTGAATATGGATCATCACCACCGTGCAAATCTCAAATCAGAAAGATGAAAGATTTTTGACTAAACGGGCTTAAAATGGGTTTCAGCGTAATTATGTGTTTCATAACTCTTTAGCTGAAATAATTATATACCTTCTTCGATGTCCTCGAAATTGCTGCTAATTCGTTAGACTACATAGAGTACATCTGCATTCTAATAGCTCTATGACTGTACCGAAGTTATGCCAAATATGCCTCAAAGCGGGAATGCTGACTGGACATTTGACCTCCGGCATATGGTTTCAACATCGAAACATATCTGGAATTTGCCTATTATGCTTCAGTTCCGATTTTTGTCTACCTCAACCCAATCCATAAACATTCGCTCTTGAATTCCTTCCAATTATTTTGAAACCATCTATATCACTCATATTAAAATATTTATATCCTGTCTCTCTGTGATGTGCATATAGTTGTAAAATCCCGAATCACATGACTGTTATAGGACCCACACGACGAGTTCTCGGATTGGCATCCTACTCGGGTCGCCTTGCGACCTAAAGAACACGAGATATATGGATCTACACAAGAAACCCCTGTCTCGTTTCGGAAAATTCAGTGTCACAGAGGTACATTGGCACCGGTCAGAAGTGCCTGTTTCTTGCAAAGGTTAAAACAGAAACAGAAATAGAAAGTGTCTAGCTTCACAGGCGACATAGTCCGAAACAATACGGTACATGAATTGGTGAATGGCAATTTAGTGGATACATTTGTTCTCATTATTCTTAAAGTTTCCTCCAGTTTTCTCGCTCATTCTCAATCTCTGCATGCATATAATAAGTGGCGTTTTTAAGAAGACCACAACATAATATTAAATTGTAGCATCCTGTTGCAGATTTTTTAGTCTCACATGCAACACTATGTTCCATATAATTGTCCTGGGGATTAAAAGGCGGCCGGCACGTAAGGCTGACAATCTTACCGCCATATTTGAGCCGATTGTCTAGATAATGTCGGACCTTCAACGCCTTACAACTCTATGGGCCTTCACGGCCTGTTACAGGGATAGATTTGCTTTTACTTTTTACTTTTTATCACTACATGTTTCGACCAATGTGGTCATCATCAGGTGTTAAAATTTTTGGGCCAGGAAACTGCTCTCTTCCGTTTCGTTGCTTGTGTTGTTAATATTGTGACATGACGCATGAACGCCGGAAGTGTGCAGTCAGAAAAACGCAGCAGAGATATCTGTTGCTAGACAACGGCTCGTTGAAACACATTTCCGCCGCAG
The DNA here is from genome assembly GCF_002891405.2 of Cryptotermes secundus. NCBI lineage: Eukaryota > Metazoa > Arthropoda > Insecta > Blattodea > Kalotermitidae > Cryptotermes > Cryptotermes secundus. The sequence goes on from NW_019739947.1 coordinate 553,115, forward strand.
CGAATACGCTTGTGTAAATCAGCGCTTTTGTCAGGAGATTGTCATACGGTTCGTGGCAACAGAAAATAACAGAGGAATCAACTGTCCGACTGGGTGTTCTATATTCGGTCCGCGTGAAATTAGTTCTGCACGAGATTCACACAGCCAGAGAAAGAGAGAGCTCTAGAGGATTGAGGATGGAAGATTCAATAGATGAAGTGTTACCAAGTAACAATTAACAAGCAGATTTTGAAGACTACATTTTGTGTATTATATTTACAGTAATCCTCAGAGTGTTAAAACCCCGTCTACAAGTCACTAATATACGTGACACTATATAAGTTCCCCTGATGCTCGTCTGTGTTTGAATTTGTGGGTTGTATTACTTCCTGTTGTATGTTGTGCTGGTGACTTTTTTCGAATGAATTCGAACACAACAACAGGAAGGAATACAACCCATCAACTCAAACGCACATGCGCATCGAGGGGACTTGTATATATGAACAACATAAGCAAAGAAACAGAAGACAGCAGTTTCATTCCCCAATAATTTCAACACTTTATGAAGACAACATTGATCGAAACATGTAGTGATGAACATTTAAACTTTGAACTGAAAAACTTTTAATATATTTTATAGGACATAGTGTTGCACTTGTGACTGCATGAAACTAATTGATACTAGATACCAAAACGCTGTTTGTCCCTGTAGCCTGGGTAAGGCTCGCACCCCGTCTCCTGAGATGACAATAATTCCAAGCGTAATGAAAATTCGTCAAATGCTTCTCAAGTTATGGATGTGATGGAAGGACATGGTGATAAAAAATGGTAAAGTTATCCCTGTAACAGGCCGTGGAGGTCCATGGGTTTGTGAGAGGTTGAGGCTCCCTCATTTTCTAGACAACCGGCTCACAATGATGGTGAGGTTAGTCTTACGCGCCGGCCTCCCTGTACCCCACAAGAAGATTCCTGGTACTTGTTTCTGTTAGAGGCTGAGTCGACCTCGGGGCCATAGTGCGGCTGGAAGGATTAGGTCAATTGAAAAGTCCAATGACCTCATTCGGTATCTACCCCACGACATTCCGTCCAGTACCATAGTGCCCCCCGGAAATTATGGCATTTTTCTTAAAAAATAAACTGTGTCCGTTAACATTAAACGACTGACAAATTAAAATGTTGCAAAATCCTTCAAGTGCTTGACTTGACAGAACTGTTGCTAAATCAGAATTTCTTGTGTATTAAATAAAACCAATAAACCCCGCATAAGATGTGAATATGTGAAAAGGCGAAAATTTATCTTGTGTATTTGTGGGTTAAGACACCATGTAACCTGGTACGTTGTTACCAAAGTTTAGAATGAACTTAACTGGCTCACTTCTACATTGAACACTAAAATAATATTTCCTTTCGAAACGATGGTATCCACTTATGAGACTTCGTGGTGTTAAATTCAGGACCATATTTTGGACACGGTAACACTTAGGCTGAAAATATAGGCCTAGAACAAACCTTAGATGCCTACAAATTGTGTCCACTACATCTGATACATTTCGCTCGAGGTAAACCAAAGGTCATGGTTGGCTTGGCCATGCCCCCCCACCCAACCCCACCCCGCGGGGTGGCGTAATTGCGGCTTTTATCATGCCCATCACCAAGGCAAACAGTGTACAGTACAAATTAGAACTGGCCTATTACGAGGAATTATTCCCCAAGCTAGTACAGCACGCACAAGTAATTACTGACAGCTATGGCCGCGACAGAAATGCACACACTGATAGGATTTGAAGCTTCGTTACGATAAGCAAACGACTAATATTTCAACACAATGGCCCACATTCCCTACCTATGAATGCGATTTCGAACATTCGAGGCTGCCATATAAGGAAATGTTCGTCAAAACTTTAGTGCATCCACACGTATATCCGTTAATATAAGTATATGATTTTTTACATTATGAAAATTACGTATGTAAGTTTCCATGTTAGGTGGGTCCCTTGTCACCAGGACATAGCAGGTCCTCAAGTTGCTGATGAAGGAGTCGGAGTCCAGGTGTGTAGGTTAGCTGCCAATATATTGAATAAGCAGTCGCAGACAGACGACATTGGGTAGTCCTCAAACTTGGGGGGTTTGATGTGGGGCTAACAATTCCTCGCCGTAAAAAATAAACTTGTTACGAAATGTGACAAGAGATCTCGGACGGATTTTTCAGATCAACGACCTGAGCTAAAGAAAATGGCCATGAGATATGGCACTTGAGATGTATGAAGCCTGTAGAGGGCAGGCTCGGATCTCAGAGAGAGAGGATGGGGTGGTATCCACTGGAATGATCTGGCTTAGGGTAGGAACTAGAGGAGGACTCTTCTCAATACGGCAGTGAACCATCGGGTTCTTGAGTAGCCGCACGGCTGGTGGCTTCTCAAGAAGGACTCAGTTCCATGCAGTTAGTCAGTTACGTATGTACGTTTATTTGGTGGGATTATTGCAATTTGTTATTAAAGAATGAGTAAGATGGAGTCATGGAGACCGAAACTCCGAAAGCAAGGAACCAGCAGTAACCAATTTCCCCTGAATATTATTAGTTTCCTAAATGATTTACTCTTAGACACTAAACGTGGAGCCGAAACGTTCCTCCGAAACGCCAGTGGAGTTCAAGCAGCAACATGACGTTATAGTCCAGAGGACCGTACTCTTCGTAGCTACCACTGTGAGAATATGAAACGAAAGCTTTATTCTAGATTTTATCGAGTGAGAAAACAAGTTTATCATCTTGCTCAAAAGCCGATTATCCTACGAAGATGGTCGATATTATACATGTGACATGTCTAACCGTTGCTGGGCAACGGGAGGTTGAACGAGTTACCACGACGGTCGGTTGCCAAGTTACGCAACAGTGGAAACGAGGTTACGCAACAGTAAGGAAAGCTGTGTTTGTCCGTGCCGAGCCGAGCCGAAGCGCGCTGGTTGCTACTCAGCATTGCCCAGCAACGCCTTTGTAAACACGGTGTCACGCAACAGGAGAGCCCGTGCAGCGACTGTTGCTAGGCAATCGGTAAACACGACGTCACGCAACAGTGAAAGTTATCACGTAACTGTTTTCTGTGTTGTCAGTGCGGAATCTACATAACAGGAGTATTCGTCAGTGAGAGGGAGGAACCGGTCAGTTGCAGTCTAGCATTCGCCGGAGTGAATGGAAGCAGGAGAAGTAATTGTAATACTGCAGATGGCAGTAACTGTGAAACTGAATTGTGTAAATGTAAGAGCGAGTGTTCAATAAATTCGCTACATCCAAGGCGGCGTGAAGTTATTTGTCGCGTTACATACCCAACACGTGACAATATTTATGATATTTACAAATTCACTTTAAAAAGGTTATATCATATCTAATCTGCAGTATAATTCTGCTTGAAATTATGGATTTACACCTATAATAAATAAGTAAATAATATACTTTGGAAAATATGTTTTTCTTTCCAGTCCTATTTTATTTCGAAGAGTTTTTATTTTGGATATAACGGTGTGTAGTCCGTTGAAACTCAACGACATTTCTGTGAAACTTGTCGCCTCTATCTTCGGGGTCGAAGAATATACAAAGCAAGAGACCAGCATGAAATCAGGCTGCAATTATATCGTGCCTTTATAGCATCATCATTTCTGACCCGAAGTGGTTTCGTCTCTTGCCCTCTTAATAACTTCTGAGATATCTTATTATATCATGTTACCAAATACCTTCAGTCTTTCATTCCTTGTCATTCCCTATGCTCCAAGTACGAGCCATGTAATGCTCAGGTAGGAACAAATGAATCATTTCATGCGCTACTTCATATTCAGAAGCTGTTACGTTACACACTGTTCGGCACATTTGTATAGAAAAGTTTCAAAAATGCTCTTGTTAAGTTTTACCATATCTGTCAGTCACTCTGTCTGCCTGCTCGCTCATAGTAACTCGAAAACCGCTGAACGGATTGTTATATAATTCAATAATGTAGAGTTTTACGAGAGTTTGTCGCTGCATTTCATTTTTGTTAAGATCAGAGCTCAATAAGGGACAATGTGCAACTTAAACTCTACATGCAGTCCTGCTCGCATTTCAATCGGAACTCTCCACAAACTTATCAGAGCAAGAACAAAGTTTCGAACAAACGTTCAGAGAAACATGAAATACTCGTACTCATTTTATACCAACCACACCCTTCTCACAGCCTTCCAGACAATTAGACGCGGACGAACAAATGCGGCACAATTATTTCGCTTTTGACAAGCCTACCTTTCAAACCTTTTGTATTTAATTAATTTATTTAGTGATTTGCCAGTGGCTCATACTCCGCAGTCGATACTGTAAAGAATATAGGTCGAAGCAGAAATTGGGGAGATTTCTTATGTACAGAGTGTAAAAATGAACAGTCATATTAATAGTATCACTCGGAAAAAATACTACTAACCGGCAATCAATTTCTATAAACTGTCGCTTCGAATTCTGAAGTTCCCTAAGAATAAATACTGTGACATGTATACCTATTACTAGGCAACTACTCTGTAAACACATTCACGCCACAGACGCGCACGCGACAATAGGACATCCATTACTAGGTAACGGACCAGGAAACATGCATCATTAATAATAGAAGACAGCGTTTACCGTGGGGTCCGTGCCGAGGGGTTATGAAAGGGCACATTCAGAAGACGTGAGGAGTTTAGAACAGTAGTCGAGAGTTGTAGAGTCGGGTCTTCGGAATTGGCAGTTGCAGAATAATGGTAACAAAGAAATTACGCAGTGCAAAAAAGGCTTCACTTGCGATTTTAAGTTACAGAGAGATTGTGATAAATCCGTTGCCAGGATACGACTAGTGAAGAATGAGAATTCTAGTGGGTGTGTAACGCTGAACTGGAAAGTGTGTAGAAGGGTCATAGTGTTGTACTGCCGTAGTCCCGAACTGCGTGTCTGTACAAGGAGTAATAAATCCAAACAACAAATCCAAAACCCGCTTTATAAGTCACCACAACGGGTGACAATTTTCATTGTTTAAATGTTGAATCATTAAAATTAAAATTAAATGTGTATAAGAGGCTTCCTTCTGTTTTGTCTGGATGTAGTAACTGTGTGTAGATGTGTGTAGTCTATCGATATATTACTTCGCGGTTTTTCCTGGCCTTGTGACGATGTAGTGAGACTGCGTTTTCTGCTTGTTCGTGTTCCTTCGTATTTGGAAGAAGTTTTCCAGTGTGCAAACATTGACCAATGTAGGAACATTAGCAGAAGAATACAGGTGGATGTAAAAATTTCAAACACCCGATGATGGCTTTAATGAGCTGGAACATGTTACAAGACGAACGTATGTTGTGTGCATACTTCCTATTATGATGACGGAATAAAAAATAGAATTTTCACACCCATACAAAATAAGACGCCAAAATACAATGAATCTAGTACAAAATTATCGTGAAACTGAATCCAAGGAAACCATTACTCGTCCAAGTTTGCAAGATGCTTCACCTAAAACGATAGTTCGAACCGCATTACATAAGCGTCTGAGGTTGCATGCTTACAACATTGAACAGAGACATGGAATCAAAGATGCTGATATTCCGAAAAGAGTCGAATAAAGGAGCTCTGTTTTAGAAGAAATTAGGGAAGATTTTCTCACATGAGTATTTTCATTGAAGCAGCTTAGTTTCACATTAATGGATATTTATTCACGGCAACTGTCGAAAATGGAGAGTTAAAGTGCCGCGTGAGGAGTCTGATTATTGGTGAGGCACCCGGAAAATGAATATATGGTATGGACTTCTGGTTGGCCGTGTGGTAGGAACTCCTTTCTTGAAGGAAAATACTATTAAGAAGAACACTTATCTCACCATGTTAGAAATGTTTGCCTTCCCACAGTGAAGACATCGAAAGGAAAAAGTAAACTGCAACTGTTTTCCAACAGGAGGTGGGCCCACACCATTCAGTCTGAAGGTTCGACGAACTCTGAATTCTTTGTTTCCCGAAAAAATGGACTTCAAAGAGGAGACCAATAATCTGGCTTCAAAGAAGTGCAGATCTTACACAACTGGATTTTTGCGTGTGGAAACATGTAAGAACATGATTATCGACATCTTCGGGAGAGATTTTACGCTTCCTAAACTCACCGGCCATGTTTCGTCGTACCTGGGTCGAGATTTTATATTGCCTGGATGTCTGCATGGCTACAAAACGTACTGACAATGCTACTTCCAAACATTACAAACAGTATACAAAAGGCACTCACATTGAGACTTCCACACGTTACAAACAGCACCTTGTGTTCACATTTCATCAGTCTTTGGAATTTGATAAGAAAGAGTCCCTATTCGATGGCCTTTTATTTGTATTCATCTACACGGTACAACAATACTACGCAATGATAACAAACAGAGGTCTACTTTATCTTTAATGCGACTTCTCATATAGTATGGGAAATAACTGAAAGTCACCACTTCACAAACATTAAACCCATAACAGTACTATTTATTTTCAATGAGCAGACTTATTCTTGAAAAAACTACTAAAAACTTACCTAGAGCACTACCTTCTAGGATACAACAACATGTAGTCAGCTGAAAGTCAACATACGTTTCGAAGAAAAATATCATTCCATTCTTCAGGGTCAGATTTACAACCTGCTTACACACCGGTATCCTGCTCGGTTTTTCTTCGATCCTGAAGAATGAGGCGATGTGTACTTCCAAAATCTCCGTTGACATTCAACAGACTATACGGCGTTATATGCCGTATCCTTCATAACCACCGCTGTTAGTATCTCAAATCCTACAAAGATTAACCAGCCAGGAAAACCGCCGGATTATATGAAACATGTTTGGTTTTTATATCTTATTCAAAACACTCCGCAACTTGCTCCTAAACCGAGCCTCATGAATCCAGCCCTTTCTCTATTTATTTTAAGAACCATCCTAGAAAATTTCTAACACATATGTTTAGGTTTTAACGGTAGGTAGTTTTCCCCCCAAATTTTGAACGCAATTCTCACCTGTCCTAGGAGTGCCACATGTCCCGCCAACATATCATCCTTCAGTTCACTGCTGTAATACACAACATTAAAGAATATATATTATGAAGCTCCCAATTACACTTTTTACTGCCTCTTGTTAGTTCCTCTTAGACGCAAATTTCCAACCTCATGCCACAAACTCTAGGTAGGCTAGTGAAATTTCCATGCGTTTCGAGCAGCAGTGGCATTTATGTAAATATATTGGCTTATTATAAAGCTAAATTAACCCATCCGTTTTAGTGGTGACGCTATGATAATATTTGATCCATAATATTATGGATAATTTTGGATTCTATAACCTTCCGAAAGTATCGACAGATTCTATTCTCTTCAGTCAGTAGAGGTGAGAAACTAGAGATAAATAAGAAGAAAGCAGTCTTCTTGGATGTGGCGACGTGTAGATATTGTGTTACCATCTTCAGGGTAAAAGAAAAGAAAAAGAAGAAATCCGCGAGCGAACTAGTGTTAGCAGGTGCAAACAGACGTCGGTTAACACAATATCTACACGGCGCCCCATCCCAGAAGTTTCTTCATAGTCACCGCAGTGAAAACTTCAAATTTTATAAAGATAAATATATTATTTCCTTTATATAAAATTATAAAATGTTCCAGGGATTCACAGTGATAGAAATATGCCTTAAAAATATCAACAGAATTCTCACGGATTCCAGACCCTTCTCTTCTTGTAATAATTATGATTACATTCAGAATTTACTAGCAGAACAATGGTTGTCGCCATTTCGGTAGATGTTTAACACACGTCCTTGCGGCGTTCTGCAACCGTTCTACAGTCTCTAAATATCATGTAAATAGGGTGTATGTATGTATTTTAGTTAATTCTCGTTATTATACATAAAATACTCAGGTACTGTACATCAAACCCAGCAAAAGCGTACAAACCCATTTCCGCATTTGGCTTTAATTAAGAAGAATTCTGCAATAGAAACACAATGTGTTAGTGTAATACACTAATAAACAGAGCAAAAAAATGAAACAGCAATAACAACTACAGTAACATCAAAACTACAACATGAAACGCTGACTACAGGATGACAATACAAGCACAGCAGAACGATCGATAATCTCAAATAGCAAAAAAAGTGTATGGCTCTGCAACTGCTGTTTGTGACTGGGTTGCGACGTTGTGGTGTGTTCCCAATAACCCGTTGATAGTACCCATTCAACTCTAAGCGAGTTTTCCACAACAAAACTTGCAGCTTCGGTTGAAATATTTTGACAGAACGTTTTCGTATCAACAAACATATCAATGATCATCGAGGAATGAAGTGGTGAAGTCTGAAGTCGCCAATTTCCGGTCACGTGTCAGAACAGAACTTAAGATGTTAATTCTGCCGCCTAGTTGCTGCCTCCAGGAAGCAGCGTGTACCTCTGCAACTTCGTCATGTTTACCCACAACCGCGCCGTACAACATACCAGAAGACTGAATTAATATCAATAACCAACACCGTGACAGCTTAATGTCACTTACCTTGATACTCCTCCTTAGGGCGACGTATATGGTGTAACTGCAAATACACATTACTGAGGTGTTCGCACACAAATCTGAACTGAAATTTCGGTGGCAATGTATACTAAAAGTCTAACGTGCCGACCACAGTGGCCGCGTGGTCTAAGGCATGCAATATTTCCACCTGCTCAAACAGTGGGGTCGTGGCTTCGAAGCACACTCGAGGCATGGATGTCTGCGTTTATTCCTTGCTTTTGTTGTCGTGTATAGGCAGCGGCCTTGCGACAGGACTGTTCCTCCATCCAATAAGTCCTACCAACTGCTTGTAAGATACATAGTTCCAGATTAGTTCTCATGAGGACAGGCCAGATGACTTAACAGGAGAGGTAGAAGTAGAAGAAGAAGAAGAAGCAACGTTATCATCTCCAGATTCTTGGACGTACAGTCGGAGACTACAAGTACATCCAAACGAACTCGCAGCCTCACTACTAACCCATGAAGATGAAGTTAGGAGATTAAAAAGATTCAAACCGTCAGACTTATCTGATAGATTTAGTTAGTTTTAAGTATATACGTGCCACAAATCTTAAGGCATCTACTGGTATAGCCTTATTAACACTGTTAATGATATAGTCACCACATCGTCACCAAAAGTGCTCATTGTCCTTAATTGGACAGATTGTATGAATCTATCTCAAATAAAAAAAAAAAAGATTCATGGATTCACGCGTGTCTCTCTTGACCTTCAGAACACAATTACCTTTGGGCAGGCCGTCACTAGGTGACTAGAACATTTGGTTCCCGCAAAGCCTGCCTGAAGTACAATCCCTGACCATGCATGCGTAATTCGTGCTGGAGAAAACGGGTTGAGGTGCAGATTTTTCGCCAAGTGCTCCGGGTTTACCATGGCAACAGAGGGATCAGTAGTCTATCACTACAGTAGGTTCCACAGTTTTCATTTCACCATCGCCTCGTATCATTCGCCAAGAGACCCCTACGACAGGAAAGGAAGTCAAAATCTATAATCATACATGGCGACGTTAAACAATATGATTCATTGATACATATAAATTAAACTGGGTTCAGATTGCCACTTTTTGGTAACAGCTATTTCGTTACCAATGCCAGTCTTGTGTAGGAACACCTCGATAGAAGCCAGGAAGACAACGGTCAAATGAATTATCTATTGGAAGATGCTTGGTACAATTAGTTTACAGTTATTTCGAGGATTCAAATTATATATATGTATATAATTTCGAGTATAATCCTACGAATGTAAACCATATAACACGACAGAAATGGACAGAAAAAGTATACTTTTTTTATTGCTAGTGGGATGGGACTAAGTCCCTTGTTCTGCGGCCACTTATGGCCTATTGTACCAGCCCCAGATGATAGGTGATGGTGATTGTGGAGCAACTGGTGGAATGAAGATTGGTAGGGGAAACCGAAGTACTCGGAGAAAATCTGCCGCAGCCCCACTTTATCCACCACAAATCCCACTTGACCAGACCCGGGATCGAACCCGGGCCGCCGCGGTGGGAAGCCAGCGACTAACCGCTTGAGCTATGGCGAGGCCAAAACTACACTTACTAAGAGAACTAATATACAGTTCTTCAAATTTGATATTTTGATATCACAATACATATATTTAGCAGAAAATTTACAAAGCACCGAATGACTGGAAAATTGCAAGTGATATGAGTTTCCGTGAAAGGAGATAGCACATACTGAATCACTAGAACGAATCAGTTAACTTAAATCAGTCTAAGACGTATGCCACGATAACAACCAAACGTCTGGATATCGTAAAGAAAACTTCGTTAATGGAAGAACAACATGGATTTCTTAAAGGACATGCATGTACAGATTGCATATTCATGTTACAAGAGATAACCCAGATACAAACAAGATAAGAGATGACTGGAATATAATTCGGACACACGTTTCAATTTTTTTAATATCATCGAATCATTTGGCAGGATCCTCCGAAGAATCTACGTTACAAAATGAAAACAAGAAGACACCCAAAACAATTCATGCAGGCACAGATATATGTTTATCATTTACAAACGGATATTAATTAGCTCCAGAATGTATATTATTAACACGCGTGTAAGATACAAGGGGTTCCAGACTTCTTAATATTCAAAGTGGTGCAGCTGGCTTTGAATGGCAGACACAGCTAACATTTAGCTTTAAGGCTGGACAACTGAACACAAAAAATATACTAACAAACGATTAATCTGTAAATAGCTACTCTGCAACCAAATAAAATGATATCCGCCTATAATTTAGAGAAACGCTAAGAAAAACCTAAATTAATGGCATTATAAACAAACATTCAATATGAAGCGTAAGATATTCTGGAATATACCGCCGTGAAGTTCAGGAGAAATTCAACGACGTTTCGGGGGATCTTACTGTCTCCATCTTCTGCAAGGCGGCTCTGTTTGCTGCCTGATTCTTTCTCATTTCGTGCTCGGATCACTCTGCAGTCGTTATGACAGGAGCAGAACTTTCCACAGAAAATGTAGGTGGACTTATATCGCGCCAGGGTACGTTACATACGAGAAAACATAAGTCCTTATAATTGCTGTTGTGAGAACCTAAAATCCAATACAAGTTCCAATACATCAAAAAAAAATATGATAAAGACAATATTAGGGCTGAGACACGCGGTAGCGCAGATGGTTAGGGCACTATGCTACAAGCCGGAAGGTCGCAGGTTCGAGTGCCGATGAGGTGGATTTTTTCATTTGACCTAATCTTTCAAGCCGCACTATGTGCGTGGGGTCGACTCAGCCTCTAACAGAAATGAGTATCACGTATTTTCCTGAGAGTAAATGGCGACCGGGGCGTAAGACTGACAACCTTACCGCCATTTGTGAGCCGACTGTCTAGAGAAATTTGTGAGAGCCTCGACGCCTCACAACCCTACGGGCCTTCATGGTCTGTTAAAGGGATAATTTTACCTTATTATACAGGCAGTAACTTTTAACTGGTTGGGATGTAGATCATATAGTTATGACAGCGACTGAACTAGAAATTTGCATGAAACTGAAAGCATGAAGGGTAAAATAAACAGAATATTAAAAACTGTAGAATATAAACACAAATTATATAAAATTATGGCTGTCTTTGTGTTAATGTACGGTTCTGAAAACTGGACATTAAACTGAACTGAGAGAAGATGAATTAAAAGAGCAGAAATTAAATTTCTGCGCCGAGTGTCTAGACGTAGCTTCTGTGATTGTGGACGCAGTATTATGATACGAACCCAACTGGGAATTATTAATTCCGAAGAAAGAATGTAAATTATGAAAACAAATTGCGTGAACATCCTATGTGAATGGAACAAAATAGCACAGCATACAAAATTACACAGTAAAAATCTGCAGGATACAGAGACGTAGAATAAAGCACAAGAAGAAGAGAGAATCGTCTCTGAAGCAGAATGGCACTGAGGCTCGACTTTCAGCTGATAATGGTGAGCCTATTATGAAAGTACATATGGATTACGTACTGTGTGAGGTAAATCAGAAACGCCTTGCTTCCTTTGTTTTCCCTAGCAAAACAATTTTTGTTTTCTGTTGTCTGTGGGGGCACGCGGTAGCGTAGTTGGTTGAGGTACTATGCTAAAACTCGAAAGGTCGCAGGTTCGATTTCCGATGAGGTCTTTGGAATTTTCAACTGAATTAATGCCTGGGGTCGACTCAGCCTCTGACAGAAATGAGTACCAGGAATCTTCCCGGGGGTAAAGGGCGGCCAGCGCGTAGGGCTGAAAAACTTACCACCATCTGAGAGCCGACTGTCTAGAAAATGTGGGAGCTTTGACGTCTCACAAACCTATGGGTCCCCACTGCCTGTTACAGGGATATCTTTACGTTTTTTTTTTGCCCTTTGTGTCCACTGTATGAACCCCGCATTGCTGCACAAGTATCCACTAACTCACATCTTCATCTTCACGGAAGAAAATCAAATTCTCGGGAAAGTTTTATGGCGATGCTAAGCTACATAATTCCATCTTATACATCCGTATTCTCGCATCTTATAATTGAATAAATAGCCTGAATTAAATCAACTTTTGAATTGGCAGTTTTTGCTGAATAAAGAACAGCTACTTCCTAGAAATGGCAAATTATCCAGAGCATATAATTTTCATGTAAATAATCTCTCAGCAGCCTTCAGTTCAGCACACACTGCCGCTACAAGGATCCAACAAGCTATCCAGGCGTATAACAAGAATGTACCAATCAGACGATATAATAAAAAAGCAAGAGAACTTTATACAGATAATATTTAAATAATCCAAATATTTAAGTTATATATTAATCTTGTTTACTACGACCGGCTTGTTATTCCAAACCTAATACGAATGTAACGGCGAAGATGTATTTTTTAAAATTAAAGTTACTACTGATTTTTATTACGAACCCAGATATAGATCTCTGCAACCCTTTGGACCTTGGCCTCTTTTTGAGTTTCCTATACAAAGTCAGTAGGATTCATTAGACACCAACCCCTCGCAAGGCCGGTACCTACACACAGAAAAACACAAACACACACAGACATCCATGCCTCGAGTGGGATTCGAACCCACGATCCCAGTGTTCGAGCGGGCGAAGACGGTTCAAGCTTTAAACCGCGCGGCCGATGTCATCGGCAGTGTTATTCTTACAAGGGAAAAATGGAGAAAAGTCTGACTCTTACTCGTTCGTGCAACACAAAACTAAGAACTTCCTCGTGAATTACTTTCTAAAACAAGAACTACCATATTATATTTCCACTTATGAGAGAGCAGTATTAGTTTCGCGAGACACGGGCAGATCCTGTGACCTACGTACATAAACACGTTGTCTAGATTGTGACAGATGCCAATGAAATACACGAAATTTCATATTCTGGCTGTGTCTTTGTCTTCCTGTAGACAATAGCGTATCTACACTGTGCGGGCCATAAAGTTAAGCCACGTTGTAGCTCATGCTTGTAGTTGCAGATCTGTGTCTCACTGAAATCTGGCGAATGTGAAAACAGAAGTTCGATGTACGTACAGACCGTTACGCCCGAATCCCTGCCGATTCACAAATTGTATTCAAATTCCCATACCCATTAACTACACAAGTGTAATCGGGTTATTTAACAGGGCGCAGCTATGTTATATCGTAAAAAGGTAAAAAGTAAAGTTGTCCCTATGTTTAACTAATTAAGCAATATGCCACGAAGACATATGGGGGAGTGAACGTATAGGTCCACGTTTTCTTGGCCTCGGCACTAGTTGGTGGTGAGTGGTCAGCGTCACGGCCTGGCCACTTTACTCCTCAGGGAAAGAGCCCATGGTACCCATTGGATAGGAGGCTGGGTGTCCCCAGAACCGCTCTGGACGACATGGAGGAAAGAAAATTCTTGACCCTACAGGGACTCAAACTCCGACCCCTCGGTCGCCCAGCCAGCCGCTATGCCGACTGCGAATAATTTTATGCCTTCTGAGAAATATTTTATTTACTTCTTTTTCTTTTTTATTGTTAGTGGGGTGAGACTAAGTCCCTTGTATTGCGGCCACTTCTGGCCTATTGTACAAGCCCCAGATGATAGGTGAGGGTGATTGTGGAGCAATTGGTGGAATGGAGATTGGCAGGGGAAACCGAAGTACTCGGAGAAAACCCGCCCCACCGTCACTTTGTCCACCACAAATCACACCTGACCAGACCCGGGATCGAACCTGGACCGCCGCGGTGGGAAGACAGCGACTAACCACTTGAGCTATGGCGCGGCCCTACTTTTATTTACTTTAATCACTACAGTTTTCCTTAACACCCGTTTAATTCTTACGGCCTGGCGTTGAATGACTGGACTTATAAGATAATAATGACGTGGAAATGATGCCTAAGGCAATGTTTTTCTGCCTAATTTAATGCACTACTCTTGAGAGACTGAGGAAGACCATGAAACTCCAATTAAGTTAGTCTGTCTGCGGTCCGAGAACTGAATTCAGGACTTTCGGAATATGAAATAGGAGTGTTACGGCTGCTCTCCATTTGTGTAACAAGAAACCAGAAAATGGATTTTGATAACTATAGACAGCACTGTCTTCAGAATCATGGGTGCATTATGCACGTATGTGGAAAACATCCTTTATAATAAGAGTCTCATTTCCTTGAAGTTGACTACAGAGTACAAAAAATAACATCCACCACCTTTTGAATATTTAAAATAAAAACTGCTTAAAACAGAAACATTACAACTTTTCCCCATGGATTTTCATGTTAACGTCGGGAGTCACATTTTGGAGGTGTGTGACACTCACGACAGATGGCAGCACGGACGTGCAACCATCGGAATGGGTGCGTGCAGGATGGAAGAAGGGGTAGACGGACGGACAGAGTAGGTAGGAGGACAGCAACACAGCTCAGGGGTGAGGGTGTCAAGGGATGAACTCCAAGCCCAGGGGGCTTGTTTCCATGGTAACCGAGCAGCAGACTGCAAGCTTACCCGGCATGCAAAGCTCTCGAACGAACTGAACTCAGCATAGCGATTGGATGAAGACACGTACACAGCCGACAAAGAAGTTCTTTTGCTTAGCCATTTGGAGCGCAGTGTTTAATATAAGCGCCACCTGATGTCACATTAAAATTGTAGTGACCTGATGGACTTTGAAATTCAGATCACTTTCTGTGTTGTACGATATTAATTTTGACATAAAATATAGACGAAATAAGATACGAGTTATTCTACAGATGCGCGAAGAAATACGTTGAAGATCTTCATGTAGTGTGCCTGTTACTGTCATATGAGGTTAAACTGAAATGGTTAGTAAAGGCCCGAATTATTTAAATATATATACATGTATCGCAGAAATCCGTTCGGCAGTTTTAGAGTTGTATATGCGAACAAAGAGACATGACGAAGCCTCCTGGCACATGGCTGCAACTTCTTACGTACGCATCAAAGAAAGTAAAGTTATCCCTGCGATCAATGAAGAAACTCGTAATGGAAACGAACGGAGGACTGGAGCTATGCAACCTTACACTTGGCAATATACATGGGCGAAAGGTTAGCCGTTCACTCTCCAGGAAATAATTCCTGGTAGAACCTGGATAGGCGTGCTCTGCAAAGCTCTATAGGCTAGGAGTCCTAACTTGTATTGAAATATTTCTTTATATAGATCATAGTTAATGAAACAGAAAGACGTGCCTCTGTGTAACTGATATTTAACTGATATTGCAGCATTAGGCCCTGAAGAAGGTCCAGTACTGTTAATAATAAAGCCTGCTATCCAACACGATATTGAGTCACTTCCATCACGTGTTGTCTTCACAGTCCGTTGTCTAAAGATCTATCATTCTAATTAACTAACTCTCTGGCATAGTCAGAAATTTCAATACAGCCACTACAAAAGCTCGCCATTTTGAATCACCCGGAACTCGTCCAATTACTCCTCAGTCCCTCGAGGCAAACGCCACAGCAGTACCTGGTCTAAGCTATTACCGCAGCTACTCTAAGCCTTTCATATCATTCAGTCCTCTTTACATCTGGCACAATGTATGTATGTATGTATGTATGTATGTAGTGTCACACTGGGAGCCTAAAACTACTATCCGAGACACATATCAAATTATTAAGGTCTGAAAAAAGTAAAAAAGGTAAACAGGCCGTGGAGGCCTTAAGGGTTGTGAGAAGTTGGGTCTCCCACATCTTGACAGTCGGCTCACAGATGGTGGTAAGGTTGTCAGCCTTACGCTCCGGCCGGCCTTTATCTCCAGAAAGATTCCTGGTACTCATTTCTGTTAGAACCTGAGTCGACTCCAGGGCCACATTGCACCCGGAAGGATTAGACAAATTGAAAATACCCACCTCATCTGGACTCAAAACAGCGATATTCCGGCTTGTAGTATAATGCCTCAACCAACTACGTTACGTCTCTGAAGTGACACAAATTATCGGTAGTAATATAATGGAATCTTTAATATAATTTTCTATGACAGAGTTTTACATTAAAAATTGAAGAGCGTTTAACTCTTACATCTGCACGTAGGCGCAGAAACACGAAAACAGCTCTCATGCCTTCCATCGTCCAGACGGTTTCTATACTTTTCTCGTACTTCTCATCACTTTCATATTTTACAAAATGTTCCCACACGTACGGGCTTCCAAAGAGATTTATCACCCTCCAACATGTTCACCAAGCACTGGAAACTTGTCAGTCGGTAGACCTAAACGTAAAGGAATAGGAAACATANCCTGCGACATTTCGGCTTGTAGCATAATGCCTCAACCAACTACGTTACGTCTCTGAAGTGACACAAATTATCGGTAGTAATATAATGGAATCTTTAATATAATTTTCTATGACAGAGTTTGACATAAAAAGACTGAAGAGCGTTTAACTCTTACATCTGAACGTATACGCAGAAACACGCAAACAGCTCTCAAGCCTTACATCGTCCAGACCGTTTCTATACTTTTCTCGTATTTCTCATCACTTTCATATTTTGCAAAATGTTCCGACACGTACGGGCTTCCAAAGAGATTTATCACCCTCCAACATGTTCACCAAGCACTGGAAACTTGTCAGTCGGTAGACCTAAACGTAAAGGAATAGGAAACATCTATATGTATTTTTCGGATCCACATTTATCCCCGAATTCTATTTACAATTCGGATGAACAGTTTCAACTTTAACGTCAAATGACACTGAATAAAGTTGATTGTGGCTTCAAACTTATGTATTCGTATAGCTCGAGAGGGGAGATGGAATTTTGTTCAAGGAGGAGAGTCGGTTCATCGTATTCATTAATGTCATTGCGCCTTGTCGCTTTCAGAATTGGTCACTGATCACTTTTCAGTTCCCGCAGCAAGTACTATAGTAGAAAAGAACTCCATGTCACTAAAGAGACCTTCAATTTGGTGAAGGTTCATTACTGCTAACCCAATAAAATTAAAGACTTTTGAAAGCACTGTAACAATATTAGTCACTTTGAGACATTTAACACACAAATTATCTTGGTGTATCAAACAACTGTATATCATCAATTCGTGACATTCTATTCTTCATGTTTATTGATAAAAAAAAACGAAGCAATGAAGCGTGCTGTTTCTTGCGCCATATCAGGCGCTCAAACCGTCACTGGTGCAGCAACCCTGTACCACCTTCTTCACTTTTCATATAGATTTTTACCTGTGNTGGCGCTCAAACCGTCACTGGTGCAGCCAGTTCACCTACTGGAGTATCCTAACCCTGTACCACCTTCTTCACTTTTCATATAGATTTTTACCTGTGGCGGTTCCTTTCAGTGACATAACGCAACAGGCCACTCAGACATATTGAACTCCTTTCCACGAAATAAAGCAGAAAGTTGCATTCTGTCCGTACTCGATTCCATTGGTACAGAAAACCATTGAAAATTAACGGTTTTCATTTTAAGGTTTCTTTAACGTAATTTGACAGTTCTTCGATTCTCCTTCCAAAGGCGAATCTTTATTAACTAATTTTAGAAATTGTGTGTTTTCTTTGCCAGAAAATAGAACATGTGTAATTGTTTTTAAGAATTCTTTTGAAAAGTTCTAGCCTCGTGAATATAAAGCCGTGTATTCTGTTCACAGAGAGCTGACGTTTCGGAGGAGCACGCCGTTTCAATTTCAAAGGGTCGTAGAATGACCCAAGAAAGAACTCGGCATTGTTCGCTATGTGCTTCCACCTGATTTTTGCCTCTCTTATTCTTAGATCTTGAAAATGAGACACGTTCCTCCTAAACGTCGGATTACACGGCATTATATTCCAGAAGGTAGAAACCTTCGCAACCACCGGTGTGAAAACCTCAAATCCCGGAAAGCATTTATTTTTATTTCTTATCCTAACTAAATATTTACTGACAGCCTCTGTGGTCTAGTGGTCAGAGTTTATGGCTACAAATCCAGAGGTCTCGGGTTCGATTCCCGGCGCTACCAGATTTTCTGAGAAGTAGTATTGAATTTTCCTGGGATAAAAAGACGGCCGGCGCGTAAGACTGACAAACTCACCGCCATCTGTGAGCCGACTTCCTAACTGTCTGTAAAATGTGGGAGCCTCAACGTCTCACAACCATAAGGCCCGTTGTAGAGGACAGCTTTAGCTTTACGTAAGACATATATTTGTGAGCAGACCCATCCCACAGATTGATATCCTACGTAATTAAACTGTACATTAACAATTAATCAGTATGTAATAGATATTTATTCCCTTTTTAACTTGAAAGTCGGAGTGTTGAGATGAAGATTTCTTTGTATTTAGATTTTACTGAAAATGTTTTCCGTTTACTTAACTGTTTCCCCCTTTTTAAAACTGTAATTTAACAAAGCATACAACGTTTCGCTTTGCGTGTATCTCGGTAGGGTATGGCATTGCAACTGTGACTCTAATTTCTATAAACGTACAAATTTTAATGGAAGGTCTCTTAGATAATGCATGGAGTAGAGAACTGTGACAAGACTTGAAGTCAGGCTGCACGACTCGGCTGACACGAAAGCATGTAGCCACGTCTAAGTACGTCTAGGCCGTGCCGTAGCTCAAGCGGTTTGTCGCTGGCTTCCCATCGCGGCGGCCCGGGCTCGAACCCGGGTCTGGTCAAGTTGGATTTGTGGTGGACAAAGTGGCGCTGGGGCAGGTTTTCTCCGAGTACTTCGGTTTCTCTTGCCAATCTTCATTCCACCAATTGCTCCACAATCACCCTCACCTATCATCTGGGGCTGGTACAATATGCTAGAAGTGGCCGCAGTACAAGGGACTTAGTCCCACCCCACTAGCTATACAAAAAAAAGAAGTACGTCTAAACGAAAGATTACTGCATAAACTCTGGCAAGAATCTTGTATGTATTTAAAAGGAGAGAACTGAAAAATACTTTAAACAAAGTAATCTAAAAAGTTCTAAGCTCTTGGCTGGAGTATTCCTGTATCTGACGTTTCTATCCCCTGGATAAGTTCAACGTAAATTAAGTTACGAAAAATGAAAGCAAACCGACCTTAACATTCAGAATGTGGTATCTCAATTTTCTTGGAACGCAATTCATGAAAATTCTGGGATCATCCAAAAATACTGTAATTTCTTTATATTTATTTCGCGGTCAACACTCCTGGATGCAACTGGAATGGCTGTAACTAGCCTGGAGGCAGCCAGTCTGGCTGTCACTAGCCTGGAGAAAACCAATTCGGTGGTATTTTTTTATTGCTACTGGGATGGGACTAAGTCCCTTGTACTGCGGCCACTTCTGGCCTATTGTACCAGCCCAAGATGATAGGTGAGGGTGACTGGAGCAATTCTTGGAATGAAGATTGGCAGGGGAGACCGAAATACTCGGAGAAAACCTTCCCCAGCGCCACTTTGTCCACCAGAAATCCCACTTGATCAGACACGGGATCAAACCCGAGCCGCCGCTGTGGGAAGCCAGCGACTAACCGCTTGAGCTATGGCGCGGCCCTCATTCGGTAGTAACTAGCCTGGAAGCAAGTGGGTCGGCTGTAACTAGCCTGGAGGCATCCAGCCTGGCTGTCACTAGCCCGAAAGAAAAAGATTCGGCGGTAACTAGCCTGGAGGCATCCAGCCTGGCTGTCACTAGCCCGAGAGAAACCGATTCGGCGGTAACTAGCCTGGAGGCATCCAGCCTGGCTGTCACTAGCCCGAAAGAAACCGATTCGGCGGTAACTAGCGTGGAGGCATCCAGCCTGGCTGCCACTAGCCCGAAGGAAACCGATTCGGCAATAACTAGATCGCCCACATCTGCTTATTCAGTAACTGACCCTGAGACAACAGTTTCGATTGTGACAGTCTTGTAGGTAACTTGTCACAATTTAGGCCTGTAAAGTGCAACTTTCCTCAGCCACTCAGACTGAGGGCAGAGCAGCAGGACTACGACTACTTCCCCTCCCACAATTCCCCATTTAAACACATCACATCACAATCGAGCCTTAATCACGGCTGGAGTTTGCACAGCGTCCTCGAGAGACCTACGGGTACATAGATACTGCAGTAATAGGAATACATTGCTTCTTCAGTACAAAGATAATCAGTCAATATTGTCCGGTAAATAAGAGCTATTTATTCTGATAATCATACCAAACACATAAATATATTTTTATGTTAAATCTGGACGTATAAATAGAAGCCACTGTGGCTTAAAGAGTTAACGATGAATAGATGTGTTATGTAATATCCAGGAAACCTTCCTTATTATCGGCTCTACGAAGTTCCTGAAGTGAACACGATATGAAGTCCATATGTTCAGCCACTGAAAGTACTGAATGGTTGTGTATGAAACGTGGTATCGGCTGTCTGCATTCAAATTTGTCGGGGACATTAATTTTGGTATAAGCCTGAATGTGTACACGTAGCTGGGATAAGAGAAACAAGTAATTCTTACATAAAATTGATGGGTAAGTGACTGGAAAATAAAAGCTTGTAGGACCAAAAGCAATGTGGAAAAATGTCAATATAATACATGCTTTAAGGGCATAGACGGACGGTAGAGAGACAGCCTTATGATTATGTCCAGTGAAGGGTTTTTGTGTTAGTGGTGTACGTTGTGTCGTGGTTTATTTTCAGAGATTTAGTTTTCAAACTAAGCTAGGGGAATTATTGATGAAAACAGACAACAGAATTATATGATTATCAATAAATAAATTCCATTACGATCCATAAGTTATTATCACCTGTCACTAATTGTGTTAAAAAAACCATAAAACTTCTCCAGGAAATTTAATGCTCTTGAACCACGGTCTTGTAACTCAATTTTCATGATTTCAAACTTTAAACAACATGTAAGTTTTGAGGTTTTCACGGCGATGACTATGAAGAAAGTCGTCTTCTGGGATCTGGCGCTGTATATTCTTGGTTTTAACCGACGTTTCGGAGGAACATATCGCCTCCATCTTCAGGGCAGTTGAATTGAGTTGCGAATACAGAGAGCAGTAGCTGCAATGCAATTCAACTGCCCTGAAGATGGAGGCGATATGTTCCTCCGAAACGTCGGTTAACAGCACATATACACGGTGCCAAATCCCAGAAGACTGCTTTCTTCACAATCGTTTTTCACTCTGAGAACAGTATTAATCACATATCAGTGCAAGATTAGAAGATTTATAACGTTACAGAAGATTGTATATATAGATATTATTCTGGTTTGCGTCGTCAAACAGACCTTAAATCACATTCGGGCATAGTCATGGGAAGCTCACTGATCCCAGGTAGAGATGTCTCTGCACTGCTCTACCAGTAACCTATATGCCGCAGTACGTCTCTGCACTGCTCTACCAGTAACCTATATGCCGCAGTACGTCTCTGCACTGCTCTACCAGTAACCTATATGCCGCAGTACGTCTCTGCACTGCTCTACCAGTAACCTATATGCCGCAGTACGTCTCTGCACTGCTCTACCAGTAACCTATATGCCGCAGTCCCATTGAGAATACCGTTCTCGTTTATCCCATAATGAACCCATTACATTAGTGTCTGCTTCTCCGGTTCCGCCTTTCTTACCCCAACGATCAATGGATAGTCTCCAAAGGCTTTCTTCGCTACATCGAAACAAGAAATTGCGTATAACTATTGTACTTTTTACACAGTACACGTTTCCCATTGTGTGTGGACACAATAGCTTCGGTTGAACATATGAGTGCACGTTTAGGTCAATGTGTGTCTGTAATCTCTTGGAACAGCCATCACTAATTGCCTTTACGTCCTCCAATCCTGTTAACGAACACTGACCATTATCAAAGAAATGATAAGGAAGATGAGTGGAGGCAATTAAGCAGTGAATGGAAACGGGTTAAATGGGAAAAATTCAGTAATTGTGCAAATATATTTCCATTAACTCTATTATCTCTTTCTATGTGATTTTCTGGGCTGTGATACCGTGTATTCTGGTAGGTGGGTGCCAAAGTTTCGAAGAAGCATACTGCCCCCACTTAAACGTTGGTACCCACCTACCAGACTCTACAGAGTCATAACCCGGAAGACGATTGCAGCATGAATTATTATCCCTGTGAGAGCCTCTAATTATGAGGGTCAATTTGTGATTTTTTTCCCCCCTTGGCACTACAGCCCCAGTGGGCTGTAGGCCTACCTCCATGAAACTCTCCGTTTCACAGGTTTTACTAGATCTTGGACATACAGTAGGACTCTTTGGGCGGGTGATCAGCTCGTCGCAAGGTCTCTACCTGCACACAAACACAGAAAAACGAACACAAACATCCATGCCCTGAGTGGGATTCGAACCCACGATACCGGCTTCGAGCGAGCGAAGACAGTGCATGCCTTAGACCGCTCGGCTACCGTGACCGGCTCAATTAGTGATTTAACAGAATTTATTAAACGATACGGGCCTCAAATGAAATTAACTGAGCTGAGATGAGAAGCAGTATAGAGTATATTACATACAGTATATATACAGTATATTAGAATTATGCACGCAGATGCAAATACAAGTAACAGGAGTAATTCAAAACAAATCAGGCAGATAAACTAATATGTAGAATATATCTGTATATTCCACTTTGGTTTGCACTTCTGAGAATGTGAAGTTGGCAGCTTCACTTGTCTGACTCACAGCGAAACAGCAGTAAAACAATACCACCATTGTGAATGTCGAACTATTCGTAGAGAAATGTGTTATGTCTATCTGCCAATCACTTATGATAAAGAAATTGTAGTATAAGGAGAGGGCGGATGTGTTGTGGTTTCGCTTCAGAGGATACGAGGTTTATGTTCAATAGTTCCTATGTATTGGGTTTATTTTATGTACAGGAAGGTACGGGCATTTGATCTAATCCTGAAAATGAAGAGTAGAAAACTCTAATAATTTAGCTTTCTCCATAATACAAAGGTACATAATAAACCATAATTTTTTAAAATTATCTTAGTGGGGGGTGGAGTCCAACTCGGTCCACTCGGCACGGCGGCCACTGATTGGCATACTGTAGCCTTCCCCGGTGATTATGATGGAGAATTTGATGGAATGAAGATTGGCAGGAGAAACCGAAGTACTTGGAGAAAACCTGCCTCAGACCCACTTGACCAGACCCGGGATCGAACCCGGGCCGCCGTGGTTTGAAGCCAGGGACTAACCGCTTGAGCTACGGCGCGGCCTTAATAAACAATAAATATTTCATTTATTAATGCCTCTTTAATATTTCTGAAGCGTAATTAGAAAAACTAAGGAGAACCACAAGAAGACACGATATATTCAGCCTCGGTAAAGATATTAAAATTCGGGTCTTCTCAGACAAAAGCACAACTATTAAGAATTACACAATGAATTTCAGTAAGAGTGGTTTCCAGTGAGAACATACGACTCCTAAATTACACGAAATTATTTGCAAGGGTGAACAGAAATATGTCTGTTCTATAAAATTCGGAAAATGAACAACTTAAGCGTCTTGTGTTATTGTCCTAGGTTTCTACTTATGACACGCAATGACCGATCTCTGCAGCGAACTTACTAATAGACAATTAATAACGTCTTTATCATTTCATTTAGCGAGATACATCGAAATTCTCGGTCGAGTCAGTATCATTCCGCCCTTGTATTCCGGAAATTCTGTATCTAAAAATCATCAAGGAAATAAGTACAATGACTGATGATTTTATCAGTTTTCCTCCAACCCTCCAGGAAAATTCCTGAAACTAATGCATAACCTTCTCCTTCCATGTCCATTATTCAGTAATCATCGTACCTTTGTATGCTGTGTAGTCTTAGCTATTAACCGCTTTACTAATATATTGTCACGTGTATGAGTGACTATAGACGGGGTGTGGATTGGTGAATAGATTTATTGGCACCTTATACAATCCATTCCTACTTTCAAACACTACAGCGCTATCGTTGATTTACACAATGTACAGTTCACCGTTACACACGCACTAGGATTCCCAGTCTTCACGAGTCGTCTCCTGGCAACGGAAATAAAACAGTCTTACTGTGACTAAATCTTCTGATCACACACTGAGTCTTCACAGGCTGATATCTAATTCTTCTTCGACTACTCAATACTCTATTTGTATTCGATATCATCGAATTGTGGGATTTTTATTACTTCCAGTTCAAATTTTTATTTTCTCCTGAGCTACTTAAAAAGCTTTCATACTACGAGAAATCACAGAGTCTGTTGGGAGCGTGAGGATGAATACATTTTGACCTAAGAAGGATAAAGTGATAGAAAGAGATCGATAAATATTGAATAAGGAGCTTCATAGCATGTACATTTTACCAAATAATATTTGAGTGATCAAGGGGATTAGATGGATGGCGTATGTAACACGCATGGAAAACACAAGAATTGTATAGAATTGGGCCAAATCATCCAAAGGGAAGAGCTCACTTGGGTGTTTCGCTCAGATGGGATGGTGATAATTACAGAATTGATTATTAAGAACCGGGATATAAGGCGTGGATTGATACATCTGGCTCTGAGTAGGGACCAGTGGTGGACGCCTGTGAACATACTAATGAACCTTCGGAATCAATAAAGGGCGGAGGATTTGACCATCTGAGAGCTCTCTAGCTTCTCGAGGGAGACTTCTTTGTTATGTACAGTTGAGATCTTTTCTGAGTTTTAAATAGATTCATAATTCATTTTTCTCTCGGTATATCTTGCAACCGTTGTGAGAAAATGCATATCAGAACAGCCCGGATGGTTCTCGTCTCTCAGAAATGTGAAAACGCGTCTGTATCCTTGTTATAACAACACGTTTGAGCAATTTGATGCACTCCTAAAGCAGAAAAATTTTCAAGCCCGCTGGCGCTCGTGTCAGCGGTTTGTTACAGCTGCTGGACGCTGACAGGTAGGCGGGGAACAAAGAGTTTGCAGACACGTATGTCTGTAGCTGACGCCGGCTAGTGTAGTAAAGAAACGGGTTTTATTTCAACTGTTTGAAGGGCGCCGCTAATGAAAGGTGTCTTTGTTGAAACATTTCAACATGCGACTGTTACCAAACAACCAATTAACGAGTCAAAGGGGAGCGTAGCCTTTCATTACTCAACACGCTTCTTTTAAGGTTAGAAATAGAGATGCGAAACGTTATTAAATCAGATTTAAGCAACGACTAATTTTCCAGAATGCTTGTATTTCGCGTATTTGTTACAAACATTTGCAGTACTGCACCTACTAGTTTTCCCAAGTCCGTCTTATTCTCTCTCCTTCTATACATATGTAACAGCTCAAAAACAACTGAACGGATTATCATTAAATTTGATACTGAGGGTTTTTTGTCAACATATTCCAATTTTGGTTAATATCGGAATACAATAACGGGCCATCTACATGATGTTCTAATTGTGTTCCGCCATATTCACCTCGAGCGCAGTTCCCTGAATTACTCGTACTTACAGGACTGACAGAGTTTTGAACGAAAGGAGAGAAGACACGTTTTAGGCCTAATGCACTCTTTCCATAAGTCATAAAAAGTTAGAAACATGTAACTATATGAAAGTGAGGGAATAAGCCAGAAATATTATTCTATGCGTAGATACCCTAATTTCTTTAAGTGTAAAGGCGCGTCCACATTGCTCGTGCTCGTGCTCGTGCTCGTCGGGAAACTCGTCTGGCTTTTACTTGTGCTCGTAAATCTTCGTCCACACTACTTCAGTTGCTCGCCAGGCTTCGGCGCGTGAGGATCCATATATTTACTCGTAGTGTGTATAGGCTGTAGTCGTATTAATTTAGTGGCTATAGTTTTTACATTAAAAATGTTAAATTTGCTTGTCTTGTGACTTGTCATATCGTCCAGGTTACTTGAGAGCATAGCGAGCCACACGAGCACGAGTAATGTGGACGCCCCTTAAGGAAAGACTATGATCTTCCTCTTTAAGCTGAGCGCATAAACTGCGCCCAACGAGTGCCACCCAACTGTACCATGAGAATTAATTTTGTTTCGCACAAGACAAACATAACACACACTGCTCATTAAGTTCAAATCAGATTCAATACATTTCCTTATGAAAGCATTAAACGCATACAGATCATAAATGACAGACATTACTAATATAAAGAATGCCGTCTTCTTGGATTTGGCGCCATGTAGATCCTCTGTGAACCGACGTTTCGGAGGAACGTATAGCCTCCATCTTCAGGGTAGAAAAATCCGTGAGCGATAGGTCTGCAGCCACCTGCTCAAACTGATTCCTCGCTCGTGGATTTTCTGCCCTGAAGATGGAGGGATATGTTCCTCCGAAACGTCGGTTCACACAAGATCTACACGGTGTCACATTCCGGAATACGGCATTATTCATAGTCACCGCCATGAGAACCTCGAATCTTACATTACTAATATACCACGTACATTGTGTGTTTTAAAAATATTCAGATGGTAGCTATATAACCCTTCTGTCTACACATATAAATCGAGTAGAGGTCTAAATGTTATATTCCCTTGTATGACTGTTTCCCAAATTGCTTTGCGCTGAACCGTGGGGTTCGGTGAAGCAGTCTCAAGTGTTTCGCAAGATATTAATGGCGAATTGCTGACTAACTCCATTTGCAACAACTTTTATATCATAATAATGCAGTTAACTGCATGCAATGAATAGTTCTTCTGGTCACACTACACTGGTTTAAGGAAACTATGTTTTCAGGTACAGGGCAGAGAGTGCAAATATGTATGTTGGTCAGAGTGTGCTCAGGGCGTATGCGTCTACACTTTTGTGACACGGCATTCAAAACTACTGCTGAATAACACTGTTTCCAAAATATCCTGTCAATTCGAACCCAGTTTTCAAAAGCTGCAACTGCGAACAAAGCAGTTTTTGACCCTTTAACGGTCTTAGTACGTGATCTAAGAATATTTAACGTTACGTTACTGAACCTTAATAATGGACCGCTGTCTCTAAGTGGGAAGTTCAAAGTAAAAAGGAAACTTCAGGACAAACTACACGATAACATGGAAACAGATGGAGCTACATATATTTGAGTCCTCGAAAGCAAATTACTAAGGAAATGTAAAGATAAAAACTGTTGTCTCTAATTTGTCTTTACGTGTATTCGTAATTCCAGTGCGCCTGATGGTCCGTGTGCATTACATCACCAAACTTCAGGGAAGAGATCCATATTTCCGTCAGGATTGCAGCTGCATTTACATACAAAGTCTGTTGACTGCATAAACAAACCTATCAAGTCTTTTTAAATGTAAATATCATGAACTGAAGTATCCTCAGATTAATGCGAGGTAGACATTAAAGGTCAAAATGAAAACGTGCGTCAAGCACCGTACAAAGGGAACTATCCCATTGTTTACTGCGGTGAAGCTCACGCGTTCGCCACAAATCCCATCATACCACAATTACGTATCTCGACATGCTGAGTCCTTCTCACACAAAATAGTTTTGGAAAACATGAGTCGTGAAAGTACCACAGATTGTTTTCAGACACTGAACGACTTTTTAACAAACTTGGGAGTCAGGTAAATGGTGTTTTCTCAGACATAATGGAAACTCTGCGAGACCTACAAATATTTCCCCACCTGTGATTGAAGGATCTCAGCGGTTACGAAATCATTTTACATCCCTTCTCACAGAATGAGGACTGTTAATAAAACAATATTAGAAATGAGCTGACAATTTTACAGATTCTAATTTCAAAGAAATATCTTCTGATTAACTTTTGGATTAGTCTGAAGGCAGATTTTCCGCGGATTTCAAGTGTAGCTGTAAGAAGGATACATCGTTTTCATCTTCATGGCTATCTGTACGAAAGAGCATTCTCAAGATATGCAGCAACAAAAACGAAGCACCGAAACAAACAGTCTGCAGCCATCTGCTCAACCTGGTTTCTCGTTCGCTGATTTTTCTACCCTGAAGATGGGAGCGACACTTTCCTCCCAAACGTCGGTTCACACAGGATCTACACGGCGCCACATCCCAGACGACGGCATTCTTCATAGTCGCCGCCGTGATAACCTCACATCTTACACTTTCTTTCTTAATTTACTTTCAATTCATTGAATGATTTTTAGCTTCCAATAGTCTACTTTCTTTATATACCTTTCTTTGCTTATCCTGAATACTGATTTAAGTTAGCGACTGCGGCCCTGACGACTGGGTTGGATTCCCAGCAGCGGAAATAATTCAATTTTTCCACGGCGTCTGGAGGTCACCCAGTCCGCTATGAAGTCAGGGTCGAGAGATTTTTCCTGGCAATGAATTCCATAAAACATGAAGCCGAACACTCTATTCCAGTCGTACTCAAGTCAAGAATTACTGGAAGATTACCCCACAGTCTCATAAGCTTACACTGAGCTTAACAGGGACACTTTTAACAGTCATTAAAATTTTGGATGCCGGTCACGGTAGCCGAGCGGTCTAAGGTGTGCACTGTCTTCGCTCGCTCGGAAGCCGGGATCGTGGGTTCGAATCCCACTCAGGGCATGGATGTTTGTGTGCGTTTTTCTGTGTTTGTCTACAGGTAGAGGCTTTGCAACGAGCTGATCACTCGCTCAAGGAGTCCTACCGAACGTGTAAGATATAGAAAAACCGTAGTGAAACGGGGAGTTGCATGGAGGTAGGCCTAGGCCCAAATTGGGGCTGTAGCGCCACAGGAAAAAAAAATAATTTTGGATATCTATGGCCCTTGTTCATCATCCATAGTGGATGGTTTTTAATGTGATAAACAAATATAGCTTTCATGTTTCCATGTTAACATGCGATGAATATTGAAAATTAATTTGGCTCAATCTGAACACAGAACAAAGACTTTTAGAGCCACATCCGCAGTTATTCTTCCGGCCTCCCCATTTCCTGTCACCTCATATACGGCGGCGCAAACTGGTGGCATAGGTGCCACACCAGAACTGTCATGAGAAGAGGAAAAAAGTGCAGCCGACTTCAGAGAGTGTATTCACTATGAAGTTTCTTTTATGTGGCCGTGTGCTCTCGTGGCATAACAAACGTATGTACAGAGGAATTGGTAGCTTTTCCTCAGATCTGATATTCTTACTGTGATGTCTCTGAAGTTTTCTGCCTCCTCGGATGTAACATTTTCTAGACTGGTAGATGTCCACTGACGTCGCGGAGGAGCACATATCCTCAACCTTCAAGGTAGGAGAGTTATCCTGAGGATGGAAACAGTACGTTCGTCAGGAACTTCGTTAAACATCCACCAGATTTCATAGCATCACATCCCTGAGGACAGTTTTCTTCGTAGAGTCTTCTTTGACAATTTGGTCGAGGAGTTTTGTAGGAGATCACAGTAATAAACAATAATTTAAGTTCTTTTTCCACGATAATCCACTTGAGCCACAGCTTTAGCAACAGACTATACAGAAAATCACTTCGTTTTCTGATCCTTCGGTCTTGAATTTTGTTCGAGAAAGCTACTTCATATGTTTACCCTGATAGATTTTAAGAGAAATACAACACCAATTTAACAACGACAAGTTTAACGGCGAGATAAAGAGCCGAAGAGGATAAGGATCAGAACATTTTAATAATGGATGAAACTTCATTCCGAAAAGAAGCTATTAAATTACGAAGCGGAAGGACACAGGAATACAGGAAGATCCAAGATAGAATGAGAAGAAAATTTCAACTGAAGACAGGAAATGCCAGCACGCAAAACCTATGAAGCAGAGAAGTAGACAACTCTAAACTGCAGCAACTGTCCTACCTCAACAGAGACTCCGAACGATGAAGAAAGTCATCGCTTTCCCTACCGCATACTTGACACAGAGCAGCGAAATGTTAGCTTTCAGGCTCTCACGTCTGGGACCGTGACAACTGCTGTTGATGCTGTGTATTCCGATGCAAGTTCATTGACGTTTCGGAGGAACGTTCTTCTGTCTTTAGGGTGCATGAATATCCTGAATGTCTCCAATTTTAATTTTTTTTTCACTTAGTGGGGGCTGGAGTCCAACTGGGTCCACTCGGCACGGCGGCCACCGATTGGCCTATTGTACCTGTCCCGGGTGATTATAATGATGGAGAATTGGTGGAATGAAGATTGGCAGGGGAAACCGAAGTACTCGGAGAAAATCTACCCCAGCGCCACTTTGTCCATCACAAATCCCACTTGACCCGACTCAGGATCGAACCCGGGCCGCCGCGGTGGGAAGCCAGCGACTAACCGCTCGAGCTATGGCGCGGCCTAAATTTTAAATTGCATCGACTTCTGTTTTAACCACAAATGCGCGCCCATACACACTGCATGCTCTGAATTTACTGAATCCCAGGTTACAATAGAACAGCTCCAGTGCTACCAACACTGATGTTAAGCAGGTGTCTGTATTTTTATTTTACTCGGTATGAGCTCTTCAGCATGTACGATTATGTCACTGTATACAAGTTCCTGGAATTGATTTATCTGCTGTCTATGAGTCGGCTACCTTGCTTGGATGCTAAGCATCGATCCGAAAACTGGAGACCGTTACAGACAATATTTCCTATACCGTGTCTGAGGTCTCATATATTTCAGCCCCTTTCAAAAATTCCTTACAGAAAAATTTAATAATGATACAACTCGAAACGCACGCTGACTCCGTGATATGGTTTGCAGTGGTAACCATGCACCAGTTGTATAATACAGCTTATAACTTTGCCCGTAACGATAAATTTTATTCTAATTTAAAGGACAGTTTTTACTGTAAACAAGTATGTCAGAGCGTAACTCATAAAGTCTCTTTTTTTTTAATGCATAAATTTCTACACCCGGTGACATATTACTATTGTTTATTCGTTTTATTTGCTTTTACACTGCTCTGTTATATTTTATTTTTTTTACGCAGAACTTATTACTTAGATGAAAATCCTGACTATAGGAAATTTGTCGAACATAACATTAAACATTCTCAACACCGGGTGTTTGGATCTGCTGCATTACTATATACATAACAAATGCTTATGATATTACTCCGTGCATACCTCCAGTGGTGCATTAGTACCGCCATCACACAGAAAGCTAAAATAATTTACGCATGGCGAGTGTGTTCTTATTCTGCATTCTATAAATAAAAGTTTATATATTTTTTTCGAATAAACTGTCACGTATATTAGTGATTAAAGACGCGGGTTTAGACCGGTGGGTCGATTTACCGGGTAATCACTAGTCGTAACTACAATTAATTATAACACTCTCTAGAGTACTGTAATTGTAGCACATAAGAAGCGAGGCAAAATATTTTGAAACACCAGAATGAAGCAACCTATAGAGTAAAAGGTATAACTGCGGACAGACACGAGAGAAAGAAACTATCCAAGCAAGTCCTTCTGGTATTCTCTTCTACTGCTGTTAAAGCGTCGAGCTTATCCACAAAATAGGAACGTTGAGGAGGTGTTAGAGTAGCATTCTACAAGAGGACAAAAATAGTTCCTTCATTACCAGCTCTGTACCGCTGAGCGGAACGTGGACAGTCTTTCCAGAAATACTCATGCCTTTGTGACGTCATCAAGAGACGCGCGAGTAAGAAGGCTGCACCGACGCCGAAGTTCGTCATCGGGTATGTCGTGCCTTAGCTCTGGCTGTTAGCCGCCGGCTTCCCAAAGCAGCGGCCCAGGTTGAAGCCAGGGTCAGATCGTATGGGATTTGTGGTGGACAAAGTGGAACTGGGGCAGGTTTTCTCCGAGAAGTTCGGTTTCCCTTACCAATTCTAATTCCACTGACTGCTCCACACTCATCATCTATCATCCGGGGCTGGTGCAATAGGCGAATTAGTGGCTGACGTACCAAATGCACTCTCTCACCCCCACCCGAAGAAAAAAAAAATAAAAATAAAAAAAATCATCCTCTTGGTTGGAGGCTTAGGAGTTATACTATATATTCTGCCTACTAATTTAATTTGCTGCCAGTCACGGTAGCCGAGCGATCTAAGGCATACACTGTCTTCGTTCGTTCGTTCGTTCGTAAGCCTGGATCGTGGGTTCGAATCCCAATCAGGACAAAGATGTTTGATGTTTGTAAGTGAGTGCATTTTTCTGTGTTTGTGTACAGGTAGAGGTTTTCGACGAGCTGATCTCCCGCCCAAGGAGTCCTATCGAATGTCTAAGATCTAGTAAACCGAAGTGAAACGGAGAGTTTCAGGGAGGTAGGCCAAGGCACAAATTGGGGCTGTAGCGCCAAAGGAAAAAATATTAATTTGCATAATCACAAAAGCGAAATTTGTACTTCAGGTTCTGACTGTTACTCACTAACTCTATCCTGAAATCTGTAACCAGACCTTGTGTAAGCAGACAGGCGAGCAACGAACACCTCTTCAACAATTTAGTGACTATTCAGATTAGAGAAGGTGGAAAAGGTGCTCTAAGCCACTACCTTATGGTTCGAACTCTTCCTTTCACGCACCTTTCACTTTGTCACTAAAAATATTCCTCCCATATACCATATACGTATATTTGAAAGAAACATTTAAAAAAGGTATAAAGCGCAGGTGGTGAGTGGAATGTGGATAAAATTATTGCACGATTAAGAGAAGAGATGTGATGAAATGACCAAGGAAACAATTTTGGGGATACAAGCCTCGGTCATGATAGTTCAAAGATGTACAAGAACTATGTAAGATTTGAGGCTTTCACGGCGGTGACTATGAAGAACTGTCTATTCAACGGTGAGGGCAACCCTGGAAGCATCTGCGACCTACTCTAAGATGTTATGACAGTCCCGCCTTTCAGAGTATATGAATATTGGGATGACAGGGATGACATCACCAAGTGGTTGCAGAGGGTAAACTTTACCAATATCATCACAAGCCTTATTTCGTGATACAACACTCTCAATTCGCCACATATACTCAGGCCTGAAGTTTGAGGTTCTCACAGCCATGAAAAGGAAGTGTACCATCTTCTTGGATGTGAGGCCATGAAGTCTGGTAGAACTTCGCCGACGTTTCAGAGGAACGTATTGCATCCATCTTCTCATTAAACCAAGCACACCACCAACAAGAAGTCAGCGCTAGCTATATCTTACCATTTGCTTGCTTGGCTTCTTCTTCGAACCCTGAAGATGGACGCAGTACATCCCTTCGTAACTTCATGAAAATTATAACGAAATACACAGCGTTATATCCCCGAAGTTAATATTCTTCATGCAAGCCTATATTGTCTCATGTCACTTCTAACAGTTCTCTATATATGGCTCCGTAATGGACATCCATTCTGAAATTGTTTACTGCGCATGGACATGTTTATTGGGTGCCGTGACCGATGGTTAAGGGCAAAAACTAGATTTTATAAAACGGTAAAAATTAAGATATTAAAACATAGTTAAATTAAATTAAATTTAATCTGGGCGAATCTATAGAGGCCAACATATTAAGTTCTAAACGAGACAAGAACAGCATTTAACAACAGATATTGATATTTTTTATGTTATGCATCCTGTTGTGTATATGGATTTATGGGTTTTATGCCGTCACATAACATGCTGATTCTGCTTTGTACTTGTATACTAAGAGACTGATTTGACTGTATCAAGAGATCGGTTAGTTTATTATATTAAGCACTACATGCTTCGGTCGCGGTTGACAATCCCCAGGTATGTGTAAATATAGTCATAAATATGTTGCGCTATATTTATGAATATTTAACAAAAATGGTTCCATTATGGACATATAGTTAAAATTTTTAAGAAATAATATTAAAAGTACGAAAATCATAAAATTTTAGAACTTGTACAAATAAAAATTGTGAATATATAGCATAAAAACGTAAACAAAATACAAAGACCACCAAATTACCACTGAATATATTCACGTTTTGAGTGTTACATATACACATGTTTTACAATTTTATATTTTTCTTTCCTTTAATTCATTCCTTGAAAAACTTTGTGTTTTATATCCAAAATTTTGATTACATATTCAGCAGTAAAGCGCAATATATTTATGATTATAGTACAGCGTGTCTACAAAAGGTCTGACACGTTTTGATCTTTAATGATTCGGGAAATAAAGAAGATAGAAATAAACCTTTAGCAATGATGGAAAGATCAACTCAGAAAGTTTATTGGGCCTTTCTTTTTCGCGGGAAAGACAGTCACATCAGTCATTTACCTAGACATGTTGCAGAATTTTGAATTCCCACAAATTGAAGCGCTTCAGCCCGAAATCATTCTCCAACAAGACGGTGCGCCACCGCACTGGAGCACCACAGTTCGTGATGCTTTGAACAAATATTTTCCAAGAAGATGGATTGGACGAGGTGGTCCAATTTCTTAGCCCACAAGATCACCTGACATAACGCCAGTGGACTTTTTGCTCTGGCGATATGTCAAAGACGTTGTTTATAAGACGCAGTTGAGAGACATAGATCAATTAAAAACCAGAGTAAGAGACGCAATAGCCTTTGTGGATGTCGGTATGCTTGCCCGAACGTGGCAAGAAATCGAATATCGTCTTGATATTTTACGTACAACAAATGGAACATTTGTACAAGTTTATTAACAATAGACACCAAACTTTTTGAGTTTCTTAATCCAACAATGTAACCAGTTTATTTCTATCTTCGTTATTTTCAGAATTATTAAAGATCAAAATGTGTCAGACCTTTTGTAGACACCCTGTATATGTACACATCTGAGGATGGCAACCACGAGCGAAGCATCTAGTGTTTAATGAAATAAACTAATTGGTATATTGATATATTCGTCTCAATCTCTTTTTAAGTACGTATATATCAGAATCAACGTATTGCGTGACATCATAAAAACCTCTAAAAGATATTTTTAACGAATACAAAATAAGGATAGTAGCGTTGCCATGGTTCCAGGAAGGAATAGCTTACGTCGGGAAAGGCAGGGTAGTCAGGTAGGTAACCTAGGCGACGTATGGGGCGGAATGTCCTCACAATATGTATGTGAGACAAGTTGCGCTACGGTCCTATGGTTTCGAAATGAGATGGAACACAGAACAAGAGGATGTTGGTGATTTGTTAGGAAATCGATACCGTGACCCTGCTGAGCGTAAAGCCACGCTTTCACAAAAAGACCCTACAAAGAGATGGCCGCGTATTCGATTGAATGAGAAGGGCTAATGTCCACATACGTGGTAATTCACAAAGCACTTGCCAATAATTCTATAGGACAGAAATCCATTTTCATTGATAATGGACCTTTAGAGCACTTATCCTTTATAAAATACCCTTACACCACAAACCTTTTTCTTTATGAACAAAACTAAAATTTTGCGTGTGTCAGTCTGCCCTGTAATTCAACTACAGGCATAATGTTATAAACACTACTTGATACTTACATGACCATGACACCACTGGAGGCATCACGGTACTTTCTAACCCCGGTTCCGGCAACAAGAACAGAGGTTGGCAGCACTGTATCACGAGACTAGAAACTGAAATACTGCTGTCTTACTGCTGCAAGGCGATGTTGCAATGCTGACTATTCTAATAGTTAAAAGAAACGGAGTAAGACCCGGAAAAGAATTTTATATATATATTACTACACGTGACAATATATATATATATTGTCACGTGTAGTAATGACTATGGACAGAGTTTTGTTTCCTGAATAGATTTAATGACCACTTACAAGTCGTAGCTACAAATAATTATAGCACTATTGCTCATCTCAACACTACAAGTTACTTCACTCTAAGTCTTCTCAGTCCATCTCAAATAGCCATTACTTGGTAAGAACTCCCCGCAATGGCATTTCGTCTGCTGTGTCTTCAGTAGACGTTTCCTGGTACCGAATCTTAACTGCCGTTATCCATTGGTTAACACTCTACAGCTGAAACCTCAACTGAACTCCTGGACTATTGTTCGCCTCTCGTTACGTAGAATCGGAACGGACCTTAGGGAAAACACGTGTCACGTGTCAGAATGCGTGTTCATTAGCCCGTTACACATCACTGGGCATGGCGCGGACCACATAGAAAACATCTCTTCTGTTGTCAGAATGCTTGTTTATCGTCCTGTTACCTAGCACTGGGCATGGCGAGGACCACACAGAAAACACTTCTTCCAATACATTTTCTATTCTTGCATGCGCGTATTTCGGGCGTTGCCTAGAAATGGGTCTACATCTCTCAATATGTATATGTGTATATATATATACATATAAGGGAGATGAGCCAGAGGTACCGTCACGTTAGTAATTTTGTTAATATATTAGTATGGTTGTTATCTGGTTGCTCAGTTGAGCAGGTAGGAGAGTTGTGATGGGTTTGGTACTCCAAGTTAAACACGCGATGAAAAATGTAGGTTTGAAGAAATCTCCCTTCTTGGATATAACGTCGTGTAGTCCACTCAAAATCAGTTGACGTTTCGGAGAAACGTTTTGCCTCAACCTTCAGGGTCAAACAGCTCTGTTTGCTAATTGATTCATGCCATTTTCTCGTTGGTATTTTCACAGAAAGTGAATCCTTTGAAACGTCGGTTGATTTTCAGCTGACTGCACAGCGATACATCCCCAAAGACATAATTCTTTATTACCACTGCTGCGACAACCTCAAATCCTCTTCCACTTCGCTCCCACTGTGGAGCATAGGGCTGATTTTTCAGTTTCATTGACCATTTTTACAGACGGTAGGACACCTTGAACGGGTGATCAGCTCGTCTCAAGGCCTATACCTAAACACAGGACAACAGAAACAGAATAAACGCATACACACACCAAACATCCATGCCTTATGTGGGAATCAAACCCACGATCCCGGCTTCAGAACAAGCGAAAACATACATGCCTTAGACCGCTCGGCTACCATGACCGGCACATTTTAAATTTACTAACATAAAATTAAGCCAGTTGTTAAATATTCCTGTCGACAGCTATCGGATCACGGGGTTGAAATTCCCGTATAAACTGCATAATTAACTGAAGAAGCAAGCATCCTATTCGTCTCCCCGTTATGGCATCCAGAATAGACCTCCGCCCTTCGTTGCAATTTGTAAAGGAATGAACAGAATGGAACTAAAGCAAAGGTCCACGTGCTGTATGGATTTCTGTGATTAACGTCGCAGTAAGACGCTTTAAAGATAATTTCCGTACGGATGGTTGATGAGGTGATTAATGCCGTGAACACGTCGGAAACGGAGAGACGGCCAGAACCTTCATTGCGCGATTGTGCCCTAATTAGGCCAAAGCGTCAGTCAGTTGTATTTGTACATTCATTACGATGTAAGAAGATCGAGAGCATAATGGGACGCGGTGATTGGCTCATAATTGGAGCCGTGATGGCTTGGTGCACTGATTAGCCTACAGGCTGGGCTACCTGGGTTCGTTTCCCCACAAATGAGAGACTTTGTGCTTCGTCACAGCGTCTGAACTCCGCTTCTCCTTGGTACTGGAGGTTGTCTCCAGGAAGTAAAGAGGCTCAGTAACTAGGCTACAGGCTGTGCGATCAGGGTTCTATTCTCCACAAACGAGAGACTTTGCACTTGGCCACTGAGTCCGAACTCAGCCTCCCTCTGGCCACCGGAGGTCGTTTCTGGGAAGTAAAGATGCCGGGACCTGAAATTAACCACTTATATTCCCCTATAACCGATTTTTTTTTATTGCTCTGAGTGGGGTGAGACTGAATCCACCTAGTACTGTAGCCACTACTAGTCTATTGTACTAGCCCCAGATAATAGATGATGGTGATTGTGGAACAATTGATGAAATGAAGATTGGCAGGGGAAATCGAAATATTCGAAGAAAACTTGCCAAAGTGCCACTTTATCCACCACAAAACTCACATGACCAGACCCTGACTCGAACTCGGACCACCTCAGTGGGAAGCCAGCGACTAACCGCCTGAGCTATGGCACGGACTCTAGTACCGAGGTTAGAAATGCAACAAGTTCTATTTCCGGTTAGTGGTGTACCATTTTAATCACATGTTAAATTTAAAGTTAATGATTGATAACGACACCATTCCAACTACGAAGTTTGCGAAGGAAATGTCTTGTACTAACTCCTGCCTGGAAGGAATATATACCTAAAGAAGCAAGGAAGATTTCAGAGAGGAAAGACAGGTCTCTGACCTAATAATACTTTTAACAAATACGGAATGCATACAGCAAAATCGAAATGTTAACCATTCTCCTTGGAATATCAGGAGTTTAACTTCTTATATGGGTTCATTGGGCAACCAGCGCCAAGGAACGGGACACAGTTCATTATCTTATAGAAGGCATGAAGATACTGTAGAACAATTCGACATGAACCCTCTCGAAAATGAATTAGGGTACTGTATAACCAAAGCAGGTTACCTCACTTCAGAATGATGAGCCAATAACACATAAACCTGGCTGTTATTTTGAGCCAGGAGAAGGAATTTACATGGTAAATTTTATTTTAGAAAAAGGAGACACAGCAGCGGGAGCAAACCCATTGTCCATAACAGGTAATAGAACGACGAGAGTAAAAACAAACAAGTGATTGGATTTAGTGGTGCTCTGGCGCCAGTAGGTAGTTAGCCTGTTATAGCCCAGTGATTACATTGATACTGTCACGTATTCAGGTTTAGCGTGACGATTAATGATGGATCCTGGATTAGATGACTGGATTTATTGAACGCTCACAAGTCGTAACTACAAATAATTACACACTCTTAAGATTACCGTAACTATAGCACACAAAGAAATTCTTCGACGTCTACTTGCTGATCGTTGCTTGGTAACGAATCTTATCTGGTTAACACTGCACAGCTGAATACTCGAGTACTGAACTGCCTTCTGAATTCTCTTACTAATGAATTACGACTCTCTGAAGAATCTTTCTCGACTGATATGTCTTGGAGCGAACTCTCAACTGACTCGCAGCTATTCTGGGAACCCAGTTGTATGCCGTTGTATTCCCATTCTCTTAACTCTATTGGACTCCCAGCTCCAGTTCTCGTCATATAACAGCGGCACGGACCACAGAGAAAACACAGCCTCTGTTGGAGTTCCTACGTGTTTGCTACACAGCCGGTTTTATGGTGCGCTGGCTGCTACCTGACAACGGTCCCGTATTGTCCGCCGTATGTTTGTTTAAACGTGTTTCCCCAGTAACGGGGTTTTCTGGCACCACAGCTTAATGCTTTGAGCAAATCCGTCACAATATTAATGATTCTCCACTTGCTCCAATGCTCTAACCATGGATTTCACTCGATTCTCAGAACAGGCATGGCTTGCTTTCTCTATAAAACATTTCTGATAGAGACATACTGTCTTATCTGCGATGTAAAAAGGTAAACTTATCCATGTGCCTAACTCCTAATTAAGCACTCCGTCATGAAGACGTGTGGGGGCTTGGATATATAGATCTACATTTTCTTGACATCGGCATTAGCTGGAGCAGAGTGATCAGCTTCACGCCTCCGTGGCTTTACCCCCGGGGAAAGAGCCCCCAGGTACCCATTGGATAGGAGTTTGGGTGGACCCCAGAGCCGGTCTGGACGAAGAAGAGAAGAGAAAATTCTTGATCCTACCAGGACTCAGCTCAGTTCATCCCAAATAGGAAGCAAGAGTTCCATATACTCAAATTCGAAGTTCGGTGTATTTTAAGAACAGACGGAGCAGTTTAGTACCATTAATGTTGGTGTTACATATGTTGACTTAGACGCCTGTTGCTCTGTGTGAATTGTTAGCATAACAAAGTATAACTTAGTGACTCTGACAAAGCAGGTTACTATAGAAACTCAGGTCTCAGATGTATCTACTAGTGGATGATGAAAAATCTGCTAAGACTGCAAGCGACCCTGCAGTACGCTCATAAAGTAGCAGTACTTACTCACATATTCACGTATAACACAGGGCTACGTCTCCTTTGAGACGTGACATTGTCCTTGTAATGCAGAGCCACTCTGTACAAAGTACAACTGTAATGAAATACCTGAGCTTGATGAAGGATATAAAACCTTGCGGTTGATCTTTTACTTACGCCATGGTGCACGGTTTTCCTCAGCACATAATGCTTATTCTGCAACGTAATACATCCCCAGTATTGATGGCAGGGTTCAGGGTGATCTAAGGGTTCGTTGCATTATTCATTTGAGTCCGGAAATGAACTCTGTCTTGAGGAAGGTTAATCTTGGCTCACACACCAGTTTTAAATTTACTCTACTCCCCCGTCTATGGTCATGTCTCCCAAAAATCCTTTGCTTTCAGACTTTACGAATATAGTAATATGAATTAAGGTATAGTAAATTTGTCCCTGTGCTTAATTACTTAAGCACTATGTCATGAAGACACATGAGGGAGTGAAGGTATAGCTCCACTCCTTTGACCTCGGAACTAGTTCGAGGTGAGCTGTCAGCTTCAAAACCCTTGCTGCTTTACCCCCAGGAAAATGTTTTTCTTCTTTCTTCTTGCGTGACGCATGTTATACTAATCAGAACCTTCTTGTACTCAATAAAATGTCTAAGAGGAGTATAAACTATTAGAATAAACAGAACTATAATTCTGACTGTAGATTTGTATGGGTGTGAAACTCACATAAATGAAATGCACAGACTGAAAATGTTCCAGGAGAATATTTGGATCTAAGAAATTGTAAGTAACACGAGTAAGAAGAAAACTACGTAACAAAGAACTTCATAATTCATAAACCTTTCCAGATACTACCAGATGATGAAGTCAGAAGGGGGGGGGATTTGCGTGGGATGTAGCACGAATGGAAGGGAACATAAATTCATATACAGTTCTAGTACGAAATCCTGAAGGAAAGATACCACTTGAGAGACAAGGTCATAGGTATCTGT
Organism: Cryptotermes secundus; assembly: GCF_002891405.2. Taxonomy (NCBI): domain Eukaryota; kingdom Metazoa; phylum Arthropoda; class Insecta; order Blattodea; family Kalotermitidae; genus Cryptotermes; species Cryptotermes secundus. The sequence goes on from NW_019739947.1 coordinate 594,217, forward strand.
TGCTCCCACTTGGAGCACAGGGAATTCGCGAAACGCTTCGTTTCAGTTCCGTTTCTTAATCTTAGACAGTCAATAGGGTACTTGGATGGGGATCAGCCCAACGGAAAGGCGTTACCTACACAGGACAACACAGACACAGAATAAACGCAGACAAGCATCCATGTCTTGAGTGGGATTCCAACCCACGATCCCAGTGTTCGAACGGACGAAGGCAATTCATGCCTTAAACCTCGCGGTCAGTGTGATCAGCAAGGTAATATGTAAGGGGATAATTTTAAAACATATATTATAGTATAATTTTTTACACTGACAATTTACTGTCGCTACAAGTCTTGGACAACATAATGAACTACAGGTCATTTTAAAAAAGTCCCATGATTATATATTAAGTGGGAAATTGATGAAATGTAATTTTCTGAACCATAAAATTCAAGCAGCTAAGCGGAGAAACAAACGAAAATACAACTCTCAAGGGAAGCACAATTTATTCTAGAGAAGTAACCACTTGGGAGTAAGCTTTCTGAACAATTCAACAGTTATATGTACTTTAGCATGAAAGTAAAGGACACAGCGATAAAACATGTCTTCAATTGTTGTACAAAATAAACTCGTTTCTCTTATTTCAGTAGAGCAAGAGATCTAGCAAGTTTTAAGCTTCACAGAGACATTTCTCCGTGATTTCTGGAAACTGCGCATGAGCAGACAGGAAGATTAGGTTGAGTATACTCAAATTTTACATACATTGGTCGATCAATATTGAAAATTCTTAATTATAACAGCATGAAGCAGACATTACCCGAAAAAGGAGGGCGCTGGCGACATGGCCGCATATGCCGACAGTACTAAAGGGAAGCAGTCAGTGTTGAGCGTGCTGAGTAGGCAAGGAGATCTGGGATACCGCTTGGGTATCAGTCATTGTAACACGCAGACCTATGCTGAAGTGAGACCGATTCTACTGTTTTCCTGCGTAAAGCATTCAGAGACCAGAAGTTCGGTTAGTCTTAGCGACGTGTTCAGATTATAAACATGCTTCAGAATGCAATGAATAACTAGGTTTGCAGGAACAGAGCAGGCGTGCGTCCTGTCACTCTCATAACAACCAAATTAAAGCATACAGAATGACGCTATTGTATATTCGTTCGTTCCCTTTACATTAGAGCAGAGAGACAGTAAAATCGATTGTTCCTATGATTGTTCTTGTAAATTCTTTATGCTACAAGTTCTGCAGAACATATCCAGGGTACGAAAATGTATAAAGTTTCTCATTTGCTCACCCACCCACATTCCCTGCACCTCTTCCTCTCATCCCTTGAGGCAGGGGGTGCGGAAGCGCTCCTTAAGCGTGAAGGATGTTGTGTTAGCAAGTTTTAATTACAGAAGAGACTAGAAATTTTTCTTCAAACTACTTTAAATTTGGTCAGGTAAACTGATCAACTGCCGGTCATGGTAGCCGAGCGGTCTAAGGCATGCACTGTCTTCGCTCGCTCGGAACCCGGGATCGTGGGTTCGAATCCCACTCAGGGCATGGATGTTTAGTTTGTGTGTGTGTGTGTGTTTGTGTGTGCGTTTTTCTGTGTTTTTGTACAGGCAGAGGCCTTGTGACGAGCTGATCAACCGCCTAAGGAGTCCTACCGTATGTCTAAGATCTAGAAAAACCGAAAGTGAACGGAGAAGTTCTTGCAATGAATAAACTAACCCAGTTCGAAATATCTATGAACAATCCGGCTTGTCTTTTCTGTCCAAGAGCTCCATTTTCTCTCTCTTAAATTTCTGTGGTTTAACTTTAGGGAAAATAATAAATAAATAAATTACATGTTTATTGGTATTTCTGGAATAGAAGTGAGGCTCTGAAATGCTCGCTGGTCACCTAAGCTGATAGGCTTGATGAGACTGAACAAAACTGCCCTTGATTTCTGCTCACTCCCCAAGAACCCAAATAAACTCTATCGCCCACAATTAAAATCCAAGTCCCTGTTTAAAATGGGTAGACATAACTTGCACTATTTAAATCGGCCTGAGATAATGTGGTACTCAAAGCAGTATTTACATTTATATTTCATGGTTTCGGATTTCTGAGAGCTCAACATAAATCCGGAAGTGTAATCCTCGTTGAAAATGGAGAAGATACACAAGTGGTCTAAAATGAAATAAATTACGGCAACGAAAGACTTTTACTGTGAGAGACGTAAGATTTTTAATGATTATAATTAGTATGCCAGATACCACTTATACTGACTGCCGAAGTAAATGGCTGGAAGACGTGAAGTTAACGGATGTAAGTAGGTAGCCCGAACAGCATACCTATGTAGTATATACACGTATATGTATATTACACTACGAGCCTTCCGACAGAAATGAAAGGCGGCCGTTTGACCATTCATTCAGAACGAAAACTATATATGGCACCTTCTTCAACATTGCAGATCTAAATATTATGCCCATATAGTGAATTTAAGTGCTCCACGTGATCCTCAGAATAAACAGCAATATTTCGCTAAAGCTACTCCTTAAACTGCTGCTGTTCATAATGGGAAGGACTGCGTTTTCTGTGATGTAAATGGGAAATTTTATTTTTTTTACATAAATTTCAGGCTTCATCACAAATTGTTTAAAATATTTGTCAAAATAAGGTTTATCAATAAAGCAGCAACACACAAATTATGGATATGTTAAGGCAGTTATATTAAACTATAATTCACAGACATAAGTGTATTGAACTGAAGGTGATAGTTGTGTATTTCAGCATCTTGTTGCAATTGTTCAAATTTGCGTCAATTGTTTATCTTCAGTCAAAATTGCAACACTTTTACATTCTACACTTCAACACTACATGTTTCGGCCTCAAACGCCCATCTTCAGGTGTTTTATGTTACAGATATTAGTACTAAAACTGTGTTAAAAACTGATACACTCTTTTGATTCGTGTTACTATCACACGCTGTAGTCTTCTTAAGTAAAACGAGATAAAATCCTTTAAAATTTCTGTTGCATATTATTTCACCTCATGATGGACGCACATTTGAAGGTGATAGATTCCTACTTTATCGACGTAGATTTTTAAGTAGTTAGTTAGTTAGTTAGTTAGTTAGTTATTGGAGAGGGTGAGTTTCCCCATGCACTTAGACCTGTATTGGTCCATTGTACTTCCCTCTATGATTTCTATCAGTCTCTATATCCTACCGGTACTGGTGTTTACCATCAGTCCCGCCCAGCCAGCGAGACCGGCTCTACTAGCTGAGAGGTATCTATAATGCTTCCCCCATCTACTAGAGGTATTAGAGACTGCTGTTGGGCGGGAAACGTCCGTTAATTTGGCTCAGTGACCTCCTCTGGAGGTATGAGGTTCTTTTAAGTGCCGTAAAGCTACGACACGGGACCCACGGCTTAAAGTCCCTCCCGGAGGACTTGTTCCCTGAATTTTTCCGCCCTTAAAAATTCGACGACTTCCGCCGGGTTTGAACCTGCGTACCACGAGTCATGAGGTGGGAACGTTACCTCTAGACTACGGAGGCCGCTTTGGATTTTTAAGTAAATAATGAGATGATTCCTAAGTCCTTAATTTCTCAGTCACATGAATTCAGTCCATGGCAACCCTATTTCTTTGAGATTTAATTGAATATTACCCTCCCTTCTACGTCCAGATCTTCAAAACCGGTCTCTTCCCTTGGCGTTTTCCCAGTAAACCTCCATGCACTTATCGTCTTTCCCACATGCCCTGCCAGTTTCAGCCTCCTTGACTTGATGTTTCTAATAACACTTGATGAATACTGCAAGGTATGAGACACCTCATTTTGCAGTTTTCTTCAGCCTCCTTCTACTTCTCCGTTCTTACACCTAAATAATCTCCTAAGCAGGGCGTACTCAGACATCCATAGCGAATGTTCACAGTTTAGTGTTACAGATCAAGTTTCACACCAAAATAAACAATTAATAAAATAACAGACATAATTCTAATTTTAATGTCTACTATTATATGTATCATACCGTAAACGTTAAGGTAACATTTTCCTGTGCTTAACTAATTGAACATTACGCCATGAAGGCTTATGGGGAGTGGATGTGTAGCTCCACATTTTCTTGACCTCAGCACAAATTGGAGGTGAGTGGTCAGTTTCACGCCCAGGTCTCGTTTTCCCCAGGAAAGAGCCCGCGGTACCCATTGGATAGAAGGTTGGGTGGACCTCAAAGCCGAACTGGACGATTTGGAGAAGAGACAACACTTGACCCTACCGGAACTGGAGCTCCGATCCCTCGGTCATCCAGCCTCGTTCCTAATCGCTATACCGACTACGCTACCCTGGCTCCTGGTATCAGACGGCAAGATAAAAAAAATTCCGATTTGAACGGTGGCAAGGGATCCTCAGATTTTATCTACTCTTAATTTCGTCGTGAGTATTTTCTTTCCTTTGGCGCTACAGCCCCAATTTGGCCCTTGGCCTACCTCCTTGAAATTCTTCGTTTAACATCGGTTTACAAGATCTTAGATATTCGGTAGGATTCCTTAGGCGGGTGATCAGCTCGACGCAAGGCCTCTACCTGTACGCACGCACACATACACACACACAGACACTAAACATCCATGCCTTGAATGGGATTCGAACCCACGATCCCGGCTTCCGATCGAGCGAAGACAATGCAAGCCTTAGACTGCTCGGATGCAGTACCCGGCGTGAGTACAAATTTTATTTGTTAATATGTATCTCTGTGTTATGTATATCCCATGAATTCTGATGATGAGAGATGAACATATATCTATGAAGAAAGCAGTCTTTTGGGATTTGGCACCGTGTATAAGTGGTGTTAACCGACGTTTCGGAGGAACGTATCGCNAGCAACATATATCTAGTTTTCTCGGTCTCTACTTCCTGAACAATCTTCCTAGTAGCGTCTAATGGGGTTTCCATAGAGCAGTTCTGTTTTTGCTACTTACATCCTATTCCATTAAACTGACCTCATTAGTATAGACTAGAAGCTGATTTATCCCATTTAGTTCCATCCCCCCCTTTCTTAAAACTTTCTAATGACCTATTCTAACCCAAGATTGTACAAATGCAATGGCAACATGTCTTCGCCTTATTTCTGACCATTGTAAATGGGAAATGCATCAGAGACTTTCTGCATAAACGGGCTAGCACGGGCTTCGCTCGCCTAATTGTATCGATGAGTATAACCATTTCCATGACAATACTGTACAATATCTTCCACCAATTTAACCACACGCTTCCTTGATTTTTATGAACAGCTGTTACACTTTCCTGTTGCGTTCCAATTCCTTCCCGGTATCTGAAAACGACAGAATACCCAGTCGCTATTTAATCAATTACGTGTAAATTCATACTGACATGATCATAAACCTTTACATAAGAAGGCACTCATATACCAATATTTCCATATTCCTAATGGAATTAAAAGCCGGTCACGGTAGCCGAGCGGTCTAAGGCATGCACTGTCTTCGCTCGCTCGGAAGCCGGGATCGTGGGTTCCAATCCCACTCAGGGCATGGATGTTTGTGTGCGTTTTTCTGTGTTTGTCTACAGGTAGAGGCCTTGCGACGAGCT
>NW_019739947.1:599796-614665 GCF_002891405.2 Cryptotermes secundus
ACGAATTTGTCACATAGATTTACAGTGCGATTCATTCACCAGTGCTTTTTATTTCAGACCCAACTTTTTCTATTGCTAGTGGGGTGGGTCCCTTGTACTGCGACCACTTCTGGCCTGTTGTACCAGCCCCAGATGATAGGTGAGGGTGAGTGTAGAGCAGTTGGTGGAAGAAAGATTGGCAGGGGAAACGGAAGTACTTGGAGAAAAACCTGCCCCAGCGCCACTTTGTCCACCACAAATCNTTAAAAACCAGTGTGTGTGTGTGTTAATTGGTCTCAAGACAATGTCCGGAGTCTGCTCTTGTGAACACGGTAAGAAAGTTCTAGGTTCAGTAAAGGTGGGCAATTTCGTGAATATCTGAGAGACTACTAGCTTCTCAAGAAACGAATTTGTCACATAGATTTACAGTGCGATTCATTCACCAGTGCTTTTTGTTTCAGACCCAACTTTTTTTTATTGCTAGTGGGGTGGGACTAAGTCCCTTGTACTGCGACAATTTCTGGCCTATTGCACCAGTCCCAGATGACAGGTGAGGGTGATTGTGGAGCAATTGGTCAATGGAGATTGGCAGGGGAAACCGAAGTACTTGGATAAAAACCTGCCCCAGCGCCACTTTGTCCACCACAAACCCCACTTGACCAGACCCAGGATCGAACCCGGGCCGCCGCAGAGGAAAACCAGCGACTAACCGCTTGAGCTATGGCGCGGCCTTTCAGACACAACTTACTCGAAACAATGTACCACGCACCTAACTGAGACATTTAGTAAGAAAATTTACAAGTTTCTTTCGAAACTTTCGCGTACGTCTTAGCATTTTCGGACTCATAGTGTAGGCTTCATTTGAACCGTTCCACGATTTCGAACTACGATTCCACCGAGCAGAATTCTCCTGAAAACCTGATACTCAGTTTGCCTATAAAACCCAGGTATNTTTCTGGCCTATTGCACCAGTCCCAGATGACAGGTGAGGGTGATTGTGGAGCAATTGGTCAATGGAGATTGGCAGGGGAAACCGAAGTACTTGGATAAAAACCTGCCCCAGCGCCACTTTGTCCACCACAAACCCCACTTGACCAGACCCAGGATCGAACCCGGGCCGCCGCAGAGGAAAACCAGCGACTAACCGCTTGAGCTATGGCGCGGCCTTTCAGACACAACTTACTCGAAACAATGTACCACGCACCTAACTGAGACATTTAGTAAGAAAATTTACAAGTTTCTTTCGAAACTTTCGCGTACGTCTTAGCATTTTCGGACTCATAGTATAGGCTTCATTTGAACCTTTCCACGATTTCGAACTACGATTCCACCGAGCAGAGTTTTCTCCTGAAAACCTGATACTCAGTTTGCCTATAAAACCCAGGTATTAATGGCATCCTGGACACAACTACTTTCACAAGAGCCAGCCACTGAACCCTGTGTTGGGCCAGATGAGTCCGCTATACACCCTGCCGCTTCATTTCTTCAGCTTAACCACGCTTTCATGTCAATCTTTTTAATAAACACAGCACTATATTTCTTTCTTTCTACGACCAAGTTACATGGATTAATGTAATGCAGAATTAATTGAGATAGCTAACCTCTTCGATATGGACCGAGAAGAAGAAAAATGAATCATCAAAAATATCGAGCTAAACGAGAACTCAGACTCCGTTACGTGCTCCAGATACAAGAGAGTTTATTCATCATTAAGGGGGAAGAACTTACAGCAATGAACCGCTCTTTCCTTTTAGGGTTCCAAGCTTTGCTGTGCGGTCGTGTAGTTGAGATGTTGGGCTGTAACTTGCAGCGTACACAGAAAAGAAGTGATCCAGGGATTTTTATTGTACTATTACAGCATTTGTTCGGAGGAGCTGAAGAAAGCTACAGAAAGCTTAATCCTCTGGCTCAAATATAAAGCTGAAGTGATTCACAGAAAAAGAAATCGACGGTAGAGCAAAGAAGTATTTCTTACTACTCTGCCTCCTTTCATTACCCTTTCGCTTTAATTTTCAGTGTTTTTTTCTTTTCAGCACTTCCCTAATTTGTTCAGAGTGGACAAAGAGACCAACACCATGAAATTGATTTTTGATATGTCGAACACAAATGAACTAACATTGCCACTTAAACCGTGTTCCTCAATTTCCATTTCAACGATCTGTATTATTGAGACTGGAATGCAAATGCTCTTCTCATAACCATGTTCTTTGTACGAGTATATATTGAATATAATTGTCAATAATGTGATTAACTTATTAACAGCCCTGCATATCTTTCACTGAAGTTACACACTGGAAGTCTTGCTTCTAAATGGTTCTGTCGATGGTATATAACATATAGAATTACTGGGGGTTTGGACTTCTGTTATCGTCGAATATTCTAAAAAAACTGAAAACACGACGTTTCGGAAACTGGATCTATTTCGGTCCTCAGGTGAGGGGGCTCCTTAGAAAGAGATAATCTCAATCACTGGTCCAGTCGACCACTAGGTCCAGTGACTGAAATTAGCTCTTTCTAAGGAGCCAAACTCACAAGGTCCAATGACTGAGATTAGCTCTTTGTAAGGGGCACAACTCGCAAGGTACAATGACTGAGATTAGCTCTTTCTAAAGGGCCCAACTCACAAGGTCCAATGACTGAGATTAACTCTTTCTGAGGGGCCCAACTCACAAGGTCCAGTGACTGTGATTAGCTCTTTCTAAGGGGCACAATTCACAAGGTCCAGTGAATGAGATTAGCTCTTTCTAAGGGGCCCAACTCGCAAGGTACAATGACTGAGATTAGCTCTTTCTAAGGGGCCCAACTCACAAGGTCCTGTGTTGAGATTAACTCTTTCTAAGGGGCCAAATTCACAAGGTCCAGTGACTGAGATTAGCCCTTTCTAAGGGGCCCAACTCACAAGGTCCAGTGACTGAGATTAGTTCTTTCTAACGGGCCCAACTCACAAGGTCCAGTGACTGAGATTAGCTCTTTCTAAGGGGCCCAACTCACAAGATCCAGTGACTGAGATTAGCTCTTTCTAACGGGCCCAACTCACAAGGTCCAGTGACTGAGATTAGCTCTTTTTAAGGGGCCCAACTCACAAGGTCCAGTGACTGAGATTATCTCTTTTAATGGGGCCCAACTCACAAGATCCAGTGACTGAGATTAGCTCTTTATAAGGGTCCCAACTCACAAGGTCCTGTGGTTGAGATTAACTCTTTCTAAGGAGCTCAACTGAGTAGATGTCTTCCACCCACCTCATCTGAAGACGGAAACAGATACAGTTTCCGAGACGTCGTGTTCTGTAATTTCTAGAATATCGGATGATGGAAAAAGTTCAAAAACCCTGAAATTCTGTGGAAATCTGTTGCCCATTTTACTTTCAGACGACAAATATCTTCAAAAGCCCAGTTACATCAAGACGTTTAATGTATCCAAATAAAACCACAGAAACTAGACACTGACCTTAATATAGTTGTGTTGTGATGGTTTTAATAAAGAAATTGCACAGATACATCGTTGAGATTTTACTGTTATCCGTATAAAGCGCGTCTCCTGTAGTCCGCAATAATGTTGCATCAAAAAAGAAGACGCTACTCTTCATGGTCGCCGTTTTGAGAACCTCAAATCCAACACAGTTGCCCGTACCTTCAGAAATACGTTCGCTGTTGCGGAAACCTAAGGCTCGTCGTTAACGAATTATTACCAACTGAGCTATCCAGCTGAGTCAGTCGGCAGCTTATGATAAATAACTTAATGTGTCTTATTTCTCGCATGAATGCTACTTAACTAAACCCCTTAAACTGATTCTGTTCCTTTATCAGGTGAAGACTACTAACTGATCGACAAAGCGTTTACTAGCTTCAACTCTCTGATCCAGAATTGGAATGTCGTTAGCTGCTGCTTATATGTATGAGTTTCACTACGCTACGTTTCCACGTTTTTTTTTCCTTGGCACTATAGCCCCAGTGGGCCTAGGCCTACCTCCATGAACTTCTCCGTTCACTTCGGCTTTTCTAGATCTTATACATTCGGTAGGACTCCTTGGGCGGGTGATCGGCTCGTCGCAAGGCCTCTACCTGTATACAAACACAGAAAAACGTACACACACAAACTAAACATCCATGTCCTGAGTGGGATTCGAACCCACAATCCCGGTTTCCAAGCGAGCGAAGGCAGTACATGCCTTAGACCGCTCGGCTACCGTGACCGGCGTTTCCATGTTTAGGAACAGATATTCCGCTGGGCTGATTCACTGCAAAGGAATTTGTATAAAACGTGATAAAAGTTATAAATTTTATAACAAATTCTGAGTCAAACAGGCTGAAAATTGTGAATGGTGATAGGTGAAGAGATTCCTAAAATAACAGAGTATAGGAAACGAAGTACGTACGTTTATGATTACAACTTGTAGAGTTACTTCGAAAAATTTTCTACCAGTCTATATCAAATGTGTTAAGAACATTCACTAATTGTCATGAAGAGTAGCAGCGCTGAAAATTTCATTTAAATATGTCAATAAGATCGAAAAGTTTGTGACTATGATATATTGAGACAATAACTGTGTTACTGGACATTATTCATCATCTTATTTTTATTTAAAACACACAATATTTCGGAGACTGAATTCTGTCCGTCTTCAGGTGGAACGTACTCAGATTGGCCAAGCAGATAGAGCTAGTTCCGATCTCCGGTCCTAGCTCTATCGATGTGGTCCAACTGAGAAGTTTCCACCTGAAGACGAGAAAGAATCCAGTCTCCGAAGGATGTATTTTAAATAAAAACAGGACGATGGTTAATGTCCAGAAACACAATTATTGTAACGTATGTCAAGTCTGACATATAACTTTAATAAGAAATCGTAACGCGGGCATGTTCAGATGGACGAAAGGCAAAATAGCAAGTTAGGAAGTGCAGGCACAACATAACAATTCTCATGCTCTTGTTTAATCATCTTGAAAAGAGAAAGACTTGAGAGAAAATTATATCGGTCCTAAAATGTAGGATATATATATATATATATATATATATCCTACATTTTAGGACCGATATAATTTTCTCTCAAGTCTTTCTCTTTTCAAGATGATTAAACAAGAGCATGAGAATTGTTATGTTGTGCCTGCACTTCCTAACTTGCTATTTTGCCTTTCGTCCATCTGANCAGGCGCTCGGAAGACGCCGTTGTCCTTGGTACATGGAAGGATAATTTGTCCCTAACTGAGGAGTAGGATGATCAAAGTCGAGCAGTTCCAATCACCACTGGCCTCTCCCTCTCTTCGCTAGAGGATAGTACTCGAGGGTAATATGTCCAAAGCTGGCAATGCGGCCAAGTGGTTGTCATATCCATAGTTTCAGTAATTGTCGGTAGATATAAGTACCATTAAGTCATAAACAAATGCCAAATTGAGTTAGCGAGATATTTGCTACCTGAGCGGCATTCCGTGTACCCAAATGCCATTTTATTTTCATGACAATAAAGAAACCAACGTGTACCTTACTGTCAAAGCGGAGGAAATTTGTAGTATTCAGAATCAGCAGAATTACTCACTTTGCTCTCTCTAGATCTAAAAATATAGCACGTACTTAAGTAAGTATTTTCACGTGTCATTGTGCTTGTCTGCATAATTTTGTTACATAATCAACAGAAGGCTGAAATCCGTTTGCAAATCGCGGACCGGTATGCACCTTGAAAATTTTCCATTGGTGCGGAGAACCTTGTTTTTAGGCTCTGCAGTTTAAAGATGTGTCTGCCGCTTTTTCCCAGGCGGGACAAACATAAGTCACTACTGATCTCATCAGTGTCTTATGGACAGTTAGTTTAATGTTGACCCTTAAACGCTCACTTTCGCATAGGGTGCAAATTCTAATAAATGTTCTGAGAAAGGCTTCAATTCAATCATTTCTATGTGCAGTTTTCGTGTAGTCCTCTTATTAAAGATCACACCCAGATATTTTACATGATTGATGAAGGGGATTTCCGTCCATTCGATGTAAGATGAGCCTCAGGGGGGCCTAAATCTAGAAGAAAAGTAGATGGTCTGAGTCTTATCTTCATTGATCTTTATGTTCCAGCGCTCGTACCACATCTTAATAAATCTGAGACCTCGTTACAGTTTTCTGAGAACATAAACCCTTTTGTGGTTGTCGCATATATACGAGTACCTGACTAATATTTCCCGTCTTCCAACAGTTCCTCTATTGTTGTGTGTTGATTCGGTACCGCGGAAGTGTTTACCGCATCGTTGCCTAACTGTGGCATCCTCTTCTTCTTGAACTATTCCGGCATTTTGCCGTTATGTCAAAATTTGTTAAAAATCTACGTCAGTTTTTGTTAGATCCCCTTTTGGAAGAGACAAATAGAAACATTACATTACATGTTATATCGCTAAACTCATGAAAACCGGCTATAATATTTGTACTTGGTTAATGTTTTGAATATATATACATATTGTGACACACAGAGCCATCGCTATTTAATGTCCGAAACACAAACACGGTAAACAATAGAGGAGCAGTGTTTTCTGTGGTCCGCGCACGGATCGTTGCTATGCAACGCACGGTAGACATTCTGCCCTACGAGGTGAAGTCACACAGGAGTGGAGAGGCTGTGTTTTCTACTGTGACCCGTGACAGGTTATTGTTAGGGATAACAGAAGAGGCATTCTCTATGTGGTTCGTTCTACGAATTCTGACACGTGACACGTGTTTTCCGTGGGGTCCTACTCATGGCTATATAACGAGAACCTGTTTGTAGTTAGGGTTATTAGAGAATTAGAATTTGAGAATTGGGTCAAGTTCTGGAGGGTAGGCAGTTCAAGGTGATTGAACAAGAAATGGCAATTAGACTTCATAGTGATTAGAAGTGATAGTCCCTGTGATGAATCCGTTGCCAAGAACCGGATAGCGTGTCCTAGTGATTTGTGAAGTGGGTAGAATGGTGATAGCGATATACGAGTAATTGATTGTGATTAAGAGATTTGAAATGAAGGTGTTAATAAATCTAATCGTCCAGTGCCAAACACGTCATTATTAGTCACTGAACCCCGGATACCTGACAGTATACGTATATGTAATCTGCGTTAATATTGAAGAAATCTAGAATTCTCTTACAAAGTTTATTTATTGGTTCTGTTATCAAAATGAACAGTGATTTCTTTTTTCTTATAAAGCATTTCCACATGGTGTTTGTAATAAAGAAGCAGTGAAACGTGAAATGAAATTTTAAATGATACTTAGATGAATTTCACACTCCTAAATGTTAAAGAAAATGATTTCGTTCTAAGTTTGACGAAGTGTGTATAACTTCAAGGGCCATGGGCCCCATGACGTAGTGAGTGCTTGAGATGTGAATGGGCCAAACTAAATTTTGCTGAAGCTGTGCCCGTCAGGATATTAACAGACGCAGCGTCAATGTTGTATACGATTCCAAAAAGTAATTTACGCCCACACGCTGATATGCGAAAACCACTTTGACGTTAAGAATATTTAAGAAAGACTTCGCCTGGTCATATTATGAATATAATTTACGTAACATAACCAAGATCGTGGCTTTCAGAATTTCTTTAATAATAAAATCCCAAAGACACGAGCTTTAATGTACCTACGTGAGTCCTGTAGCAACTATGTAACCTGCACCAAAGTTACTTTAGAACCTTTCTAACATGTTGAAAAAGTGACCAGATTACGTGCAGTTGCCTTTTTCTGTGAGTAATGCAACAGTTATGTTCGAGAAACGCATGTACTTCTCCAAGTAAATTTTTACTAAAACTAGAATAATGTTTTATATGATGGCAAATATTTGTAAAACTTTCTAATATGAAATTTGGCGAAAATTTCCTTCTAAATTCCCGAAAAGATATACATACAGAGAGACAAGTTGAAGGTTATAGATAAATTTCTGAAACGATTCGTTGAAAACAACTGTTATCCCTTGGAACGCAAGAAGATTACTAGAAGCAGTCTGCATCATTATGCAGTTATGTACTTGTGATGATAATGTTTTCAGGATAACCAGCACAGGCAGGCGAACGGTGAATTTACTCTCAAAAAGCCCATCAAATCAGTTGCATTTGCCCGTAACCCTGAGGCTGCAGCACCAGTCAGCCTGTAATACAAGCCAGCTCTCCTCTGTCATAGGGAATTACCTCAGGTGGGTCTGCAGCAATTCTGACAGGCAGACATTCCAAAACGCCCTCCCACTCTTAGGGGTTTAGCAAACCCTCAATCCATTTTGATCAAAATTCAATTATAACTTTAATCTTCACGGTCTACACACGTTTGTGAACCTCGGTACATGGGGAGGGTCACACGTCCCTTATTTCAAGCATCTCTCATTCATTGTATTAACGCTAGTTTCTCTTCATTTATTCTGTCGAATCTTATGATTGAGTGACAAATGAATAACCCATTGGAGGCTTTTCTTCTCTTTCTCTCACAATGTTTCTTGCATGACGTAACTACTGTGACCTTTTGATTGGAAGTATAGAAGAACTTCATTATTTATCCAGGCCGCGCTGCAGGGGCGTTTGTTTCTGCTCTCCCAAATTTTAAAGGAAAACTTTACATTAATTAGGGCTTATCCCATAAACTTTAGAAAATATGGCATTATTTCACTTTTTCTTAAAGCAGCGAAGCATAATGACCGCCCATATTCTCTTTGCCTGTTTGTCCATCCGTCTGAGGGTATACATATTTGCTTTCGTCACTTTCTGTGTCGGCCTGTATGTCAGTCCGACTGTATGGTTCTGCTGCCCTCTTCGAACACAGTACAAAAATAAACATAAATTCGGGATGCCTTGTCTGTGAATCCTTATGCGCCTTTTGGTCTTTAAACTGCTGAACGTATTTCGATTAAAATTTGTATTGAAATTTAACACTGAAAATTCTGGGAAGAATATATATTTAGTTTGCACTAAAAAATGAGCCGTGTATTTTCAGTTCTGTTCGTTGAAATTTCTTTACTGGTTACTTTACGGTGCTGTCAATAACTATAAGATATGCAGCACACAAATATACCGTGAATAATGAACCGGAAAAGCCTGGCAGCAAGCGATTATGGCCTCCCGAGGTACTGTCTCGGAATCTGCATTGAGGAACTCAGGAAAACCACAAGAAAAACTTCAGTTAGGAAATCCAGTGTTCCAGGGGAAATTCGAACCGAATACCTCCCGAATAAATTTCTTGAACCTCACCGCTAGACCATGATGTTCCGTTCATTTAGGTTCAGAGTAATCCTTGCTCTATAGGACTCCCAGCAGACGTCGTTCCTTGTATCGAAAAGCGTCGCTGCGTCTCTCTGGTTACTGATTTCTACATAGAGGCAACAAGAACTGATCTCATTACAGTTGTCAGCCACATATGTCATAAATCAATAGGCCTGTGTATTATATTTGCTGGATCAGACGTTCTCACAGCGGTGTTTATGATGAATATTAATGTGACGTATCGACCCACTGCCAGACAACGCACGCAACACACACGCAGTCAACAATAGAGGAGCAGTGTTTTCTGTGGTCCGCGCACGTACCGTTGCTATGCAGCGAGCTTGACCCGTATGCGCCTTCGCGGTGACTTCACACAACAATAATGGAAGTAAGGCAGGCGGATAGTTTCTGTAGGCTCGCACCGAGACCTTTGCTAGGCATCAATCAGAGCGCCAATAAACTGGCTGGGTAACGATCACGTGGGAACCCAAACAGACGCACACGCAACAGTGGAGGGACTGATTCCTGTGATGTATGGTCCGTGTAGCGTCTATATGAGTGATCCGAATTATGAGGCTAGGATGAGGTTAAACCCGCCTTCTCGTCAGAGAGGACGCTAAATATGGGCTATTACGGCAAGAGTTAAGTTGAAAAAATCCCTGGGCTTAAGTCTCAAGGGACCTGACGCCAAGACGAACTGATTGGCGGTAAACCGTCATCGTAAAGTAACTCTGACTTAGGCTAGGAGCAGTTGGAGTACAGAAAAGGATCTGTATGAGTACAGAAGAATAAAGAGAATTGAAGTCAGTCGACGTAGATCAGAATTCAGGGACTCGGCAGTTGAGAGAATTAGGCTGTGCCAAGAAGATATAGTGTGTGACTTTACATGTGCTGTAGTACATCGATATTGGAAGTGTGTAATTTAGTGAGACTTTTAGAGTTCCTGTATTATAAATCCGTTGCCAGGAAATAGATAGTGAAGACCAGTGGAAATAGACTGAGAAGATTAGTGTGGAGTGATTTGGAGTGTGTAAATCAGCATGAGTGTAACAATTATTTGTAGTTACGACTTCTAAGTGGCCAACAAATCCAATTACGAATCCGAACCCCGTCTATAGTTACTAATACACGTGAAATTATCTTCTGGGATGTCATTCCGTGTTTTGAGGTCTAAGTTTACCGACGTTTCAGAGAATCTTTGCTTATATACCCACCGTTAAAAAGAAAACAAAGCAAATAAACAGCAAGCAATTCTGATTCATTCTGCTACTTCATGCTTCGACCCTGAAAATTGAGGCAAAACTTTCCTTGAAAACATTGGTGAATTTCAAACGTACTAAAAATGTCATATCTCAAGGACAGTATTCATATACATATTAAAATAAAAAAATGAAATATGAGTAAAATCAATTCAGGAGGTGAAGATGGGGCGTACAACAAGAATTGGAGAAAGGATGTGTACAAGATTTTAGTAACTAAACCTTAAGGTAAGAGAACTAGCGAGCCCTAGGCTTATATGAAGGGACAAACTTAATATCGATATTAAATAAATAATGTATGATTGTGTGAACCAGATGCACCTGGTTTAGGGCAGGGATCGGTGGCGAGGTCTTGTGAGCACAGCAGTCAAATTTCGGGTTCCATAAAAGAAGGGGAATTTCTTGGCTACCTGAGAGACTCCCAGCATTCTAAGAATCCTTCTCCGTGGAAGTTCAGGTTACTTTCAACTGTATTTCAATCATACAAAGTTTAGGACCAAGCACTATCTTTGCAGTCTACTCACCACACGTTGAAGCAAGTAATGTTGGTATACAATTGCAGACACAAAAGGGACAGCGCTATTCGCCTACCTAAAACAAAAAGAAATTTATTTATTTCAGTTAAGCCCATAGAGATATCGAAAATATCTTCAATTCTTTAAGCATTTCAAACGTAAAGCTAATTATTAGTACCTTCTACATTAACGTTAAATAACTGCATTTTATCCACTGATTTTCTTTGCATATTCCGTACGTTTTTCAGTGTAGCAACCGTTATTTCCCTAAACAGTAACATATTGGTGTTTATAATAGAGACAGGGTATGTTTTCCGTAAGGTAGGAAGTACAGTTGTAAACATTATTTCGCTAAACTTACTGATTTACAGGGTCAGAGAATAAAGCCAATTAAAATATGATTTAAAAATTCCGTTTTATCTCCAACAAAATATACTTCAAGTAAAACTTGAGGATCTCACATCGAGTGACTGTAAACATTTAGGATTTGACGCCGTATAGTCAGGTAGAAGTTCACCAGTGTCTAACTTCTAGGGACTAGACGGCGCCACCTCCAAGAAAATAGTGCTCTTCACACGTGTCACTGTTAAAATATCGGCCTTTTATTGAAGCTAAGCAATTATTTTCCTATTTGTTGTGAGACTCCAGTTAAATCGACAGACAGAAGGCAAGAAGGCATGCAAGTAACCGAAAGTTAACGCTAGTTGTTCAAATATTTACAAATGTCATACATACAGTTATGTGGTAAACAGCATAGGAATGGTATTTATTAAGAGCGACGGCTCCTGTTAGTTTAAGTGTATTTACATATTTGCAAATACTTCAGAACGTATTCAGAAAATTTGTTTCCCATTCTTTCTTGATATTGCAAGATACTGAGGCCTGCATAAGCATTCCTTCGTCACATACATACATACATCGTCAGGGTTCTGACGATGGTGGATTACACACAGAATTCCTGGGTTTTTGGCCTTTTCCCACGGTCCGGACTTCTAGGTAATAGAGGAAACGACGTTTCGGAAACTGGTCCAGTGATTGAGATTAGCTCTTTCTAAGGGGCCCAACTGAGTAGGTTTCTTCCTTTCTCACCTGAAGACGGAAACAGATCCAGTTTCCGAAACGTCGTGTCCTCTATTACCTAGAGTGTCCTCTGTTACCTACAATTCCTGACGATGGTAAAAGTCCAAAATCCCAGTAATTCCTTCATTAGTTTCTTTCCATTTAGTTCTGGAAAAAAAGCAGTCATATGAGGTCACTCTATCTTCGAGTATGTCTATGTATCCCCACATTTCAACTTCTGAACCGACTCGTCGATTTTCATTAATCATTTTATGGACGTCACGTCACCAGAGGCCACTCTTAAATTCTTATAACATGGCGGACGCACCAACTAATAGATTTTAAGCAGTAGTGGTAACTCTGTAGACTTGTATTCGAGAAGTGTTCCATTCGAGTATCGGCCACCTTGACTGAACCTCTTCGTAGTTTTTCTCAGTCCCCTAGGCAAACATCGGAACAGTCCCTCGTTTAAGACACGGCCACAGCCCTCAAAATCTTTCCCAGATCATTACGCACCAATCATCCCCGCTATATAGCCAGAAATTCTTACAGCGTCGCCGGATAAACGGTTAAGGTGCACCAGCAGCACGCATGCGGACCTAACGGTAAATACAGTAGATTTTTCGTGTCTTGTTTTGGGGTGAGACTGAGTCCACTTGGTACGTGGGCCACTAACTGGCCTATTGTACCACACCTGGATGATAGATGATGATGAATATGGAATAGTTGTGGGATGAAAACTGGCAGGGGGAATCGAAGTACTATGAGAAAACCTGCCCCAGTGTCACTTTGTCCACCACAAATCCCACATGATTTGACCTGGGACTGCCAAGTTTGGAAGCCGGCGACTAACCGCCTGAACTATTACACGGCCTTAAGGTAAGTACAGTAACAGAGCTTCGAAAACTACGCAATTTGTTTTATAAGTTCTTCTTTGAGAATGCGCTGTGTAGAATTTTGAAAATTCTCCGTTTCGGCTAACACTGCAGTTACCTCCTTCAGGATTATAGACTTTGATGGGTTTCTGGTACTCATATACATGTATCTCGCGCTGAACGGTGGGCCAGAAGTGACGGATTGGTTGGATGAAACATATCTGCGCAAGAAATGGAAAGTTTTCCCAGGTTTAATAACCCTGAAGGTGCCAGTCGAAATGTTACCGAAGCTTTGAGTTAACTTCGACTTTCCTCGCCGCATATCCCGAAAAGCTGCATTCACGCGTTAAGCTCGAAACTATAGTCTAGAATATGAAGTTTCTGTTAGGGAATTTTCTTTGTTTCTTTCAACACAAATGGCGCCTGCATGAAATCTATATTTAGTTTCAATTTGTTGGCATTCACAGATGAATTATACGAAAACTTACATGGAATAAATTTACCTCAATATTTATCATTCAGTACTGTTCAGTTATTCAATATAGAGGGGGTGGGTTTCCCCATGCACCGCGACTAATAGTCTATTGTACGTCCCCCTTTAATTTCTACTGTCGCCATACCCTACCGATACTGGTGGCCCCTATCCTACCGATACTGGTGGCCCCTATCCTACCGATACTGGTGCCCCCTATCTCCCATTTCTGCCAGCGAGGTCGGCCCTCTACTGGCATTGGTACCCGATAACTTTTCCATCTACCGGAGGACTTGTTCTCTGAATTTTTCCGCCCATAAAAATTCCACGAACTCCGCCTGGTTTGAATCCGGTGGGAACGTTACCCCTAGACTACGGAGGCTGCTTTCAGTACTGTTAGTAGATCATAAATTTCATCGGTGCGAAATTTTGAGAATATGTCCTACATATTCAGCAAGCTAGGATCTGGACATAGGTAATAAGTTCTTCCAAAAGGGCGGTAATAATAACAATATATTTATATTTGCAACCAACATAAATATATTTAACACGATCAGGATACAATGACCAAATACGCACGAGTCAACATGTTAACCGACAAACTAAATTGAATTAGATTATCGGATTTTACAGTCGCATTAGCCGTACCTTAATATATTAACGATTAATTTGTAAGAGCAGAATTCCTCAAGAGGAAAGTGGACTCCACGAGTTCTATTCGATTTCCCCGTTTTAAGATTCAGTTTTGTTCTCATGGTCTGTGGTATTGGATACTGAAGTTGAGAAAATCATTTTAGAGTTTACGGACTTCACGTTAATTCTTTCTTATATTGAAATATATAAGAGTCCATCCGACACCTGCATGGACTCAGATAAGGGTAAATTTCTGAACAGTACGTTCAGTTTCTTTCACTCGTACTTGACGCGTGACTGAAACACTCCATCATCGCGGTGTTATTGTGACACATGTCGTCACATTAGGTGTCCATGTTGCGAGGTCGGATTTGGTTTATATCCGTGTAAGATGAGGGTCCTTCCGTAATGGCTGATCTCAATTTTGTGATATTACCGTAATGTTGGCTGAGCTTTCAACGGAAATTCTATAAACAGCCTTTTTTCTTTTTCATTGGCACTACAGCCTTCACTTGGGCCTAGGCCTACATCCATGAAACTCTCCGTTTCACTTCGGTTTACTAGATCTTAGAAATACGGTAGGACTCCTTGGGCGGGTGATCAGCTCGCCGCAAGGCCTCTACCTATAGACAAACATCCATGCCCTGGGTGGGATTCCGAGCAAGCGAAGACACTGCATGCCTTAGACCGCTCAGCTACCGTGACCGGCATAAACAGCCTATTGTGACATGTTGCGCAAAGCCGAGCCCCCCCCCACACCAGCAGTGACGCGGCGGGTGAGTCAGCGCTCCCCTCCCACCCCTCAGCGGTAACGTAACGCTCGCGTAATAGGCGAGTAATCACCCCGCATCCTGGCAGCCATGCGCGGTGACGTCACGAGCGGAGCCGAAGA
>NW_019739947.1:615244-621309 GCF_002891405.2 Cryptotermes secundus
AGTACATACAATCTCACTTGTCACTTCACTACATGTTTCGGCATCACTGTGCCATCCTCAGGTGTGTTATTTGTACGCAGCCACAAGAGAAGAACACATCACAAGACGCAGTATACACAAAATATAGGAAGAACGACTCCCATAGCGGAAGAATAATATAATACGCGAGTTTGAAATACGACGTATAAGATGATAAATCTTAACAAAATTTTAATATATAAATTATATTAAATTTTATTATAGTACACGACGAATATACATTTTGAATCATTTTATGAACGACACATGATGGCGAGCAGTGCAATAGTTTAACGTAAATAACACACCTGAGGATGGCACAGTGATGCCGAAACATGTAGTGAAGTGACATGTGAGATTGTGTGCACTAGAAGACGGTCAATACATACACATCATGAATACTGAAATTAATTACGTCCTATTTGATCTCGAGAATACAAATACTGTATTATGCTTCCTTTTCTACAGATATTCTTCATGAGGCACACAAGTTTTCTCAAAGCTGAGGGTCGAGCAGCTCTGAAACCTCAGTTGCATTTGATTTGGGGCGTTGTACATGGGTAACTTTCCTAGGCGAACCATAGCACAATCTCCCTCCTCCCACATACTAATTTAATTCTAGTATCAAAGTTACGGGAGGATGAACTAATGTATACACTATACGGGTAAGCAGGAAAACCTTCCCATAAGGCAAGCAGAAGTTTATATGCATACTTGGTTACTGCCAGCGCTAACCAAATTCCACATTCCCCCCCGTTCGGAAACACCATTCCCCACTTCCAGCGCTAGCAACACAACACGTACGGATAAATTATTCAGTACTGTAACACAAGCCTTGTTTCAGGCCTATGTATATGGACCCGGAGACCTTACAGGACCCCGATAACACAAGAACAGCCAAAGTGTTTAGCCCAGCCACGGCCTTTGCCTCTTTATCGGGGGTTGAGTTTTATTGAACCCTAGAGACACCTCAAATCTGAACTTACAGACAGTTCCACTCCGAACACATGAGACATAAACCGCCAGGCGTAACAGCACGCAACTCTGTCAAAGGTAATAACACTAAGGAGCACGGTCCTTCAGGAGCTGAAGTCGCTCGTCTTGTCGAGAAATTCCTAACCTTCTACAGAGTCCGAAGGTTCGTTACAGTGTCAGCAAGATCCCGCCACTGGTGCCTGTCCTCAGCGAGCCGTCTATATCCTCCTAATCAATACAAAATGCCTTTCAATTTTACCCCCACTCGCCTATCTATGCTTTGGAAATAACACGATCTCTAAAAGAAATATTTCAAACCAAGGACTTGAAATAGAAGTGATATATTTTAAGTGGGAAATATTTTTTGTTTGTATGTGTGTGGTTCTAGAACACGGGAGGGGCCAAACTAGAAGAAACCCGAAAATAGAGTTGTAAATATAAATTTCATTGCGCTCAAATAAAGACGGATTATACGAGTAAATGAAGTACGCCGCACACTGGGAAGAGGTAAGAAATACGTACACTCTTTTAGTAGGGAAACCTGAAGAGAACATGTCCTTGGAAACTTAGGCCTAGACAGGAGTATACTTGTATTAATGTAATGGAGGTAAGAGGAATATGATGTGACAATGCGGACTGGATCAACTGACTCAAATTAGGGTACAATGGCCACACCAGAAGTCGATGTGACATATTCATTTCCAGTGTATCCTAATATTCTTAGACCTTCCTAAGATGAAGGAAGCAGCGTCATCAGCAGCGACTTGAAGCACAGAACAAATGATGCTCGAGATGGTTCAAGTTCGTATAGCAACAGGCGTGACCAGAGTGGTTTGAACGGCTGTTGTACTGCGATGTGGAAAGCAAATGGAAAAACTACCACATTATCACTTTTCCTGGACAGTCTCTTTCCAAAAACAGAAGATCACATTAAGTGGAGGAACTGTTTTGGAAGAGACTGTGGACCTGTCATCTGACAGTTACTGATCAATCAATCCTAAGAGACAATATTAAAGCAAGATTAAAATCTCCATTCTGAAAAAGAAATAAATCTGACAAATTCTGCCTTATGTATACATCAACAATAGAGCCATGTTGTGGGACATTTCATCTCATTCTAATTTGGTCTTTTGTATGTATTGACTCCTCATGATTCATGGTTGAATTTGTTTATTATTGAAGAAAGAAATTGTGCCCATGAAGGAGTTAAAGCCGATTAAATTCGGGGAATTCTTAAATTCTTCCCACTATTCAGTTCAGAATTCTTAGTTTTCTCTTCTGATGTCTGAAAACGCGAAGGTTATGTAAAGAAATTTATAATTTTGCCTATAATTTTGTGGGTGTGAAACTTGATCTCTCATAATAAGAGAAGAACATAGACTGAAGGCGTTAGAGAAAAGGATGCTGAGGAAAATATTTTGACTTTGAAGGTAAAAGGAGTCAGGGGAATATTGCGTAGTAAAAATCTTCATAATTCGTAAGCTTTCTCGGATATTATTACGATAATCTACTGAAGGAAGATGAGATTAATGAGTAATGTAGAAGATATCGGAGAGAAAATATATTGATACAATGTTTTGTTAGGACATCTGAAGGAAAGAGACCACTAGAAAGAACTACACTTAGATGGAAGGATAATACCAATACAGAAATTAAATAAATAAGATAAAAGGGTCTGGACTGGATTCATCTACCTTGTATACGGAAATATTACGATAGTTCTTACATGGTAGATGGGGCCAAATGTTGAAACTATTTCCAAGTACTAAAGAATCAGGAAGCTGGAAGGTAATGGTCATCTTTGGGACACTATTTTCCGAAATCAAGACGATTATTTAAGTGTATGAGATCATTGCGCTGCCGTAAAATACAACAAACCTAGTGTTAATGGTCTCAGATACTGCGTCTGTTGTAACGAGTAGCTAAAAATTAAATTACGTATCCACATATCTTCAGTTTGTTTTTGGAAGAATATTATTGTCTCGCCCAACAACACTAAGAGGAAAAAGCAGCCTCAGACTTCCAATCCCTTCAATTTCTTATCAAATAAGTTTCTAATGATAATCATATAATTGAACACATAAAGGAAAATCATATTTACGACTGATAATATAAAACACTTTCGAATATGAACATAGACACTACGCCAATAATGCTTTCATTAATTTCAATGGTGTATATTTTGACAAAATTTATTACAGCTATCAAAATTTATATATGGAATACGTGCCGAATATCATTGTGAATTTAGTGTCGTACTATGAAATAAGGTACATCAGGACATGACTACGTGTATCTCATTCAAATGGAGCTCCTATTACTAAAATACCTTTACAACAATTCACAGTGGAATTACAATTCGTTTTGTATATTTCTCGGAAATTATGTGCAATAATTCGTGCGGAAATTATCCAGGTCAGGGAATGTCTGCAGTGTATTCTCTTCTCTTTGATCTGTTATATTTTATAGACAAGTTCCCTAGGATGGCATAATAAGGCGAAATTCACGGTTCCAATGATTTTCTCTACGGATTTGTATAGTAAAGTAACTCTAAGTTTTGTGTTTGAGTCAGTAAGTCCATGCATCAGCCAACTTGTTACCTAATTATGGGTACAGAGAGATACGACATTCACACGCAAGCTGTTCACATTGTGATCCCTAGTTTAATAAAGTCGAAAATACTGTACAATACATGTTTTCTTGCGTTCAGTTTTCAAGATTCACGTCACCATTAAATGTCGCAAGTTGCCAACTGATCTCACCAAAGGCATTACAGTAGGTGTTCGAAGCGACCTCTGTTTCAAGGCAGACGGCAGTGCGCCGAACGGTATTCCCTCCAACACGCCTTAACTTCTTGGCATCGACCGTTGTCACTGCTGTTTGAGGTGCTGCCACGTGATCTTCTGTAGTCCTGGGAGGGACTGCATAAAAGTGCTCCTTTAGACTTTCCCACGGAAAAAAAGTCCATCGGATTGAGATCTTGTAACCGAGAACTTCATGCAATCGGTCCTCGCCTTAGTGTCCACCTTGTTGAATACATCGCGTTCCACCATTGTCGGACCTCTTCCCCACAGTGCGCTGGAGCTCCGTCCTGCTGAAACCACAACCTCTGCCTCACAGACAGAGTCACAACTTCAAGCAGCCCTGGTAGAACAGTCGTGGTGTACTCAGCCTGCCAGGGACAAGGTAAGGGCACAGGACAATGTAGCCGACGATTCCAGCTCCAAACACTGACTCTGAAGTAGACTTTATACCCAATTTCGCGGATATCGTGAGGATTATCTCGCGCCCAGAGACGATTGTTGTGGACTGTGAACACATACCCACATCCGCGATGTGCTGATGTAAGCATTTGAATCGTCTGGAAACAGATATGCACACCATTGTAGCGGTATGGATGCAACTGCTCGTCATGGGATGGAACAGTCTCGCGTGATGTCACGTGAGCTGCCCCACGGTTCTCGCTCCAGAACTGCAATTAACTTGTATCCGTACAGTCTGTGGGCGACTTGCATTCACGTGTGCCGTAAGCATTGCATTTCCTGTCTCACCGACACGCCGCCCCAATTCTCGGAACACTTAGCGTCTGAACAAAATCGACAAGAATAAGGCAGCGCGCATTTCTGTGCAGCAGTACCACCTAAGCTATCACAGGTATCTAGGTTTAGGAACATGTCGCTGTATTCGTCGTGAGTACATTCCATTATAATTAGGGCGAAACTTGTCACCTGCTGTGCACTGTGTCCTAAGTACACGTACCAACACGCTATGTAACGTTGTGACAACGCCACAGAGAATTATGTTGCCTCATTTAACGGTTTTCTCGAGAATTAAATGTCTCAGGACACATGTAAAACGTATTCGACCACTTTTAGCAGACTGTCGCACTATGGAGAGCCTGTGCGCGAATTGTGACACAAATTTTGAATCTTGTTGATTTCATGTCTGAGGTTGTTTAAGGTTAAGGACATAAGTTTATTTTTTCTCGATGAACCAAAAAGTGAGAAATTCGAGCGCGAAACATAAAAACTCGCTTCAAGGAATTGCATAAATCGAAACATAATAAATGCATGTCTCTTAGAGAATCAAATTTTATTCATCCGTATTGGGCAGTGAATACACAAACCACAATTCAGATTAACTGAAAAGTTTCAAATTATGTACACCTACAATTTGTCGTATAAGCTACATGTATTCTGCTGCGATATAAACAGTGTATTCCGTTTAAAATCAACCGATGTTTCGGACGAACAGATTGCCGTCATCTTCAGGGTCGAAGAATGAGCCAAGCAAGAAACCAGCACGAATTACGCAGCAAGCACAGCTATATCAGTGCTGCCCAACATTCCATGAGCTCTCCCCCCCCCCTTAGTTTCTTAGGCCGATTCAAGCTTATCTGCGCATTGTGAGTGATGTACGGTCGCTTTCTCCCACTCCACTTTTTACATCAGCACTGGGGTACCTATATTTGCAATAATGAGGGCCTATGTGTTTGCGTTTTATTGTTTTGTCAAGTTGCTGTCACTTTTGTAAACTTGTATGCCATTTCATTTCTTACTAGTCCAGCACTTGACAGATCTATCGGAGCTATTTTTGTTTACTTTATGAGCTGCTCTTCCCTTATATTCGTATCGTACGTAAAATATTAAGAATCGTAATTTGCATATTAATAAAGTCTGAAGTCCAGAATCGCACCTACTACTACTTATGTTAATTAACTATGACGCGCGAAGGATTAACCTCTAGAAACAGAACACATAATATCCTGTGGTATGTGACTGTACTATCCTAGCAAACAGCATTTTTATTCACACACTTGACCATATGAATATCAATTACACCAACAACTCTAGAACTGAATTTAACTGTGTAATGAAATTCATTGTGTTACTTATTTTGGGATGATCTCTCTTTTACTATTAACCCTTTAAAAACGCACAATAATGAGTATACAGAAAATTACCGAGTAGGTCTGTATGAAAATATGTTATAAGCAGGATGTTTTCTGTGCGGAAGGAACTGAACTTTTAAATATTTTCTAGATTTATATCATGCTTGAAAAAATAGAATAT
>NW_019739947.1:623577-670825 GCF_002891405.2 Cryptotermes secundus
ATATATATATATATATATGATGTTCAGGTAATAATTATACCACTGGATGTATATTGCTGTCGACGAATTCATTTAATTAATGTTACAAATTCTTGCATATTCAAATGAGTATTTCTATGGGCAACATGTTGGAATATATTATTGATTATAATGTCGCCTGCGGGTTTGAATTGAGTCAGAAATCAATTTGACGTTTCAGCTAATTAATTATCAGAATATTACAGTGATTTCATATCACATTTGAAACATACTTCAGCTATCTGATGACATCCACTGCGATCCAATACTTCTCTTCTGTTTCTAAACAAAGTATTGCTTCGTAGGCGTTCGAAATTATTTATATTACTGTATATAATTAAAAATTGCTAATAACATTGCTGTGCCTGAGAGCGAGATAGTAATACTGCTACAAGAACAATACTTTATGCACATTTATCCCAACAAGTACAATCGCAAGAATATTCTGTACAAGAATGAATCGTAGAAAATTTGACGACGCTGTATGAACTAGAGAAGTTCGATGAAACAGAAAGGAAGGCGGTAGTGCCCAGTTTAAATTTGTCAATCGTCATTCGCTTGGAAGAACTGAAGAAAATCACGAATAGTATTAGTATGGACAGCAAGTGTCAGGACATAATTTCGAAAAGAGCATTTTTCAGTTACACGTGCCATTTAAATTACCACTTGGCGGTAGCGTGGTTGGTTGAGGCACTATGCTACAAGCCTGAAGGTCGCGCGTTCGAGTCAAGATGAGACGACTTTTTTTTCAATTTCCCTAATCCTTCCAGCTGCATAATGACCCTGGGGTCGACTCAGCCTCTAACAGAAATTAGTGCCAAGAATCTTCCTGGAGGGTGACGGGCAGCCGGCGCGTAAGGCTGACGTCCTCACCGCCATATGTGGGCCGATTGTCCAGAAAATGTGGGAGAACCGACGTATCACAACCCTATGGACCTTCACGGCCTGTTGCATGGATAGCTTTTCCTTTTATGTATTCTCTATTCCTAAAGCGTGGCATATTCGTAGTCTGTTGTTCCCATCTTTTTCTCCCCTATTCTTTTGCCATTTATATTAAGTTTCATACTGATTTCATTCTTTAGGATTCTACTCTTGTTCATTCTCAAAAAGTGTCCTTACAAATTTACTCCGTTGTGCTCTAATTTACTGTATATTTCACTGGATTGATCTGGCTCAGGATAGGGACAAGTGCAGGGTTCTTGTGAGCACAGTAATGAACCCCTGGGTTCCATAAAATGCTGGGAAATTTTCGAGTAACTGCACAACTGGAGGCTTCTGAAGAAGCGCTCAACGTATCTCCGAACACTGGCAGGTTGGTCTGCAATGTGTGTCACGTAGGAGTGTCTGAGTTCGTAACTTTGTCACCAATGTTGGCAAATACATGTATTTCGCGTTATACACCATTCAACGATATTTGAGATTATCTTGTATTGAAATGCTTCCAAACCTTCTCAAAACAGAGATAAAGATACAATTGTGTTACCAGCCTAAAGGCGCATCCACATTACTCGTGCTCGTGCTCGTGATCGTGTGACTCGCTATGCTCGCGAGTAATGTGGAAGATATGACAAGTCACGAGAAAAGCAAATTTTAAAATTTTAAATTAAAAACTATAGCCAATAAATTAAAATACGACTACAGCCTATACACACTACGAGTAAATATAAGGATCCTCACGCGCCGAAGCCTGGCGAACAACTGAAGTAGTGTGGACGAAGATTTACGAGCACAAGTCTCCCGACGACCACAAGCCTGGCGAGCACGAGTAATGTGGAGGAGCCTTTACAGAAAATTGTTTAAATCTTAACTCTTTCAGTGTAGCAGTTGAGGTTCTCACAACATGCTTCAATGCCTACAAGGTATTATAGCTCAGAAGACAAGAATCTTCAACCCTTCCATTTTTCAGAATTTACCCAATAACTAAAATTTTCAGACTCAAGATATTTATAATCTTCAACACACAGAATATCTTTGGTATTTGAAGATTGAAGTTCAGGTAAATAATATTTATAATTCAGTTCCTAATCCATAGAAAACACACTGCATATGAATTACAACCTACAAACTCGATCTGCTGATAAATTCACAATTTTCAATATTAAATAAATTGATAAAATTGTGACTAATTTCGGATATTATTTCCTACTTACTACTTTGCCTTTTCTACAAAACAATTTATTTCCAAAAACAGAAGAAAACGAATTTCAATTTGCTGGTAGTTTTTTTTATTGCTAGTGGGCTGGGACTAAGTCCCTTGTACTGCGGCCACTTCTGGCCTATTGTACCAGTCCCAGATGATAGGTGAGGGTGATTGTGGAGAAATTGGTGGAATGAAGATTGGCAGGGGAAACCGAAGTACTCGGAGGAAACCTGCCCCAGCGCCACTTTGTCTACCACAAATCCCACTTGACCAGACTCGGGATCGAACCCGGGCCGCCGCGGTGGAAAGCCAGCGACTAACCGCTTGAGCTATGGCGCGGCCTTGCTGGTAGTTACTAACCCATGAAGGTAGACATCGTTTAAGGAGAAATGTTATTTCAATTGACACGCAATTATTTCCTCTGAAAGGATAGAGCAGACCACTATAATTTTTGTAACCCCGATACATGAGATCCGTTAGTCAGGTAAATAATTTAACTCAGAAAATACATGTTTAGATAAACAGTTACACAAATTTATACATTGTTTTCAAAAGCCTAGATCGTAAATCAAAGTTCTCATTTCATCTCTTTGTGTACTATGCACTCATTTTATTTAAGTTCATTTATAACATATACGAGGAACTGGGTAATGTACATAGGAGATATATACACCTGCGACATGAGTGAAATGTGAATTTGAAATGTACGCAGTTTACGTAACAACCGGAAGTTCTGGGTCCCTCATGTCAGTCCCCACCTCATCCCGAATTCGCTACTGGCCACTACCCTCGCGTTTCCGGCCATCCATTATTTCCTTTGACAAGGGCAGGAGTAACACCATCGCGGTGCGGAGGCAGGCCTGTGACCAGCACACCACACCTTTTCAGCCTAATCACAACTTACTGGAAAGATTACAGTATTTCAGTGTTACATAAATAATTTTATTCACCGGTTTGTTTTACGGCGCTTTAACAACTTTGAAAAGAATATGGAGCACTGGCGGGCTTTTTGGATAAAGAGTATGTATGAATTCTGCAGTACCGTGTAAGGCTGGAATTTTTTTGCCAAGCATATTAGCTTCTAAAGGACTCTGCTCAGTGGAATTAGCCTAGATTTCAGCTACATCGGTTTATAAAGTTGAAGAGATAATGAACTGTGAATTTAGAGAAATGTTTAAGAATTGGACACGGTCAGCTTTGAGGTACTCCAGTTCTGCATCCTATGGAAGACAAATAACTGATTGTTCAGCGGCGTCCTCAGGGGCATATATTCCTTTTTTTATAAGAAATCTAAATTATTTCAAAGAATCCATAGCTTTTCCGTAATTGTAAGTAAATTACTCGCTTAAATTCATATTAACCAAGAGGGCGTATACGACATTTACTTGAAGTGCCTGGCGCACAGAATACCTAAGCATAGAATAAAAATGAATAATATTTTCAGAAATATAAAAAAAAAACCTTGTACATAGCTCATAAAAATTTACGTCATGAGGCTAACAACTACTATAAAGTACTGAATTTACAATTACCTATACATTCATGGCCACAACATAACATTCGTACGGTAATTAGGTTATGGCAAACCTGTTATAAAGTAAAACTTTCATGAATCTGCCATGTTTGGAACTTTTCACCTATAAAAAATTTCCACACCTAGTTTGTAGAGGAGTTTACTATGTATCTCGATAAATTTTTCAAATGTGAGACTCCAGTGGTTCATTAGTTACTACCATAAAGCTGAAAGTTAGATACAGACTTCAAGCGACCCCTACTCTTATGCTGTTCCACATCCTACATATCGCATGTCCCCCAGCACCTCACAGAATATCAATATCAGGTCAGAACTCTGAAATCCGTACAGCCGCAATGTTGGTGTTATTCATGGTATGAAATAAAAAATTACAGAGTTTTCACTTCAACTTTATGGAAAACTATCTCTGATTTCAGAGTTGTCAGGGAAGATGAACAGACGGAAACACAGATATATTGATACCATAAGCCTATTTTCGTTAACGAAATAAAAAATTAGGCTAAAACTTGTCAGGCACATTCCAAATGCAATGTGCATAAGTATTTTTAAGATAAGTAAAATTTCAGGTTTCCACGCAGGTGACTATGAAGAATGCCGTCTTCTGAGATGTGGCACCGTGTAGACATAGTATAAACCGACGTTTCGAGGAACGTATCGCCTACATCTTCAGGGTAGAAGAAAAAAAGAAGGAAAAATCTGCGAGCGAGGAACCAGCGTGAGCAGGTGCAGATGCAGATGAAGATGTAGGCGATACGTTCCTCGAAACGTCGGTTTATACTATGTCTACACGGCGACACATCCAGGAAGACTGCATTCTTCATTTTTAAAGTAATATTATATGTCATTATGTTATACTCAGTCCCGATATGCGCGCACGGTAATGAGAATGTCTTTATTGTGTTCAGTAGCTACAATTTTAGATGCTTTTACAGACTGGATAAATGCTAGCCTTTATCGGTGTATATGACTAATTAATATCAAGAACAATAACAAAACAACAACGAAGATAATGATGGCTGCAAAATGTCCCTGCAGTTTTGCCGTCTATCCGATACTAGCTTCCGGAGAGGCTCTATGAGAAACTTAAACGTTAAATGAATTGGACTAAGTTAAGCTGAAAGCAACATTGTGTTTAACAAAATGGAGGGCCTTAATGGCGTAGTGCTGAGATTAAAAATAAACTTTTTACATTATATTCCGTTATGTTTTTCTGGCCCCTGAAGCAAAGAACCAGGTAGGTTAGTAGAATCTGACAAAAGCAACGAAGTAGAAACGAAAGCCAGGTTATCTCCAATGGATAGACCTGTTCTGAAGAAGAGAGTGGACACATAAGGTAAATAGCACATAACGAAGTTGTAAAGATTACTTCATAACTGCACAGGATGTTTACAGAAGTTTTGTTCCACTCTCGAAAGCCAAGTATCAGCACTAGAAGTGTATCATATACTAAGCAATGAATATGTTCTGGGAGGAGGAATAATTTACTGTCGTTTATTCTACTTCATAATGTCACACAGGAAAGAAGAGAACGAAACAACATTCATAATAAATAATAAATTAGATTTGTAATCACCTGGCCAGTCTACTTGATGTTACTTAACGAACAGGTAGTCGATATTGAAACGAATATATGTAAATCCCACTTTGCATATTAATGTATTATATATTACAAAATTCCAAAAATTATGTAGTAAGCATTTCTGCAGTTTTCGTTTAATTCATTTTGTAATTCCTCGTAAAAAAATAATTTCTACTCTTTAACCTTCTTCGGGTGCGTACACTTCTGTTACTGTAAAATGTCCTCTAGGTATTTCAAATTTGGCTTTAGTGATTCTTTCTTTTATATATGTATAACTCTCATATTTCCGTGTCCACTTCTTGTCCATTATTACTCTGTCTCATTTTCCTGATCTATTACCTTTACTTTTTTCGTTACACATTAATGTATAATCGTCTATGTTTTGAAACCCTTTCAATTTATTTCCTGTTTCTTTATTTATTTCGTTTTATTNTTATGTAAATAAAAAAAAAAAAAAAATGTTTTGTAACCCTTTCAATTTATTTCCTGTTTCTTTATTTATTTCGTTTTATTCGCTTAATTCCTTTACAAACTCTGTATTTTTATTGGATATCTTGCTAACATTCCACGTTGCATCTTTCTCATTTCTTCTGAAATTCCAGTCCGCTCTCTTAAATTCGATCCAAGCAGTGTCAGGACAACAGTTTCTTAAATGATTCTGACTGGTAACAAATCATCATTTCGATGTATTCCCAGTGTCTAGCAGAGTAAGAAGAGTGTCGGGGCTGCTTGATTTCATAATACTTATGAGTTGGTGAATTCACAAACTATCAACTACCACGTGATAATTTTTCAGTCTCCTCTCTGGTCCAGACACTTACCTTAACACCATCTTCTGAAGTATCCTCAACTAATGTCCTACTCTCAGGGTGTGGGCACACCAAGGAAATTGGCAACAGCAACGCAACCACAATTTCCGAGAACTGTTCTCAGTCTTGAGTTGAACACACATTACTGAATGTAGCAGAGCAAATTGAGGAAACTACGTTGCCGTTTCCTCAATTTGCGATGCTCCATTCAGTAACATATTAAAGGCTGAAAATAATTCTCGGAAATTTCGGTTTGCGTTGCTGTTGCCAGTTTCCTTGGTGTAATGTAATAAACGTCGTTTTACACGCATACAAATCAAGGTCCCATAATTTAAGATTATTTTAGTTTGATTATTTATCAACGTTGTCTATATCGAGAATATATAGCGTCGATAAGAGGATGAGTACTGAATATGGAACAGTTGGTGGAATCTTCAAGATTTTATGCAACATGCTTAAAGTCATATTAAAGCTGAATGGTAGCAAACGTTCCAGAATTTAACTTAATTTTAACTTTTTCGTTACCGGATATTTGATATATTACTGTCACTCCAAAATATTTGAACATAGTCGAATTTGTTAGGGATATAACAGCTTCCATAAATTTATGATTCTTCGCAAAACGCGTCGCGATATGAACGTAGTCTGCACTGTGTTTCCTCTGAAGTTACTTCTAAAATTCTTGCAAGCTTCCAACACAGCTTCTATGTTTTTCTTTGCATTTGTGTCCTGCGGCAATTTATGGTCATGAATTGGTGCCCATTTTTTAAAGAATAGGCTGACAACGTCCAAAATTGCCTGTAAGAGAAGTCTCCCTTACCCTGGATTTACAAATCGATTTATTCACAAACCAGATCACGTGTGGTTTTCAGAAAATAGCGGCTAAGTTAAACATGACATGAAAATGAATTATATTGTGACAAATATACCCATTGCTAAGCAACGTCAAACAAGCCCGCAACAAACACATAACCAACAGTAGAGCAGACTCATTACTAGGCAACAATAGAACATATGTTGCAAGAGGTGTTTTCTATGTGTGTCCGCGCCATGCCCATTGCTAAACAACAACTCGGTAAACACGTTCCAACAAAAACGCAACACTAGAGGACGTCCATTGCTATGCAAATGATGTCTTTTCTACGCTGTGGTCCGACACGAGGCTACAAGAGCAGAAACCCAGACCGGCTAGACAGAGACCGTTCAAGTGACTAGACTGTCGTTGTCGTTGTAGCGGAAGCTCCTAGAAATAGAACATAGTATGCTGTACTGAGCCTGGACTGACAGAGGCATTGTATATACATTTATTAACAAGTTTAACATAAAGTAAAAGTAAAAAAAAAAAAGTAAAGCTATCCCTGCACCAGGCCGTGAAAGCCCATAGGGTTGTGAGACGTTGAGGGTCCCACATTATCTAGACAGTCGACTGAAAGATGGCGGTAAGGTTGTCAGTCTTAGGCGCCGGCCGCAATTTACTCCCCAGGAAAATTATTTAATTAATTCCTGGTACTCATTTCTGTTAGAGGCTGAGTGAACCCTGGGGCCATTGTGCTGCTGGAAGAATTAGGTCAATTTAAAAAATCCAATGACCTCACCGGGACTTGAACCCGCGACCTTCCGGCTTGTAGCATAGCCTCGCAACTAACTACGTTACCGCATGTCCCAACATTTTTAACATGTAAAATGTAAATACCTTTTACATTATGACCAATGACTTACTATTCCAGACAATGAATCTGACAAAAGACAGACCCGTCCACTCGTCAGAGAGGGCGCCCCGCAAAATCAAGACCGTAAATGTCAAAGAGTAAATATCTGGTCATGAGCCCCAGGTGGAACTCGACACCAAGACTGACTGACAGTCAGTCGCAATATGACTTTGACTTTGGCTGGACAGAGTCGTAGCGTCATAACGTGGTAGATTGAATTCAGAGAGTCGGGAGTCGAAGGTGATAGCAAGAAATGAATTAGACTGCGCTAAGAAGACTTAGTTTTCGAGTGCTGTAGTTACAGTGATATTCGAAGTCACATTGAGACTGTGATAAATCCGTTGTCAGGAAACGGTGAGTGAAGACTATCGAAAGAACACTGAAAGAGATTTGTAGTGCGAGAATCGACAGGTCTGTAATTCTGGTCGTGGCGTGTCCAAGAACTAACATAAAACCGAAGATGGCGGTTGAGTGAGTGGCGCTCCCCCGTATGCCGGTGTTTAGATCCGGTCTGGAGGCTGGCTGTTCCCAACAGTTACTTTACACACATTTCGATGTAACTTCTCAAACTAGGTCATGAGAGCCTCATTCCTTTCTTTCCAATTAATTTTTCACTGCCCATTCTGGCACTGGACGCTGTGTAATCCGTGACGCTGACTGTACCGTTAAAGAGACCGCAAATATTAGACCTAAAACAGCATTTCACGTGGTACAGACGCTAAGGAATGAAATGTCAGGGCCTTGGAAACATTTCAAAGTCATATTGAACATTTCACAGGAGACCAGGGCATACATATTTGAGCAGGAAAACAATGCCGTCAATAATTCAGTCTGTTCTCCACGGATTACAGAGAACTGGAGCGGGAAGGAACAATCCCAAGGGGAGCATTACTCATCATTCCGTTGGTCTGCAACTGTGGAGCAAAAGGTATGATATACAAGCGCGAGAAAAATTAAAGGAAACCAACCCTTTACATTAAAACATTAGGAAACGTGTGCTTACACTCATTGTTCTGGTGGGTCCTTTAACATTTGTTTAATAATCTCGAATACCTAAGACTTACAGAAAATGTAAACTGAAATCAAGATGGATGTTTTCTTTTTGTATACAGTTTTGCCTCTAACAAATATTTTGCGAGTTACTTTAAAGATGCGCCTAGAAACCCGTATAGGTCTTCGTGTTAAACTTTCGTTATTGTTTCCGACTTTTTAAAAAATGCCAATAAATTGTAGCAAACTGCCCAATATCAAATTTATTGCAAATCTGTTACGTGGTTCTGGAGTCTTGACATGCGCGAAAACCCATGGACAACGGGATATGTGGCCATGCTAATAAGAGAAGTTTTGCCATGTCATTCGTAAATTAAAACAGAATGTAATGCAAAATTCTGAGGCATGTAAAGGTCTCGCACGTTTTCAGAAAATAATCTAGAGCGACTTGGATATCCCTTACGTTCCCAGCATACTTTGCCACATGATGCCTGATAGCTTCGCTCTTTACAACCGTTCCTCTTCTTAACTACCCGAAATAAAAACGTTTCCCCTTCTCACCGTGTGTCGTGGTTGGTCTTGTAATATTGCGAGAAAGAATGTTGCAATAAGACAACCGTATTTATTTAAATTACAACTGAAATTTCCCTACAATGACAATGCCACGGTTTCGAAAAAAAAATCCATTCGAATTATCAGCTACGTCATAAACACGTGTAGAGATTACTGAAAGTAATCTTGCAATATGTTAGCTGGGAAGCAGTGTGCCAGTGTATAATTTTTTCTGTCGGTTTTAGGATATTTTATCTTCTGACAGGCGAGGTCTCTAGATGGCGTTACATGAGTTCATTAGAAGATCAGTCGATTTTACTGAACAAAGCATTTTATGAAGAAATACACATGCCGATTTCGATACAGCAATAAACGTTCCACGCATGTGCGTGCTCTATCACAGTTTTAATATTATGGTTTCTTGTTATCGCCCACCGAACTAGCCTAGTCCTATACGTTGAAATAGCTGGGTAAATCTGACAGGAGTTATCCAGTGATTGAGATTAGCTCTTTCTAAGGGGCCCAACTGAGTGTCTTCCTTTTCTCACCTGAAGACGGAAACAGATCCAGTTTCCGAACCGTCGTGTTCTCTATTACCTAAAATTCCGGACGATATAAAAAGTCCAAAACCCCAGCAATTCTGTGTGTCATCCACCATCGTCCGAACTCTTTAGAATCTACCAGCCATAAATGTGTTTCGCTTCTCCTTTGCTACAGAACTCGCCGATGCTCTACTATGAGCTTAACCAGTGCCTGTCGGATGGGCTACGCAGCCTCATCAGAGGCACTGGTGACCTGTCATATTGCCCCTTTGAGCCACGGTCGATACGTAGCAGTTTTACAGCTATCGCCAATCTGGCCTCTTTCACACGCATAACCACTGAAGCCATCATCCCGTTTGCTGCACCTCCCTACTAAAGTCTAACTTTATATTCTAATATAACCTGTCCAAAACTTTTTACCCTCGGTAGGCTGTCATATCTAACAGGGGAGTTGTAACTGGGGGTGGAAACGAACAAACGTTACAAGCGTATAATAATCTCGTCAACAGAAGAAAAAAATACACTCACAGCACAAAAAAAGCACATATACTTCCTGTAGTGCAACAAATACAATCATTTTAAGAAGCCAATGTAACATCAGAATATACTGAGGGAGATAGTATGCTCCCGTGAGAAGTTACTACCCAACTACCATACACGATGTCATAACTCAGAATACCACAATAGGAATAACTGCCGCCTTGAAAATTCGATCTTCACATAGGTTACTCGAGATTTCGCAGAGTCCTTTAAAAAAAAATAACCCGGAAATGACTGCTCTTCACGAACTCATGAGGCTGAGCCCTTCTTGAGGAGCCGCCAATTCTGCAGCTACTCAAGAATTTCCCAGCATTTTATGGAACCCGAAGGTTCATTACCGTGTTCACAAGAGCCCTCCACTAGTCCCTATCCTGAGCCACATCAATCCAATCCATACCATCCCATCATATCTCTCTAAGCTCTATTTTAATATTGTCCACCTATCTACGTCTTGGTCTTCATAATGGTCTCTTTCCCTCTGGCTTTCCCAACAATGATTGTTTTTTAGGAAATATAATTTTGTGTGCAATGCTAGGAATTTTGTTGAAATTTCAAAGTTTTGGGGGAAAATATATATACATAGCGGTTAAGTATAAATTTGCATTCGTACTATTACTAATGACAGGATTGCGTACGTTTACCAAGATCTCGAAAAGATACCCGGAACTTTAAGCTGATTTTTACACAGCTGTTTTCGTTTAAATGTGAAGGTTCTGGCGATGGTGTACTGTCCAGTTATTAAGTGTATCTATTGCTGTTGAACCCGTATCTAAGTAAGAAGCTTTACTTCCTCACTCCTGATGACAGCTCAAACTTCTGGAAAGCTATGTTCAAACGCGAGGACGGCAGTGCCCGAAGTAACTGTCACGGCAATATTTTTTTTCTCTGTTTAAAGTCGAGGGAATACAATATTGAAATTCCTGTAAATATTCATGCACATGAGCACAGAAGCTCTTAGAGTCTTATTTTTTGTATCTGAAAGCTAAGTTTTCGTGAAAAAGATTTTTATTCTAGCGATATTTGAGGCAGATATGTATACTTGATTTGCGGTTGTCACAGCCGTGGTTGTAAATAATTCTGTATTCTGGAATATAACGTCATGGAGTCTGTTGAAAGTCGATAGATGTTCTGAGGAGACACGTGACCTCCGGCTTCTGCCTCGCGTAGTAAGCCGAGCAGCATACCAGCGTGAAGCAGGCAGCAAGCAATGCTCTGGAACTGAATTATTTTCAGGAATATGGAAAAAATGATTTTTGTAAGATCTGAGGTTTCCACGGCGGTGACTATAAGGAAAGCAGTCTTCTGGGACGTGGCGCCGTGCTCACGCTGGTTCCTCGCTCGTGGATTTTCTTCCTTTTTCTTCTACCCCGAAGATGGAGGCGATACGTTCCTCCGAAACGTCGGTTAACACAATATCTACACGGCGTCAAATCCCAGAAGACTGCTTTCTTCAAAATGACTTTGTTACACGTTCTGAAAGGATTATTATTCATCATTTTGATATATAGGAACAGATCGCGTCATGTTCCTCAAATCTGTAAAGAGTTTCATTGTCTGAAACGGGTTACTTCCAATTATGAAGAAGCAAAAACATTTTTAAAAAGTACTACAGAAATATTCACTCTTATGGAGATTATTATATGAAAATATGCTACTTTAACCATTTGAAGCACTCGGGTAAGTACAGGAATTGCAAATTACTTAAGTCAGAAATGTCATTTTCCAAGCCTGTCCATTGTTCACTGCGGTCGCTTAGCGAACTGATGCCCTCTTAGCTTGACAACCCTGCTTATTTAGCATGGTTAATTGTCCTTGGTGATCGGAGAAGTTCATGGAGGTAGGCCTAGACCCACTGGGGCTCTAGTGCCAAGGAAAAAAAACTGTCCTTGAGGTATAGTGTAAAACATAGCGTTCAACAGAATCTGTTCACGCGCCGTAACACTGCAGAAGGTTCTTCATGGAGAGCATGACGTAAAAAATTTTTAAGGATGTGTCCTGACAATATGATATAGGATGTACAATACCATAACTAAATTACGTTCCACGGAATCGATACTAAACACAAAGAAATCTCGAAAAAGATACGTACAAACAAGAATAATTTGATGACTTCGTTACTCTATTAGAAACAAGTCCGAAAAATTCTTTGTGACTATTGGCCATTCAGTGTGGGATGGCAAAATATAGAGCCCAGTTTGGTAAAATGTAGCTCAAGTGAGAGCCTCTCAAACCCGTTGCCGTGCATAGCCTCTTGCTTCCATATAAGGAAAGCGATAATCTAGGTGGTTTCGTGCGTCGGTATTCACTGAACTTCTTGTCCCGGAGTTTACGCTTGTTCTTCCGAAGAGGGATTCTTTAAGCTGATATCAAAACAGCCGGGAGGTCAGACAGTGGAGCACAGAAAGTCCTCATGTTCTTCAAGAAGTGCCACTGCATGATTCAAAGGTTGGGGTTGTGTGTAAGTAATGCTCGGAGGGTAATTGGCCCATATTACACGTATTTCACGAAAAGATAAATTCCGAACTTTATGTGAAACTAATTCTGCCACCCTTTTTTGATATACTGACCGTCGAAAAAATATCTGATGGGCATTTTACGCAAGAAAATGTAGCGGCACATAATGTAAATATTTCTCTGAATGCATCACATGAAATCTTCGCCGAATATGTAATAAGCTGAGGATTCTGACTCGGCTATCGACCGATTTATGTTCTTGTGACTTATATTTGTTGGAACTCTGAAAAGGAAGCGTATGTGAATATTCCACGTTGTTTGGAGGAACTTTAAGAAATTAACAGGCATGGGACTTCCGACATTTACATTCAAGAAGCTTCGACTTCTGTCTAAATATATGTTCTCACGATGTGTGTCACGCTCATCATTTCGAGACTCGTCTATAAAATAAAATATATTAAAACAGCAGTAAATGGGCCAAGAATTACCATCTACCGAGGCGTGTCTGTGTTAGCAGAGAGCCATACTAGTTGCGTGTATCAGACTAACCACAAAATGTATACTGTAGGCACCACCTGCTTTAAAAATAATCACGGTGTATTTTACCACACAGAAAGGTAAGTTCGTCCCTGTGCTTAACTAATTAATCGCTACACCGAGAAGGCGTAAGGGGAAGTGGATGTATAAATCCACTTTTTCTTGGCTTCGATACTAGCTCGAGTAGTCAGCTTTAGGCCCCGGCCGATTTACTCCCGGGGAAAGAGACCCCTGTACCCATTGAATAGGAGGCCGGGTAGGCCCCAGATCCGGTCTGGACGACATGGAGAAGAGACAAATCTTGCCCCTACCTGGACTTGAAATCTGACCCCTCGGTTGTCTAGCCTGTAGCCAGTCGGTATACAAACTACGCTATCCCGGAACCATATCTTTTTCCCACATAGTGTACTTATGTAAGTAGAATGATTCTCAGAATAAACAGCGATTATGTCCCTAAACAGAAGTCTTTTACTGGAGAACATTAAGTTTTCTGAGACGAACTGAATTTTTAAATGTTATCTGAATTCATTTTAGGCTCCAAAAACACGGTAGCCACGGTAGCCGTTCACCTGGCGGAATATGAACTCGCGTCTCCGGAATGCTCAGCAGACGTACTATACTCCCAGCCACGACATTCGGTGTCCAAAGTTATGTATGTGCGGGGTGTGCGAGTAAAATGCAGATTTTCTGTGTTTACGTTTGTTTAGGGTCATCGCCTAATGTAACTGTACCTGGAACATTAACCATCAGACGCTATATCCCTGCTTGACAGATGGGAAATTAAATGTAGAAAAAAAGGAAAAACTGCAACTGCGGGGCGCATTTTGCTAAATTTCAACTATTTCACTACCGGACAACCCAAACATTCGGGTTAACGAGTATATGCAAATATTACACACACAAATATAAGGGCCGACGTCAGACATTTTATTTCCGTACAACTTAGTAGAAGATGTTGCTAAGTAACGGAATGTAGGTGTGTACATATTCCGTACAACGTAGCAGAAGTTGTACACGCCTACATTCCGTTACCTAGCAACAACTTTTCTTACACTTACTCCGGGGGGGGGGGGTCAGTAAAAGCGACAGTATTGCTTTATAGAATAATAAAAGGGAATAAAATCGCCCTGTAATTAATCACAATACTCGGGCCTGCATTCCATGCTCTGAATATTTAAAGTACCGTGTCAACACAGACTGTTCCAAGGCCTTCTCATCTTTTTCTTTCATCAACCTCACGTACGTGTTTTTTTATCGTTAGTGGGGTGGACTAATTCCCTTGTACTGCGGCCACTTCTGGTTTATTGTACCAGCCCCAGATGATAGGTGAGGGTGATTGTGGAGCAATTGGTGGAATGAAGATCGGCAGGGGAAACCGACGTACTCGGAGAAAACCTACCCCAGCGCCACTTTGTCTACCACAAATCCCACTTGACCAGACCCGGGATCGAACCCGGGCCGTGGTTGGAAGCCAGCGACTAACCGCTTGAGCTATGGCCCGGCCTCATGTACATATATCACATTCGTACGAAAACCTCTTAATCATTTTTATAATATTATTTTATCTTTTGCTGTTGTAGCAATAATTATAACACCCTCTAATGTGGTATAATAATTATTTTACCATATTAAGTGTGTATCAATCTTGCTACAACATGTATATATTTTATTTCCAAATGCCTAATATGTGGGGGGGCACGCGGTAGCGCAGTTGGTTGAGGCACTATGTTACAAGTCGGAAGGTAGCGGGTTCAACTCCCGATGAGTTCATTGGATTTTCTTCAATTGACCTAATCTTTCCAGCCGC
The DNA here is from genome assembly GCF_002891405.2 of Cryptotermes secundus. Classification (NCBI taxonomy): domain Eukaryota; kingdom Metazoa; phylum Arthropoda; class Insecta; order Blattodea; family Kalotermitidae; genus Cryptotermes; species Cryptotermes secundus. The sequence goes on from NW_019739947.1 coordinate 638,789, forward strand.
AATATGGTCCCGGGGTCAACTTAGCCTCTAACAGAAATGAGTACCAGGAATATTCTTGGGGGTAAAGGGCGGCCGGCGCGCAGGGCTGACAACCTTGCCGCCATCTATGAGCAGATTGTGTAGAAAATGTGGGAACCTCGACGTCTCACAATACTAGGGGCCTCCACGGCCTGTTATAGGGATACCTTTACTTTTTTTGCCTAATAGCGTAATTTATAAAATTTTGAAACAAATATTGTCATCAGAATTTTGATATGTTTCTTCCTGAAAACCATAAACGAATTCTTCTTGTTGGTCCTCACAGTCTTGAAATTATGCGAGAAATGTTTTGTCCATCAAACCTGACTCCCAAAATCGTGACAGAGTGAAATATTTTTATGAGCACCGCGGGATTCAGAACCGAGAATGATTGTGCTGACGACAGTCAGGAGCCATTTACAAGTCAGACTGATCTGATAGGGAGAGACCAGCATTAATATGTGCTTTAAAGAAATAGATTGCTAGGGTGTGAACTAGATTAATTCGGCTTCGCGTGGGGATAAATGGATGACTCTTGTGAAAAATGTAATAAATCTTTGGGGTCTGTAAAGTGCCTAGGATTCCTGATCGTCTGAGAGATTGGCAGATTTCCAACGAGGACTTTGTCGCACTAAGGTACTTACAAAATTTTACATTATGTGATTTTATATAAATGAAAATTTTTCTTCATATATATGAAAGAGTCATTAGCACTCAGGTTAAGCTACACATTTCATTGTTTTGGTCACGCAGGAAAAGCAAAGAAATATATACTCTTTAGAATAAGTCCACATTGTATGAAAATGTGTGTTAATGACTCATTCATCCGTAATTAACTTTGACGTACATTCCTTGAAAGCATCTCTGCTATTGCTACTCCACAGCACACATATATTACAGTACACAGAGGTATAAATTATTTTTATTGTATATTAAATACGTCCAGAAGGCAAAACTATTTTTAAATATCTTTCTTGGATATATTTATATAGAGATTATATGAGATTTTGAAAGAGTCATTCTTAGGAAATTTGATATAAGAAAATTTCGTTTTGTACTTCAAGTATAACAAGAACAAAAAAATTATCTTCTTTATAACTCCTAAGTACAAACGTTCAAAACAAATTTAATTTAGAAATTCAATAAGTAACTTCTATTTAGACTTGCGTGTTTCTTGTACTGTAAGCTCATGACTGTTCTAAGATGCTGAAAATAACATAAACGTTCACCACTGAAAATTCATACTGCAGTGTTCAGGGTCTAGGCTTCTAAGTGGGAATCAATATTTCGGAAGAACATAGTGCCTCCATCTTCAGTATGGAAGTCCACTTATACGTGGAAGACGGAGGAAGTATCTTCCTCCGAAAAACTCACATCTATTGCGTTACACAATGCCGTCGTACCCGTTAATACCACAGTACGAACCTTTAAGTGTCCCGAAACCTTGTATAACAACATGTCTATGTAAAGTATACATGTACTCGTACATATAAGTAAAAGAGTAGTGTTCCTTTTCGGTACCCGTGTATTTGTGGTATGATGTTTGGCACATCAGACTTGTGGATAGATGAGGAGATGGATGTGATATCCACGTTAGTATAAAGCATTTACAGAAATGCGCTGCCCAGAAGGCAATTAGCAGAGAGGTCCCAGTATTATTTGGTCACGTGTATGAGTGACTATAGACGGGCTATGGAATGATGACTGGATTTATTAGACTCTTTGATACAGCACGTGACTACTCTTTACAATTCTCTATTACACACACACTCACTAGCGTCCGCAGTCACGTTTCCACTAGCCGTTACTAGGTAGCGACCTGCAACAGTGGACGTTCCCTTTCCTCTGGGTTTCCAAACTGTCCTCGGCTTCAACTATAGCAACTATCAACTAACTGAAAATTAAACTGTCTCTGTACTTGTCCTGCTTAAAACATCTCGGCACGGACTCCGTAGTAAACACCGCTTCCAATTAGCGTTTGCCCAATTACTGGTGTGGAAACATGCTTGTTTATGAAGCCGTTACTCAGTAGTACTCAGTTCTTGCCTTAAGCAAATATTCCACAATTTTTATAACCAGATTCGCCGGGAAATGCGGAAGATATCGCACCATACACAACGGAACATAACATTACAACAGCAACCGTTTGCATTACGCAGTGACGCTACCCTCACTTATATCAGTGTAAGAGTTTCAATCCCAAGGCTACACAAGTAAGGATATAAATATTGCAGTTCGTCCCCTCTTTGGTTTCATTATCTCCAAACCAGTAAGTTGGACGGAACAACTATACTGGGCTCGAACTGCGTGCTTCATTTCGTTCCACAACGTTTGCTGCCTTGTTCACAAGGCCCCCCCACTGGAACCTCTCCCAACCCCATCTCTCCAGTCCAGATATATATCTCCTTTCTCTCAGACCCGGGATCGTGACCCAGTAGTTTCAGCACACAAAGAACAAGTCTCATGGAATTTGGCGTGGGGTGACGTGGCTGTCCTTTGCCGATTTCATTCCTCGGACTCTCTTGTTTCCCTGTAGGACAGTCCCTTTATATAGAGAAATATGGGTTCTGGTTGTGAAGAAGGCGCCTTTTGTATAGGAAGCACTATAACTTATTTTTCGCGATAACAAGAGTTGAGAGAGATGGGAAGGTCTTCAGTTCATTGTGATCCGTGGTAAATCACAGTGGCACATGTTCCGAGATACAGCACGGATCTCAGGAAGCCTGAAACCTCTGCCTGCTCTCACTCAAGAAGATGGCGTCCTTGCTTGTCACATGCTGTGCCATTTTCAATCACAGTATTTCTTGTTCTAAAGTCTTAATTCATTCAACAAAAAAACATTGAATTAGGAGCTGTAGTTTCTGTGAAATATATGTGCAAATGTTGCCCTGTAAACCTTAACGGTAGACATAACTTAGAACATCTAGGCATAGGTTAAAGGATAATTATAAACTGATATTAAAGAAATTCGATAGGATGACGTAGACTGAATTCATCTGTTCAGTACATTGGCCACTAAAGGGATCTGAACAGAGTAATGAATACTCAATTGTCATAGAAAGTGGAGAATTTACTGAATATCTCAGCAGCTACTCCCTTCTGAAGAAGGGCACTCGTGGATGTGATAAGTATTCATTTTAGTATATTTGCTGTTGCTTGACTGTACCAGAAATATCATTAGACTTGCAAATTCAATGAAAATCATTCCTCTGTACCACATCAGTGCGCCCATGTGTTCACGTATTATGGCATAACTCTCTAAATTTGTAACGAAGAGAAACATGTGTTGAACAAGAGTTGTGAAGATACAATCACACACTGTATGTCCAACACCTACGTGTTACGGGTTTCGAGATAATTGCGCAAAAGAAAGCAAACCATCCAAAATTGTTGTGCTCTGAATACACTTCCTCACTCACTACTGATTTTTGCTTATCACAGTGTTTCATGATGGTGATTCTGCTCTTTGGTTATTGTGCCGTGTAGAAATAAGTAACGTTGCCCGTGTTTCGTCGGTAAAATCTGCCTCCGTCTTCGGGGTTGAAGAGTACAGGTCGGACAGAATTTGTATATATGACCAAACAGATAGGTTCTGGTGCACTGTCGAGGCCAATACGGACTCTGGAAAAACCACAGTAATCAAAATGTCCTCTTGGGAGCACTGGGTGGCTACGAACATCCTAACATGTTACCTAATGTTACAGTCAGGAGTTCCCATAACCAAGAAATTTAAAGCGAATCGATGGCACAGTTCACATCTGTTCAGAAATCTCAGAGCCAACATTTCATCCAAGGCTGGTGTGCCAGAATTTTCCTTAAAATCCGGGCTGATGGATATCACACAGCAATGAGTGACGTACAGGCCGTAGCTACGCACTATGTCGAATCGCAGCACAACACTCACAGCTTAGACATGGAGAGTAACCAGAGCTATGAAGTGCACGAACAATATTGCCAAGTGTGTCAGAGACTAAGACGCGGATTTGGATTGGTGAATCAGTTTACTGGATCTTCACTAGTCGTAACCTCAATTAGTTTTTACAGCCTCAAGATTACTATAACTATAGCACATGTAACGTCACACACTAGGCCTTCTAATTCTTTTTCTGGCCACATTGCTGTTCCCTTGGAGCTTTGGAACTCAAGTGAAGTCAATTCCTATTCCCGTATTCTCTCATATCCTCTCGGCATGGACCACGCACAGAAAACACATCTTTATTATGGCACAGCGCAGACCACATACAGAAAGTCACATGATAACTATCTCGCCAGTCTATTGGTGCGCTGACTGTTGCCTAGTAACGAGCTATAAACATTCATTCTATTGTTGCGTGACTTCAAGCGATGTGTTTATCACGCTGTTGCCTATACACGTTACAATATACAGAGTGATTCAGAAAGATGGACACAATTTCAATTGACTATATTTCCTGAACTGTATGTTGCATTTGAATTCTGTAAAGTACATTTGAAAGAGGAAGGATGTTACAAAGTTTCTAGTACTACCGCTAGTGCCCTCCATCACTGCGTCCCGGGCCGATCGCGTGTATCGGAGGAGAACGTGGAGTGCATTCGAGTGAACTTTGAGCGCAGCCCAATGAAGTCAACCCGTAGTGCTAGTAGAGAACTTGGGCTATCGCAAACAACTGTGTGGCGTGTACCACCTCTTCCCACAAATTTGAATGACCTAAGAAACTGTATCACAGCTGCGGTGAACTCAGTGACGCAAGATATTTGTCATCGAGTGTAGGATGAATTCAGCTACCGTCTAGATGTTATCCGTGCAGCTGGAGGAGGGGGGGCACATTGAACATCTATAAACTTCCATGTATGTATAATCAAGTGTAATTTACAAAATTCAAATGCAACATATAATTCAGGAAATATAGCCAATTGAAATTGTGTCCATCTTTCTGAATCACCCTGTATAACATCTGAGCTGCACATTAATGCTCTTGCTTTGAAACACGTTTCAGCATACAAGGGACGAACGACAGGATTGTGGCAGAAAGAGTGGAAGCATAGGACACGGAGTACGTGTAGACAGAGGGTGGGAAAACCGGTTTCGTAGTCTGTGCCAAATGGAGTGTTTGTGAATGTAATTTTCTATCTCTTCTGCCCATTCAGTAGGATATTCTTCCAAGTTCTTCTAACTATTCCTTGCGCTACTGAGGACTATGAAAACTTTAATGATTACTTTCGGGAGAAGTGAACTATAGGAATATCGCCGTCTCTCTTACTTGAAGAAGTCCAGTGTGTATTCGTTCCTTGTAGAAAAACCTACATCTTCTTACTAAAGAGAAATCACTGTATACGCCCCATTTTACTAACGTGAAACGATTTGTGTCTCAGTTTCTCTGAATTTACTTCCAAGACACTGACTTTTATTAAGCGACTTACGTTTCGTTCATTCAAAATCTCTTTCTGGTATATACCTTTGCACCGAAAATTCGCAATACAAAATAACATAAAGTCTGGAGCAACATACAAGGGGGAACACATTTCAGGTGTGAATGATTCAAGAACAAATGCAATTTAAATACAGACATTACCGCATAAGCCTCGAGTACCGTAAGTTTTACTTGGTTACGCTGTATTCGCCGCACTGAAGTCTGGGAGAAAGTATGATGTCACACCTCAGAATGGCGACTGTTCAAGAGAAAGCAATAGTCTTACTTTCGTTTGTCGAAATATAGTCCATTATCAAAGCGCAACGTCGTTACAGAACTCAGTATGAAACAGATCCACCTTCAGCTATCCGATGCTGCTTAAAGCAACTTCAGGAGCTTGGAAATCTTCTGCACCTAAAAGGAGTGGCAAGACCGAACATTTCGCAGGACGATGTTGATCGAATTCAGGAAGCTAGGGCAGCTTGCGCGCGTATTGAAGTTCTTTAGCATTCGGCAGTGTTGATTCTACAGATAAACTTTTTGAGTTACACTTACATATTCCATAAGCAGTTTTATTGGGGCACGCGGTATCGTGGTTGGTTGAGGTACTACGCTACAAGTCGGAAGGTGGCAGGTTCGCTTTAAGATGATATCATTGGATATCTCAATTTACCTCATCCTTCCAGTGGCACTGTTGCCCTCGGATCGACTCAGTCTCTAACAGAAATGAGTACCAGGAATCTTCCTGAGGGTCTAGGATGGAGTACGCTTAAGGCTGACGAATTTACCGCCGCCTATGAGCCGAAAATCTAGAAAATGTGGGAACCTCGACGTCCTACAACCTTACGAGCCTCCAAGGTCTGTTACAGGGATTAATTTATCTTTTTTATAAGCAGTTTTGTTTTGTTGTTTCCGGTTTAAATATTATAGGCCACAGAAACCCGACAATAATTTAGAATCATCCTGTATAACCTTATTCAATAAGTAAACGTAGCAACATATTCCAAACAAACTAACCTAATCTTTGCCAAAACCTATGCCAAATAACTCAATACACAGCAACACAACCCAAGCTTAAGTTACGCAAGTGGTAAAATCATGCAAAGGCCACGCACTGGAGCAATCGAAGAAAAAGACAAACAACTTCTGTACTGACATGTGTCTGAATCGAAGAATGGTTCGCCAGATGCGATTCACAATATGACGAAGAAGCCGAATGAATATAGATCTACAGAACTAAAAAAAAAAACGCAAACACTTGTCAAAATTGCTCCAATTTTGGCCAGCGTATATGTTTCCTGGATAATGATTCCACGTGGCAAAAACTACGAACACATTTCACGCAGAAAATAAAGATAAAACAGTCTCATACTAACTTATGAATCTTAACCTAATCTGTTCCTTAACAAAACCTGCATTAACCAACCAAATTAAACACAACAATGCCCATTTTCTTAAACATATTGCGCATGCGCAGGAGGAGTCGCGGCATTTGAACATAAAGTCTTTTAGTTTTAATGGCAGATATACACTTAGGACACACAACAGGGTAGGAAAGCTGGATCTGCACAGAACTGATAATCAATGATGATGTCCGCGATAAGGACGAGACGCGTTGCTATGAGAACAATACAGTCGCAGAAGAGCATGCGTCCACGACGCATTGAAGCAACGGAATTAATTACTGTCTCTAAAGGCTGCTGACAATAGTTGACTCTCTGTACGAACAAGGGACGTAGCCAGCTGTACCCCATACAATGTGAAATGTCCAACAAAGTATTTCTGTAGAGGAATCAAATTCACAAACGCACAACATTCGTATCGCCAGACATTTCTACAGAAGACAATACAAAATGGTTAAGCAGTACAATTCTTCACATTATTCTCTCTATGTGCTAAATTTATGTATTTTCATCACACCTTAGGCATATTTTTCCTCAAAAGAATAAGCAGAAAGTGTTTTATTTTCCAATTAGTTTTGTTATTTCTTTATAATTATAAATATGCATGTATTACTTTTATCACGTATTAATGATAAATTTGATTTTTCATGAAATTATAAATATTTAATATTAAAATAGATCTTAGAGCAAGCATGTCAAACTCAACTTGTACAGAGGGCCACCTCAGCCCTATAAATAATAGTCCAGGGCCGCACTTCAAAATAGAAATATACATTAGATTCTGATACAAGGAAATTTAATTCTATTTATTATTTAGGAATAATTTCAATATAATTACCTAAAGTTGAACACTTATATTTTGCCCACAAATCAAACATGTAATTTTACTTTCTTGTCTTCTGGTCTGTTGGAAAATTGTCTTTACAAAAATATTTCTACTAAAATTTTAATATTGATTTTAATATCAATTAGCTCTAAAAGTTGAAGGGCCGCACTTTGTGGCTATGGGGGCCGCATGTTCGACACGGCTGTCTTAGAGATAAGATTGGGTGGTATGGATTTGACTGTTCTGAATCAGGACAGGGACCAGTGGTGGGCTCTTGTGAATACTGTGATGAATCCTTGGAAAAACTTGAATAGCTGCACAACTGGATGCTTCTCAAGAAGGACCCAGCTCCATGGAGTTACTTATTATAATACTGTTATTACTATTACTATCTAAACTGATTTCTTTAAATATTTGTTTGTGTTACGTTGTTTCATTCTTCTCACTCGTGCTAACTATGTAATTGGTATTTGGGATATTAGGTTTGCACGCAAATAAATATGAATTGATTTATTATTATTATTATTATTATTATTATTATTATTGATATTGCAATAGTAGTAGTAAATAATTTTGCTCAACTTAGATAAACTATAATTCCTACACAGAAGTCGATTCTTGTGATAGGAGGTTTCATTAACAAACGTCGCTTTGATTCTACTAACCTGTGCAATGAAACTGCGCTCCTACAGCTCAGACACTGCATTCGCGGCCAGTGTGGCTCGCATGACCTCATTACATCTTCTGGGCGTTTCAGCCCGATGCGACACCCATGACAAAGTTAGACCGACCGAATTGGAGCAGCTCTAATAAGGGTGGTGCTTGGTTTGAGTCTTGACCGGAATGCCGTATATCCTGTCAGATATTTCGTAGTTTTCTTCAGTCCATCCAGGAACATGGCAGGATATTATCATGATTAGGCCATGGACGCTTCATTCAAAAGCCTTCCCACTTTAGCATTCTTTTATTATCCTACCATTCAACGCTACACAGACTAGCTACTGACAAACACAAAAAAATATAAAGAGATCGTTGTTGTCCCCTTCCAAGAACAAGAACGCATTTTTTTTCCTTGGCGCTACAGCCCCAGTGGGCCTAGGCCTACCTCCATGAACTTCTCCGTTCACTTCGGTTTTTCTAGATCTTACACATATGGTAGGACTCCTTGGGCGAATGATCAGCTCGTCGCAAGGCCTCTACCTGTACACAAACACAAAAAAAACCTACACAAACATCCATGCCCTGAGTGGGATTCGAACTCACGATTCCGGCTTCCGAGCGAGCGAAGACAGTGCATGCCTTAGACCGCTCGGCTACCGTGACCGGCTAACAAGAACGCATATCCGTTATAAATTATAGCTTAATCTTGCACCTGTGAAATGAATATTTGCAAATATGGAACATTTTGTTCATACTTTTATAAGGTACGTTTGCACGGCTTCCTGCATGACATGAAAGCCACGAGGATAGATGTCGGGACGAGCATCCGCAGTAAAAGTTTTCCGATAATAAGACATAAAGTTATGGTGTTCTCTTGCAACGTATCTCTCAGTATTGTCGCGTGTTTCGTAAGTAACGCGACAAGAAAATGGTGTGGGTTCCGGATTTGACGAATGAGTTTATTGGACTATCATTCAGTTTCACTCACAATCATTCTCCTAACAGAATCTGCGTATTTTCCAGGAACTATACCGTACGTCATTTCAGGTCCAGAATTTGACGGCGTTATTATCTCTGGAACCTCGAAAGGGTGCACATCCGTCATTTTATTACTATTAATTTAAGGAAAACACAATGACGATAGGGAGACCTCCAAAAACTAAACATTCTTACCAAGTTTCGTGGAAATCGGTCAACTTGCTTGAAAACTGAGAGGAAGGTCTGAGACATACACAGAGAAGATGAGGATCTCACTTTGCCATCGCCTTTCATTCAGAAAATAGGCTAGGAACTGGAGAAAGCTTTCCGCTTCTTTAATATATTAATTATCCAAGTGGACCTTATTTCATGTTATTACTTCGACCATATTTTGAAGTAACATATTTGAGGACAAATATTTTAACCCGAAAAAATTAGAAAAGAATATATTTTGAATGATAAATTATATTTTCTTTAGAGTCATCTACGGAGAATTATTAAGATTATCCGTAAAACAATCGAAATAATGTAGAACTTACGTCAGGAAATTTGGCAGGTTTACCTTAATTTACAAAGGTATACGAATTTTTACTGTGTTCCAATATTTATGATCGTCATTTCTTACTTACAAGTGAAGTTCTAAAACCTGGTGTTATGTGGACACAGTTCTATGCCTATAATGAAACTCAACTCAATAAACTAAACTAAGCTAAACTAAACTGAACTACACGAAAGAAATAGATCAAGCAGTACTCACCCTCTTGTATTCTCTCGCGGTACATTTAACTCCTTCCTTATGAATTGGTGCGGATGACTAGGGAGTTTACACTTTCAGAACAAACTGATGTTGCTCTTGTTAAAATTATTACTCTCGTATCTGTCGTAAATAAAGAGCCCCTTCAAAGTAGGAAAATGATAATACGATAGTGCAGCATCCTTAAGGTTTAATACGTAATAACAGGTTATATTGCGCCATAAATTATACATCTAACATTTCACAATGAAGCAGCTATTGGATAATGCTGCAGGAACATGAAGGAATATGACCTGTGAATAGAGGACTTTCTAACTGCTTGTCTTATAATTATTGACTTCATTTCACTGCATACAAGTCGGTAAAACATAACATCCGAATTGTCCTCATTTTGGAGTTTAAAAGAGATATGAAACATATTAAAACTAAAATTCTGATCTCATTTATATAATAATGTAAAACAAAACAGCTAAAAATATAGTTAAACCCCATAAAATTTTGAATATAAATGCTTTATGTGCAATTTGAAAGCGGTTTTGATGCAACGCATTTAACCTTATGTCCCTGCTGTAACCTCCTGGTTATGTCCCAAACCCTAATTTTCTGTGGCTTATTTCTTTCACTTACGTCAAGTGACTGTTTAGATATTTTGATGAGGACCCAAAGCCAAAATTATGAAGCGACAGGAAATATCCACTGCTATATAATGACACGGTAAACACGCGATGGCACTATTAAGGGAGCATTCGTTGTTATGCAAAGTTTGGTAACCATCATGCGATCGCAGCAACAGTTACGCATGCAACAGTATAAAAGCTGTTGGAGATGTTTTCTGTGGGGTCCGCCCCGAAGCTATATACCGGAGCTGGAGCTTTAAAAAATAGAGAATGAGGCTTACGTACAACTTAACGTTAAATTTCAACAATAACATGTCCAAAACTGTTGTATTCTTGGATACCGAAAAAGTATTTGAAAAGATATGGTACCTTGGCTTACTATATAAATTATCGGAATTGCATTTTAGATCAGTTTAATCAAGCTTATTAGCTCTTTCCTTTCTCAGAGAAAATTCAGAGTTTCAGTCTAAGGTGAAATGTCTGTACCAAGTGATACACAAGCAGAAGTGCTACAAGGTTCTGTTCTCTCCCTCACACTGTACAGTCCATATACAAACGATACGCCACAAACACCTGGTGTCTATCTAGGTCTCTTTGCTGACGACATCTGTATATATGCGATAGACCGCAAAGAGGGTTATGTTCTCAGAAAGCTGCAGCGAGGTCTCAGTGTTATTGAGACGTGGTGTGGTCGCTGGAACATAAAATTCAATGAAGATAAGATTCACGCTAGCTATTTTTCTCATTGACTTAGGCCCTCCAAGGCTCATCTTACACGGAATGAGCGAAATAAACCTCTTTGTCAATGACGCAAAATATCTCGGTGTAATCGTCGATAAGAGGATTCCATGAAGACTACCCTTAGAAATAACTGAAGCCAAGGCCTTTAGAAGATTTATCAGAATCTATTCTCTATGGAAAGGTGGTCGTTTAAGCGGCAACATCAAACTAACCCTCCATAAGACACTGATAAGATTGGTAATAACGTAAGCTTGTCCCGCCTGGGAATTAGCGGCACACACCTGCCCCTTAAAATTACAGCGCCTGCAAAACAAGCTTCTGCTCACCACTGGCAATTTTTCCAAGGTGCACACCGGTCCGCGATTTGAACACAGCTTTCAACCAGTCATACTTATAGATTATATAAAAAAGTATGCAGGAAACAATCACAAATCTTACGAAATCATGAAAATGAACGTGTTCGAGGTATAGGACAAGGTGAAGCCATACATTGGAAATATAAGAGCCTTAAACTTAGCGGTGGTCAAGCTTACCACTGTTCAAGTGACTAGGCTGACAGCGTAGCATAAGATATGTAAGATAAGCATAATCTGCTCTGCAAAGCGTGTGCTGACAGAGGACTTGTGTGTAGTGTAAAAGCAATAATTTTTCAGTAACATGATATATGTGCGAAATGTACACTTGACGAAAGGTCAAGCATATTCATAAGAGACAAACCCATCTTCTCGTCAGAGAGGATGTTACATAAAGACTATTACCGCAAGGGTTCAGGTGGGGAAAAATCTCTGATCATGGGTCTCAAAGGGCTTGACACCAAGACAATGTGATTGGCGGTAAACAGGCAGTAGAAAAGTAACTTCGGCTTTCACTTTGAGAAGTTGAAAATCCCGTGTGGTGGAGGGGTCGTACACCTCCACCGTATCTCTGCGAACCTTAAGAGGTGACGGAAAGGGAACCCAGTGCGTGGGGATATAACTGTGTCTCCCTGTTCCTGGGGTATATAAATACGGGGACCTGGGCCTATAGTTTTGGGAGTCTCCAGTGTGAGACAGTAAACTATGGTCACGAGTCCAACGGGACTAGGACTAAAGAATGACTGCGCTGGCGAAGGCTAAGACTGGTGGAAGCATATCAGCTGTAGTGCATTACAGAGTGGGCGAATTAGCGATAATGTTATAATTAATTGTTGTTACGAGTCTCAGGAACCTAATAAATACGATTATCAATACAAACTTCTTGTCTAGTCACTAATACATGACAATATCGACGTGAATAGCTAATGATAGTCTCCTTAACTCTGTTTTGTATGGCCGTAAAATATAGGCTAATATAAGTTGCTCTAGAATGTGTGCATATTTGTATGTGTGTATGTATCAAACCAATGTGTATTTGCGAGTATATTTAGTAAGTATGTAAGCTACGTATGAACTTAGATATGTGTATGTATGTAAATGTATGTACGTCTGAATTCCGTGTGTACTCGCATTTATGAATGAACATACGAGTATGCACACGTATATGTAGACTGTGTGTATATGTCTGCATTTACTTATGTATGTGGATATACCTACATGTACGTACATGATTATGTATTTTCTCTTGTAACCTGAGACGGTATGATGTCTTACTAGTCTAAACATCGAATATAAACCGGTAAAAATTAATAGCTTGATTAAATTTCTTCGGATGTCTTACATTCAAAATTCAAACCGTCAGCATATACAGAGTGTCCAAGGAGGAAAGGTCAGTATTCTGGGAGGTCATAGTATCGGTAACTCTAAGCGAATATTGTATAGGGCCGCTCCATAGCTCAAGTGGTTAGTCGCTGGCTTTCCACCGCGGAGGCCCGGGTTCGATCCCGGGTCTGATCAAGTGGGATTTGTGGTGGGCAAAGTGGTGCTGGGGCAGGTTTTCTCCGAGTACTTCAGTTCCCCTTGCCAATCTTTATTCCACAATTGCTCCACAATCACCCTCACCTATCATCTGGGGCTGGTACATTAGGCCAGAAGTGGCCGCAGTACAAGGGGCTTGGTCACACCCCACTAGCAATAAAAAAAATATTGTATATGTTCATGTATCCTATCTCAACAGTTTCCGAGATAGAGCTATTTCATATTATCGCCCGCATACCGGAACGACAAGATTCACTCAGACGAGCAACACGCCCTGCCCTCACAGGAGTCGCAAAATGCACTGATGTTGGCCGTGGAATTTTTGAAAACATATTACACTAGACAGACTGTGCCAACTTTGTCACTTGAACAATAAATGCCGGTATTAGAAACTATACGAAATATCTCTCTTGTCAACAATTTTGGACATTTACACTGAAATATCTCTTGTTTTGGAAAAAGTTCGGAATAGGACATATGTGCATATACAATTTCTTTTATTAGAATGTCCGACACTATGACCTCCTAGAATATTGACTTCCCCTCCTGGGACAACCTGTATATTTGTAACGTGTAACAGGTGCGCCAACTATCTAAAGAGATTCGTGTGGTCGATGTATAGAAATACCATGTTCATTCACTCTAATACAGGGGAACCCTTTTCAGTTAGTACCAAAATTATTAGGTAAAGGTTAGCAGCGATAGGTAAACACAAATCAGTGGCGCCAGACGGCATTTCTGGTGAAATACTAAAACTGGGTGGGGAAACCATGATTCCATACCTTCCACGTTTATTGGATGTAAAAATTAATAATGCCACTATCCAAAGTGATTGGAATATGGGGCGGCTTGCTCGGATCCTTACAGGGAGGCACAGATAAATGCGTTAGACCGGGTGCAAAAGCAGCTAAATTTGCACATCAGAGGAACGATTTGAACTGGGGAACCTTGACACAGCGCAGACAGATAGCTCGCATTTGCACTCTCTTCAAAGCTTATACGGGAGAATGGGCTTGAAAGATTATGGGTGATAGAATACAAGGGCCATGCTTTCTGAGTAGGGGCGATCAGGTCAAGAAAATTAGGAGCAGAAAGCAACGGACAGATATAGGAAAATACTCCTTTGTAAACAGGACCACACAGATCTGGAACCAACTACCTTCAGATGCTTTGGGGACTCTCTCCTACAAACCAAGTAATTTTAGGAAAAGGGTTAGGAAAGTGATAAATGAGGCTAAGTGAAGGCGGGGTAGAAACCAGCAACAAAAAAATCCAGCGAAGTGAAGTGAAGTGAACTGAAAGTGTTAAGGACGGGAGGATTACGTGAGTGTAGTAAAGCGAAATTAAGGAAAAATGAGAACACGACTTTACGCATTCACTGCTGTTAGTTTATTATAGTATGTGTATATGTAGTATAGTTTTCTAGTATGTTTCACTTTCCATTTGTGTGCTGTGTTTTGGTTGTGTGCTATGTTTTGTTTGAACGTGTTTATGTGTGTTATTTGTCTGTTGCATTATTGTAGTAATGTGTGTTATTTGTCTGTTGTCTTATTGTAGTACCACTGCCACCTGGGTGAAAACCCATTTGCAGTTAAATAATAATAATAATTTCATGGTGGACTGTGGGAAAGGAGTTACCGAACATGTTTACTAAACTGTAATTATTACTTCATTGCAATGCAGCATTGGGAGTTGCTCCTACATGTTTGGATATTAAATTTCAAAAGGTAATGTAGCGATATGATATCGCAACCTTGGTAGATTATGCTATGTAGTTTATTGTAACGAAATAAGAGAACATAATGTTCCAGAAATTTATGACTGACAAGCCATCAATCAGGCCAAAGATGCGATGGAATGCTGACCGTGCAGAATGACTGTTTATGAGGGTGCTGTAAGTGGGACAGATGGACAGTGATAGAGGACGCTGTGACGATGTATTTGGGACGTCGCTATGTCGTTGCGTTGATAGAATCAAACAGTACTGAAACTTGATGGTGTCTAAGCAGGGCTTCTAGCAACTGACTGGCAAATATCAGTTTCTTGATGACCAATGATTATGATCAAAACTTGATTGGAATAAACGCTGTTGAATTAACTTTATTATGAATTATTCGGATGAGAAGTTTACTATATTAACAGTGAATAGAAAAGTTAAATATTAAACGTCCGGTGTGTGACACAAACGCCTTCCTAAGTGCAACAATTTATTGTAGTTCTTTTGTCTTCTTTTCTTCTACACTATATGTTTCGGCAGTAAATGGCCATCATCATGTGTATTTCTCTCACGTAGCTGTTACACTGCACGTAGTTTAAAATTAAAAAACACCAGCTTTCTTAATTGTTCATTTCTCCGTTGTTAATAGGTCCCGATATATCAGAATCCCCTTGCTGATATCTGTCAGATATGTATAAAATCTTTGTTATTTACATACGTCAATTTGATTTTTGAATTTTGGTATTTTTAAAATCTTCAATTAAATGTCCGGAATTGCTACATAACATAAATAACAATGTGATTGTTTGTGTTAATATATAAATACTGTACACAGAGAAGACAGTTTGTCTTATTAACGACGGCAATCCAGAACAGGCGCTATTTATAGCGCTGGAGTTAAGTGTTCTTTAGTTCTTTTTATATTAAACCATATTTGTATAACTACATACTGTCACGTGTATTAGTAACTTTAGACTCGGAACCACAATTTATTGCAACAAGACAATCCAGCACCTCGTGCAAAATTCAGCAATTATTTCAATTTTCCCTCACAAGTTCGCGAGTCCACCATATGGTAATTACTGGTTCTAGGATATTAAAAATTCTGATGTTGAGGCAACAACAAATAACAAGATTAATACAAATTTTCGTGAACGTCATTCAATTAATTCAAAGTTCAAAGAGAATGGTAATCACATATGGCTAGGTCCTTCCTCATGAAAGGATATTATAATAGAATCCTGTAACGGATGTGAAAGTGACAGTACTTTCATCCATAATGGTACTGTAAGCAATACAAGGTTCTAAAGTACAAGCACAAAGAGAAGAAAGGAAGAAAGAAAGAAAGAAAGAAAGAAAGACAGATAACAATGATTTTATTTCCTCTCAATTTTTTACAGTAAGGACCGACGTACCTGCTGGGCATCTTTAGATCTTAATCTTAACTCCAAAGACGACCAGTCATTCTTTGCGCCGCCACTGGCAAAATGAGGGCTTGGATAGTTAGAGGACCGTGGCAAGAAGAGACTGAATGAGAAGATGAAGGCGGGGATAGAAAACTGTAAGTACTGCCGTTATCTGGCTGGATGTGCCAACCACTAATGAAAGGTATTTAATAACCGGGCTGTTGAGAAGATCCGCCATGAATATTCACAGGAAGAAATAAGATTCGATATCAATGGAAGATGAAGGTAGTGGAGCAGTAATGGAGCTACCCACCACCGTATAGACACTACTTAAAATGCTGGTGTACCACAAAACACGAGGTAAATTGGAGGAGGTACGAAGGGAGTGAGAAAATAGAGAAAGAGGATCTTTTGTGGGATTAAGGAAAGCGAATGGTTATGGACTCAGGAGAGCGCCTTTTCCGTTTTTGTCTCATTCCCAGGCAACATCCCATTTTCCTCCATGTAGGTAAGCTGAAAGAGGCAAGGGAGTTTCTCTACGGAACTTAAAGGAATATTCAAGCCTCTGCTATCTAAATTTCATCTTCCCAACACATTTAACTTGTGTATACAGAAGTTTGAGCCGATCACAGTGGCCGAGCGGTCAAAGGCATGTAGTGTCTTCGGTCGCTCGAACGCTGGGGTCGTGGGTTCCAGTTCTGCTATAGTCATGGATGTCTGTGTGCGTTTATTCTGTGTGTAGGTAACAGCCTTGCGACGGGCTGATTACCCATCCAAGGAATCATATCGACTGTGAATAGGGTTAAGAAACTGAAAGGACTGCAGAGCCGTTGACAGATACATACAGAAGCTCGTGTTCCACACTCAGATACCAAGTGAGCAATTTTCAAGATATAGAATGAAATCACTACTACATACGTGAACTTTGTAACATTGACTATAAACTATGACGACGCAGTGAAAATTGAAGCCTTTCCGGGTGGAGATGAGTAAATTGTTGCTAGCCCTCGCCAGCATAGTCAGTATTTCTTTGCCGAGTACCATCAGGACCTATGTACGCGCTTTTGTTCTTTCCATGACTTTCATGTGTTTCGAAATAGGACCTCCTCTTTGAAAAGACGAAGAGTCTGACCACTACAGGTCACTCCTCTTCTAATGTGGAGACTGGAGCGAGCACCAATTCAGTATTTGGCTTCCCCACCCATCTTGTGCCTCACTCGGTCGTCTGACGTAAGCAACAGAACTGCGATATATGAGAAATATTCGTAGCTTACTTTCTTCCACGCGAGTAAAGAAATTAGGCTTATGAGGTCACCATGCTCTCTGTGTGCCGCCCCATTTCAATGTCTGATCCGGCTGACCTATTCAAAGGGACTTATCTCAGCTGTGTATGTAAGCTAGTGACCAACTGCCAAACGATTGTCAAACTTCACATTCTGCAGTACGTACGTGCTCAGTGTCCAAAAACAATGCCGCACAAATTGTCTCCATATGGAGCCATGAACCACTCTCATTTCCAAGCTTGTTATTGAAACTACAGGCTTTAACCTGAATGTGGAGGCAACCTTCTCCTCCGAAATATCAGGATTCGCCCACAAGACTACACGGTATCACAACCGAGTACACCACAATCTCCTTTAGTTTCCTCTAAGTGTACTTATATCAGCAGGAATGCTAGCAGGAACTGTAGATAAGAACATTCGTATTATTCCCTTTCGTCTGTATTTTCATTCATTCATCAATGGCACTACAGCCTTTTGTTGGGCCCTGGTCTTTTCTTCAGTTTCATATCTTTTCTTAACACAGACGTTAGGACTCTTTGGACGGAGGATCAGCCCGTCGCAAGGCCGCTCTACCTACACACAGGACAACACAAACACAGAATAAAGGCACACAGACATCCATGAGTTAGATTCGAACCCACGATCCCAGCGTTCGAGAGAGCGAAAATAGTTCATGCCTTAGACCGCGCGGCTACTGTGATTGGCCGTCTGTGTTAGTAGCTAATATAAAGTCCAGCTAAACCGTTACTTCTACTGCGAGGCCGTTGTTATACGCCTGAGAAATCCTTACAGTGTTATCGTATCATGCTAAGGATTATTGAACACGTTAACTTTGTATTTTAATGAACAAGAATTTAAACATAAATTGGCCTATAATGGATATTTCTTCAGTTAACAATTTCACCTAATGAAGTCGTACAAGTTTCAATAATTAATGTGAATTTAATTGGCCGTTACGAAGAAACGAATTTGGTAAACAGTTGAGTAAGTGTTGGAGTTTCTCTTAGAGATACAAGTTACTACCAACAGCAACGATCCGTGTTATTTGCGAACTTTGTGAACTTTGAGTAGCTTTTATTACATAGAGGAGGTAGGGCGTTACACGTATATGTTGCTGTTAATTGCGGTTCTACATCCAAAGCTTCCCATATCTCGTCTGTGAGTAGAATAAACGTAAGCAATTTCGTGGTAACACGTGCCTGCGCTATTGCATGGAAACTCATTACAGAGCCATCTATGGCGACATGTTGAAAACTTGTGTAATACATTATAATTTCGCTGCGAATTCAGAGTGCCATTCTACAAAACAAGACATGTCACTAAACTGAATAGGTTACTGTATTTAAAACAGTTTAACTGCTTCGGATGAAAGCCTCAAATCCGACATCGAAAACCATTTCCTCGAAACCACATTTTTGTTGCTTGTATCTTTTAGTTTATTCGGTTACAAATACGTAATATATTACAAACATTTGATCAAATTTTATTTAATTCGGTATGAACATCACGCCATCGAATAATATTCCGTTTTGATATAGGTTTTGCTCGCAAGTTTAACAACAAGGCGCCAGTGATAAATTTACAGTTCATAAGAACATAATTGAAATGTAATATAAGGCCTTTTACTTTATATAGCGACTAGAGATTTGCCGATCAGAGTGGCCGCGCTTTCTAAGGCATGAACCGTCTTCGTCCCCTCGAACACTGATTTCGTGAGTTCGAATCTCACTCAAAGTATAGATGTCTGTGTGTTTATTCTGTGTTTGTGTTCTTCTGTGTCTAAGTAGCGGCCTTATGACGGGCTGATCTCCCGTCCAGACAGTCCTACCTACTATGTATAGATTTACTTGCTTACTTATTTAAGGAGCTGAGCCCTTCTTGAGGAGAAGCCAAATCTGCAGCTACTCAAGAATTTCCCAGCATTTTATGGAACCAGAAGGTTCATTGCCGTGTTCACAAAGGACCTACTATTCCGAATTAATGCTTATGATCCAGTACTTCGATTGCAATACCTGTATTCTTCAAAGTTTTCTTTTTAAGGCTGATGCCATGAAATTCCAGGAGCCAAGTATGACATGGTCCCTTTCACAGCAGGAAGAGATGGAGGGCGCTATTATGAGACAATTTGAAACGAAAGAGGTGAAGCTGCAACTGCTACAGACACAAATTGCTTGTGGTCTGCAGGCTGTCCTAGAGAGAGGAGCGGTACTTCCTGGGGATTACCGTGGGCCGACACACGTAACGGACCACTATCCTACAGACCTCCAGCAACTGTCACCGCCAGTTTGGAAACCGGAAATGGTTAAAAACGTAAAGAAAAATACCAAGTCCTTATCTGTTGCGATAGCAAGTTGCTGGCATGACAATGGAATTAATACAACTGCAAAAGTTATGTAGCAAGGATAAGGAAATTTCTTGATGTACTTTCAAAATTCAGACATGCAATTTATAATTCACGATAGCTTAGACGGTATAGCAACTATATCACGAATTGGATGACAGAAGAGCCGTGGTTCGGGTCTGAATTTTCTTTTTCTTTTATGCACAAAGCTCCTACCTGCTATGGTACCCACCCAGCTCTCTACAGAATGAGTATCAATGGGTCGATGCTTGAAGCTGACCACTTATTTCCATCTAACGGTGAGATGAGAAACTTCTCGGCTCAAGGAATAGTTCTTAATTAATTAAGCAACTGCATAACTTTACTTTTTATACTCTTTAAGTCACAAAACAACTAAAATTAATGGTTAACATATTCCGTATCATTAATCTTAGTAACAAATTGTATTTAACATATGTGTTAATATCGATTGATTTCGACATAAATTCAGTTTGTACTGTATCCGTATAGAGCAGGTATAGCGCAGACAATATAGCGACTGGCTACGGGTTGAACGACTGAAAGTTCGGAGTTTGAGCTCGGGTAGGTTAAAGAATTCTCTCTTCTCCGCGTTGTCCATGCCGGTTCTGCGGCCCATCCAGCCCCCTATCCAGGGTGTACAGAGGGCTCTTTCCTTGGGGGTACAGCGGCCGGGACGTGAAGCTAACCACTCGCCTGTAACCGGTGATGAGGTCAAGAAAACATGGATTTATACATCCACTCTTCCATACACTTTCATGGTGTAGTGCTCAATCAGATAAGCACAGGGACAAATTTACCTCTTTTTATTTTTCACTGGATCAATATGAAACAAAATGAAATGAGAAGAAAGCAGTCTTCTGGGGTGTGGCGCCGTGTAGATGTGGTGTTAAACGACGTTTCGGAGGAACGTATCGCCTCCATCTTCAGGGTAGAAGGAAAAACAAAAAATCCGCAAGCGAAGAAAAAGTGCGAGAAGGTACAAGCAGACATGTCGGAAATTAGTCTACTTTTTCATAGAAAACACCGCTTCTGTTGTCAAGAATGTGTTTATTGGTCCGTTACCTAACAACGAATGTTTTTATTGTCGCGAACACGTTACACAGCAAAGGGCTGTTTACCACGAATCTATCTCCGCAAGAACGTGTTTATCGAGCCGTTACCTAGCACTGGGTCGATACATGATAATAAATATATTTAAGACTGGTTTATTGCTACCAGTTTACGAACACTTCATGTTGCAAATTATTTTCCTTTTGGGTTCTCCAACTAAAATTTTGTGCGTACTTCTTTTCTCTCACATACACGCTACCTATCGCTCTCATTTCAATCTCTTCGATTTCATCATCTTATGGAATATAAAAGTAACATAGCACCAAAATTAGACATTAATGTTCCTGAGTCACAATTCGAAAAGTTCCATGCAATTACCGGGGTCATATTTTGGCTCAGAGCCCACCAAACAGCAGCAGTCACGTGAAGGATATGGTGCCCAGCCAATGGGTCTGTGTGAGCGAAGCTGGCCATTTACGTAACAAGCGGGTGACCGTCAGTCGAGATGTCTTGATGATAATGGTGATTGTGGCGTCCAGTCAGTGTGGCATAACGACCAATCATAACAATATTTCCTATCAGAAATTCTGAGACCAGACACCAGGAAACTGATTGGATTCTGTAGGACTGTGGTACAGTTCTTCTCACTTACGGGGTTTCTCCATTTTATAAGTTAACTGCCACGACTGATACGTCTGTTGGACCACAGCATTTCAATTCTTCCTGTCACCTTCGAGCCATACAAATTTTTCATCCTCATATTCATCATTCGACTTTATCATGGTTATTGTGGTTAGTGTTTAGATTTTATTTTTTTTTCTAATTTTTTGGGGCGGGGTGAGACTGAGTTCACTTGGTAAGTCGGCCACTCTTTGGCCTATTGTATCAGCCCCAAATGATAGATGAGTTTGGAGCATTTCGGTGGAATGAGAATTTGCAAGGGAAACAGAAGTACTCGTAAAATATCTGCCACTGTGCCACTTTGCCCACCACAAATGCCACAGGATTTGACCTGGGCTCGAACCCGGGCCTCCGCGGAGGAAGCCCGACGAATAACCGCCCGAACGATGGCACGGCTGGTGGCTAGATTTTTATAACAAGGGAAATTTGCAATTACCGTAGTCCTATTGTAGCGATAATGTCAATATTTGGGTGTTCAACTTTTGATTACAAAATTATTTTATTTGCTATGTGTATTAAACTTATGAGTTACAGAGGATTACTTAGAATATTTCTAATCGTGATAATATTCCTGACAATTACGTATATCTTCCTTTCCAGATTACTGTTTTATGCTTGCTCCAAATTCTGAAAACTGTCGTTACATAGGAACTCTATGAAAATATAACGTATTTTCTGGTGTCATATATCGTTCATGAAGTACATGGGGCTATAATCAGACATATAAAACCGCCCTATAAAAAAGAGAAGAGTAGAAGGTTTTGATCTTCTAGGATAAAACACCGTGTATTCCGTTGAAACTTAACTGACATTTCGGAGGAAAATGTCGCCTCCATCTTCAGGTTCGAAGAATAACCGAAGCAAGATACCAGCAGTGCTTTCTACTTACTTCATGCTGGTTTCCTGCTTGGTTTATTCTTCGAACCTGAAGGTGGAGACAGCATGTTCTTACGAAACTTCGGTTGACTTTCAACGAACTACATGGCGTTATGTACCAGAAGATCGAAATTTTCGTAACCACCGGTCTGAGAATCACAAATCCTACAAAGCAGTGTTGTTTGTGTCGTTGTCACAGCAGCAAGTAAAAGTAATCTCTAGGCACTTTCGGGGGGAGATCGGTTAGATCGATATTCTAACGTCATAAAAACAAATTCCGTGGCCTGTAGTCCGCAAGCGAACTATACCGAGAGCGATCACCGCTTGTCGGCGAAGTTAGTGTCAATTTCTGCGGATAAAATTGTCACGTGGTCAGCGCAAGGGATCCCCACGGCCCTTAATCTCGGGTTTCTACACCAGAGCCGCTGTTTCCTTGAAATAGCTCATCAATTATCCTCACGAGGTTGAGCGGATCCTGTTCTAGACCCACTACCTGTCAGAATATCTGGTAGCGTCGGTAATCAAACCCGAGAACTATGGATTTGCGGCCAGCAACTCTGATCACTAGAACGTAGAGGCGGTCACTTCTAGCGTCATACGTCATGAAAATCAAGTCACAAAACTTCAGGCAATTCAGTATCCCAATAAAATTCTTCGGATAATGAGAAGACAGAATCTCGACTGAAAATATCCTTAACTTTTAACCAACTTGCTTCACGTTATATACGTTCTGTGCATAATATTCGTCCTATGAACGCATACACTGTGTAGACTGCTACATCCGTATGTCTGTATGTCCATCCTCATGTGTCAGCACGAGAAATGTTCGATGAACTTCAATAAAATTTAATATAAATTTTAAGAAACCGGAAGTTATCCGAATACACGTCCGTTTTTCCGTCTGTCACGCTTTATATTTCGCAAAGTAATTATAACATTTGACTGGTATAAATACAAATGTTATTCTAGTCGTTTCAGGACGACAAAACACGGAAACTTTGTTAAATTTGTTCTGACATTTCAAAGATTTAGTTCATGCACTTTCATTTCTCTACCTTTTCTCGAATAAAAATAACCACAAGGATTGTGACGGCAAAGAATATGTGGTTTCCAGAAATCTGCATTGTAATCAAATACCTAAACAAGTTAACACTAAGCATACACCATAATCAAAAAATTTGTTCCTTAAATTGTAATCCAGAATTCTTTGCACAAACGGGCTAGTTGTATTATTAAAATTTAGTATGATCTGTGTGTGAGCTAGAAATATTATTGAAGAATATCGAATTAGAATCTTTAAAAAAATATTCGTTTATGACATGTTAAAGAGTCTTCACATGACTAAATATAAATATAAAAACCAACTTGGAATCTGTGGTAAATGCTGTTACCGTGTTTATCAGAAAAATCAGGAAGATTGCGATGCGTTCAGGAAGCTCGGCTTCGGATTTCACGTTTCCAATCTTCTGCTGACGTACGAGATTATTCAAATTCAGGAAGAAGGCAGAGCCGATTGAAATAGAAAAGTACAAGATGAATAGACGGCACTATGCACTGTGACTTCAGAGCCCTATTGTAAGCAAGACATATGTTTCCGTTACAGAAGCGGCAGTTCCTCTTGTACGGTCAGCCGGTAGAGAAAGGCATAGCCCACAGCGTCAATGCCGAGTGACTTGACAGGTCATATCAAATTCTTTCTAGAGCAAGGGTGAACTGGTGGAGTACACATGCATACCGAAAGAGTTTTCTTGTGATTCTATATGTAGTCCTGATTTTTGTATTCATTTGTTGCAAATGTTCGCCTAAATTATACAATGATTAGAGATATATTAATGATGGACTTGAAAGGATTCTGACAATGGTGATTACTGTACTTCTTCTGGCTTATTTTGGACTTCATCCATCGTCTGGTATGTAAAAGACAAAAGACCACGACGTTTCGGAGACTGAATCTGTCTCCGTCTTCAGGTGGGTAAGGAAGGATAAACCTACAACGGGCCCACCTGAAGACGGAGACAGATCCGGTCTCCGAAACGTCGTTTTCTTTTGTCTTTTACATACCAGACGATGGATGAAGTCCAAAACAAGCCAAAAGAATTACAGATATATTAATATTTCTCTTTTCAGTTATCTCTTTACCTGTTCTACTAGCATTATGTCTGATTTTCATGAGGTAAATACAAATGTATCTTTCATGCATACGAAGTTACCTTTGCACTGTTAGTGTCGGTGTGTTACCAAACTGTCGGTCTGCTTATATTTCTGGAGTGTGTGAGTATTCAGTCTTTTCTGAGGAGGAAGTCCTACTCACATGCTGCTACTCTGTTTCACTGCTATAAAAAAGTGAATTTTGAAAAAAAAATAAAGCAAGAGACATAACCAGAACACAAGTCAGCAGAGATGAGATACTAAAGAAAAGGCTTCATTGGAAATATATCATAGAAAGAACCGAAAATACGGTCTTCATAAAAAATGAAGAAAGGAAGATGAAAGCAAATGATCCATTGGATAGAATGATGAATGAATACCGAAATATATTCTACAGTATAATCTAAAAGGTCACTTAACTAAGGACAGCCGTGAAATACATTGTATGAATATGAAAAGTCGGAACAGGTTCGATTGTATACACAACGAATAATAATAATAATAATAATATTGTTATTATTAATATCATACTTGCCCTATATCGGGACAAGCAGGTCACTAAAATTTTTAAATTTAAGTTAGGCCTGCGATAAAAGNNNNACACCCCCATATGCCTTCATGGCGTAGTGCTTAATTAGTTGGCGCCATGTAGATCTTGTGTCAACCGATGTTCCTTCGAAACGTCAGTCCACACAATATCTACACGGCAAAACATCCCAGAAGACGGCATTCTTCAGGAAGCGAACTGTTTCCAATCATTATAAAACTACTGTTAATTCTCGAACAAAATGAATCTGTATTCATTCATAATAGTTATTGTTACTTATACTGAATTAAAAAGTTCGGTTGCATCTATCATTAGCGATTTCGCAGTGTAAGGGAAGGTTTAATTTCAATGTTACAAAAGAAACTGATGGGCCAATTAACGAAATGATATTTCGTGTAGTATTAGCGTAAGGATATTCTCAAAATCATTGCTGCATTATCCGGCTGGATGGGATAAGCGTAATAGCGTAATAATACTTATACAAATGGGCTGGAAAGGGTAGGTGAAAATAAGAAAGTAATATTTTGTTCAAATTACAGTATAAGTAGAAATTTTAATTTTAATAATTTCGGAATATTCTCTAATTCGCCCAGCATTTTTAGGGCAAATCCTTGTTCCTAGTTTCAACTGGTTTAGTGTCCCAGGGCGAGGAGTCATGATCTGTTAGGCCCACTGGCAGAGCTATTCCAAAACCTAGGCGGAAAATTTTTCGTTTAAAAGAAAATATCACGATGGACGATTTCCAAAATAACAGCAAAAATTTGTTATACACCATGGTCAGATATCTTAAAATTCAGGAGGATGAGTCTTTCCTTGGATGATCTTCGACACTTCCATGTGAACGTTTCTGCAGTTGAGATTCTGTTCTCTTTTTATTGAGAATTTATATAGCAAAGCTTGTCATTGTGTGCGACGTCCAAAAAAGGGCCATGTATCTTGTAGGGGTTCTCTCCATTCTGTAGTCAGATATTCTTCACTATGCGTACATACAGATTTATTGACCATTTCAACACATGACTCGTGACTACACTTACTTATAGGGCCATCGTTAATTTCCACAATTTACAAATCAATAGAGCTCACGCTAAATCTTTTCCAGTCTACAGTGTCTTCACTAGTAGTTTCCTGGTAACGGCTTTTAACAAGGGCTATGCCTCTTCTTCCGGCCTTATATCATTTCTGAATGGTCGCTCCCTTCCAAATGAACTCAATCTTCACTTCGTCCCGATTATAAATCATCGGAAAGGACCACCGAGAAAACACCGTTTCCAATAGTTGTGTTGATTGGCTGCTGTTGAGACGTGTTTTTTTCTGTAATCGTTACCTAGTAACGGGTCTACACGCTACAATGTCCCTCAGCATTCTCTTTATCCTAAATTCGAATATATAAGGGTATTCATTGTAATTTTCCATACATTTTGAATTTATTTCAATTTATTGGTAAATATAGTAGCCTTAATTTATGGTAGCGCTGCGTACATTTAACATGTTACAATCCGCATGTCGCTCCGATTGGTACAGCTTTGTTCCACTGACTGTATAATGTCTTCCAAATCAGAAAATTGTAAAACCACCTTCCATTACCCAGTAATGTAAGCCCCGTCATGTGAAGAGGGAAAGGAGGAAACATACAGTGACTAACCTCACGGAGTTCAGAAGCTAATAGTCGCTTAGCTGCTCAATAAATTCCACTCCTTTCATGGGGACCAAATGTCCATTACCGGGTTCACAAAAGCCCGCTACTTGTCTCTGTCATACGCTCGATAAATTCAGTCTACAACTTCATACTCTGTTTCTTTAAGGTTCACTTTCGTGCATCCTCCCACCAACATATAGTATTTCTAAGTTTTCTCTTCCAATTTGGCTTGTCAACCAGAACTGTGCATCTATTTCTCATCTTTCATATGCGTGTTACATTCTCCGCCCAGCTCACCCCTTTTGATGTTATCTTCCCAGCGTCAGCTTCTGAAACGTATAAGTTTTGAAGCTCAGGACTATGTAATGTCGCGTATCGGGCGTATATCGCGACAAATAAATTCTCGATGTATTCGATGTAGCGAATTTTATTCCACACTCGCTCTTACAATCACCCAAATTACAGATTTACGATTACTGCTATCTGCAGTATCACAATTAGTACACTCCAAATGCCACAATACAACTGGCTGACTCTACGTCTCGACTCGGCGGCTGTCACAGTACAACTCAGTACAACTCACTGTGAATAGCCTTCGCTGCGCCTCATNTATACATATACATATACTATATAAATGTGACATAACTCTGTTGATAATTGCGCCAAATCTGCTTTACCATAATTTGACGTGTATCAGAAAAATTTCTGAAATCTAAAATTCAATAGTGATGTATTCTATTCTTTATTTAATTACCTTTTTTTCTATTCATAATACAGTCTATAAAATCTCTGGATACATATGTCCTGCCATGGATTTGAAACCATTGCCCTGATGTGAATAACATTTTTAAGCCTCCCAACCCACAGAACACATTAAAAGCATAACTCCTACTAAACTTCAGTGTTACCTAAAAATGTTTCCTATTATATTGTGACATGATAACGGACAGACGTGGAATAGTTCTCTGCTAGATAACGGCTTGCTACAAAATAACGCAACAGACAGACGCGGAATAGAGGACGAACTGTTGGAGGTAGTGATCACTCTTCGGTTCTCCCCGAGTTATAAATGAGAGTTCCTTCATAACAGACCTCAAAGTTCAGCACTTGAGAGCCAACCAGCTAAAATTCGTTACCAGGAAACGCCCAGTGAAAACCTTGCACAGGAATAGCCATTGTTGAGAACTGCTACCCAGCAACGACTAGTGAAAGCAGATATAGAAGACTTTATTTTGTGTGCTATAGTTACAGAAACCTTTAGAGTGTATAAACGAATGATACTGTTATAATTATTGATGTTTATGACCTTGAGTGTTCAATAAATCTATTCCTAAATCCAAACTCCGTCTACGAGTATAGACACTAATACATGTGACAATATTACACGTTTTTTGTTTAATATGACTTTTCATGTTAATTTAGACATGTATAATTATTAGATCATTATTATTTTCATCTCTAAAGTGAGATGTACCACCCCTCTCGAATGTCCCCATACCCCCCCCCGTTAAGAAACGCCTACTTAAGACGCACTGGTTAGTAAATGATGCGACACTAAAAATCTCTGCATTTTGCCTACACAATGCATTTATTCGTTTCGTAAGATTTTCAAATAATCTTTTCTCCAAACAACATTAATTGATTCGTCAATACAATCAAGTCTGCGTTTCTTCATCTCCGGTAAGAACTGCATTTTAAATACCATCTACATTTAAAACGATCTTGGCGTGAAACTGGTACGAAAGTTTCAGAGTGTCAGTGGGTTTCTGGATGACAAGGCTGAGAAGCCTAGTGAGTGTATCTACAGATCAGAATCCACCTCTGGGTCCATGAGCTGTCTGAGAGGTTCAGGATTCGAAACTGAAATCCCAGAGACCAAGGCAGAACTACGTCACGGGGGATGGGTACATACAGAGGATTACTTGAACATCCAGAATGTAAAGCCTCGGTAAAACGATACTCAGATGACACTAAGAGAAGGAGGAGCATCTTTCTCAGGGGTTCTAGTGTACCAGCTTTCGCATATAGCATTACCTTGTTCGCCTTACAAGGAGTGTTCAGCTTGGTGTTGGTTTACTCTGTTAAGTTCCCTCTTCTTTCCTTCCTCAATTCGCAAAGTGAAGAATTCTATCTTCTGGGATACAATGCAGTATCGTCTCTTGAAAGTTAGCAGACATTTCAAAGGGATATGCCATCTCCATGTTCAAGTAAAAAAAACAAGTAAGTAACTAGCACGAAGAATGTAACAAGCACAATTATTTGACTTTCAACGGACTGCGTGACTTTATAATCCAGAAGAGAATTTTCAGAACCACAGCTGTAAGAACCCCAACTCCTACAGTCCTCAAAAATGTTTGGCTTTAGAGGATAAAGTACTGTAAATTATATAGAAACAGTAAAAGTAAAGTAAAAAGTAAAGGTATCCCTGTAACAGGCCTTGGAGGCCCATAGGGTAGTGAGATGTTGAGGCTCACATATTTTCTAGACAATCGGCTAACATATTGCGGTAAGATTGTCAGTCTTATGCGCCGGCCACCCTTTACCATCAGGAATATTCCTGGTACTCATTTCTGTTAGAGGCTGAGTCGACCCCAGGGCCATAATGAGGCTGGAAGGATTAGGTAAATTGAAAAGAATCCACCTCATCTGGATTCGATCCCGCGACCTTCCGGCATGTAGAATAGTGCCTCAACCAATTGCAAAGAATGTGAAGGAAAATTACAAGTCCCAAAATCCCACGAGAGAGATTTCAAAAAACACGACACTGAAGCAGCAAATTCTGGTACAGTAGTCAGCACGTCCAGCTGGGTCCCCAATTGACCGGAAATCCATGTCAGATCTTTCTGTATGTTTTTTCTTTATCCGTGGATTCTGCGACAGGCTTTCATACATTTATCCCTTTTCACTTTCTCACCTGTCTCGCTTCATCGTTAATACTGTCTGTTCTTAAGAACTGCAAGAGTTGACAGTATTCAACACTGATAGAGGGAATATCTGCTCTTTCCCTTCAAAGTTCTAATAATTAAATATGAATGAATTTATAATCGTTGTTTGTAACGCTAAATTGGTTTGCTTTGTACATGAATTCCTACTTTGTTATTCCACTTGCAACCGTTTCTCAACTGTACGAATTATGATCTTAAAATTAGTACGATAATTATAACTGATGACTTTGATTTATGTGAAAAGAAGAGGTGATTGTGTATTAAATTAATTATCCTAGGAGTGACTGAGGAAAACTATGAAAACCTAAGGTTAATGTAGCTCTCCTACGGCTCACAAACGTATCCAGAATTCTCCGAAGACAATGCAGAATGGCTAACACCTCAAATTAAATGTTCGGTGTGAATGTCCGTATTCCTTTATAAGATTTCATGAAATCACTGCACACGTAACACAGAATGCAAGTAACTGGAGCCGGTCTCTTCCGATGTGTCTTGTTCAAACTAAATCACGTGTAAAGCCTCTGATTCTGTAACCCATGTCTCTCCCTCGGTCGGTTGGACGCAAAGGAGCAGCCATTATTATTCAAAGTCGGAATTTCTTCTTGTACCAAAAGAATAGTCAGGGAAATACAGTCCTATAGCAGTAGTGCATTAGGCTTCTGCTCTGGAGACGTCCGGTTCGAGTCTTAGCCGGGACACCAACTATCTCGATTGAATATAAGAGTTGCGGATTTCACGACAATGAAGGTTAGTATTGCGGTATCCTGATACCATTTAACAGTTTCGGAAGTATATACTGTCTCCGTCTTCATGTTTGAAGTCAATATCAAACAAATAAGGTATTAATCAGAGTGGAACTTAGGCCTGTGTAAACATCAGAACGGGAGACACGGATTATCATTTGTGCCGCTTATATTGTTTTCCTCAGGCTCTCAGAATAAATGAAGATTGCCCACTCATGTCACTCGATAATACATTGTAATTTAAGCAGTTGAAAAGGCGTTGTTAAATTACTTAACAATTAGTGAGTTATAACGATAAATATACTGCTTACAGGTTTCTTGCTTGGCTTATTCTTCTACACTGAAAACTGAGGCGACATATGCCTCAGAAACGTCGGTTGACTTTCAACGGACTGCGAGGCGTTATGTCCCAGAAGGCAGAAGTCTTCAATAAATATGCGAGTTTCCTGACAGTACGGATGTACACATATTAACATATTTTTACATTATACAAAACAGCGAGATCTAAAGCTAGAAGAATCGTACGTATGGTCAAATTTCCTAATTTCGCTACGTAATGTGGTTTGTGGCAAGACACTCCGAATTCAGAAAGAAATTATTATATGCTTTTTACATAGTTGGTTTCAACATTCCTCCATAGACATCTCCTTTATGATATGCTTATTCTAAATCTTACACCGGAACCTATTTCAGGAAATATCAGGTCTCATATATATTTTTGCGCTGTTACTGTGTTTTCCTTTTAATTCATTCTATTCGTACATTATTATTATTATTATTGTCTGTCCGAGACATGGCTCAACGACCTGTGCTACGATCACAATCTCTTTCCTAACCAATACACCGTTTACCGGTCTGACCGGCAGTATATAAACAAGGCTCGCGGTGGTGGCGTTTTAACAGCCATTACGGCTAGCCTGGGCTCTTGCAGTCGCAGGTATGATTTAGAACTCTGTTCTGAATGCGTGTGGGTCGAGGTTCCCACTGCTGATGGCATAAACATGCTTATTGGTAACCATTACTTCTCCCCTGACACCAAACCGGAAGTCATTACTGCCTACTTTCGACAACTTGAAAACAATCTAGACACGAACAATACTCGCGTCATACTACTCGGTGACTTCAATGCTCCTGGATTCAACTGGGAGAATGGAACACCTCTTTCTAGTTGTCATTATTATTCTAAACTCAAAGGGGACTCTATATACACCTCTACATGCTTTCTTGGCCTAAGGCAGTGCGTTGAGGCTGTTGACACTGTTAATATGCTTGACCTAGTATTTGCAAATTTTACTGATCTAAAGTCTGTTCCTGCCGACTCTGGATTGGTCGCGACTGATATATATCACCCTCCTTTGAATATT